>NC_081414.1:719772288-720372288 GCF_030272615.1 Cryptomeria japonica
ATAAACAAATGGAATTACTCAACTTCTAAATTTACACACCCATGCCAAGTCCTACTAGTACAATTTATTGATTTTACAACACAAGGATATTCTATGAAACCTGTAACTGTATTTTTGTTCACACCAAAAGTTCTATTACATTTGTTGAATCATCTGCCTCTCCTCTGGAAAATAATTCAAACATGTTCATATAGGTCTCCTTTCAACGTCCTCAACCGAAATTCAAACCGGTTTAGCCATTGGGAGGAGTTGGGAGACCGAATTCCCTTTTGGTTACCGTTTTTAGCGGTTGGCAACTTCCATCGGGTTATCGGCATAGGTCAAAACCATGCCCTCCAAACCCCAATTACAAGCTTTACCATTCATGTGGTTCTATCGGGTCATTGGGTTAACCCAAAAACAAGCTTCCCGATGCCTGATCACAACTCTACTAGTGGTGCACTCCTATCGGGTCTTCAGAGTAGCTCAAAATCTCTCCACCCGATGTCCGATGAAATGTCCTCAAGGTGGTGCACTTTTCCATCGGCTCTTCGGGATAACTTCAAGTGTGCCTTGTCGATGCTCGATAGCATGTGAACATAAGTCTGCTTTTCCATCGGGTCATCGAGATGACTTCCAGATAGTTTCTCTGCTAGCCGATGCCAAAACTCCAAGTGTGTTGACTTATCAAGTCGTCGGGGCAAGTCAGGATCCTCGACTTCCGATTCCCGATGCCGACTCCTTCCATATGCTACTCTATCGAGTTATTGGGTGGTGCTCACAACTGCTACACCGATACTCGATGAAAAATCCTTCGGAATGTTGCCACTCCATCGGGTTATCGGGTGGTACCCAAAATGGTTAAACCACTACTTGATGACAACTTTTCAAGAAGGCGACTCTATCGGGACAAGTTACACCGATAGTGCAACTTTTACACCTTTTTGTAACATTTGGTCTATCGACCATTTATGCATTCTCCTGCACTTGAAAGGTTTCCAAATGAACCCTAAGCACACAAGACACACAAAAATGACTCTTCATAATCTAGCATAGATCTGTTGACCAAGTTTGACCAAGTGGTTTATAAATGTACCATCTTGACAATTAGTCTTACAAAAATGGATCTTTATTACAAACATGAAAATGGAAAAGGGGCTTCATTGTTGGGGTGCTCCTACACCATACTCCCCTTGTTGTTTTGAACTCAAGTTCCTACTTGAGAGTAGCTCTTGCAATGTGGTGCCATGCTTGAGGATTGTCTGCTCATCCATCCAAGTGGCATTCAAGTCTGGTAAACCTCTCCACTTGACCAGATATTCCTTGTAGGTGTTCGTCCGAGTCTATTTGACCACTTTAATGTCCAACACTTTCTCCAACTGGAGTGGTTGGCAAGGTGGAAGGTCCTTCAGCCATTCAACCTGATCATCATCAGCCTCCTGCAAAGAATTGTTATCACCTGCAATACTCCTGAATGGAGTGAGATCACAAACATTAAAAATAGGAGAAATAGCAAGATTAGGTGGGAGAGAGATTTCATATGCATTATCTCCAAATTTATGGATGATTTGGCAAGGACCAATCTTCCGCATCTGCAGCTTGGTGTACTTGCCTTTAGGCAACATGCCTTTGTTCAAATAAGCCCACACTTGATCTCCTATTTTAAAACTGATATATATTTTTCTGTGATCTGCCTGCACCTTTTACTTCTCCGTAGTAGATTTCAAAGTCTCCTTCACTTGTTCATGTACTTGTTTGATAAACTCTGCCAAATCTTCTCCTTGGGCACATGTTTTGAAATCATTTGGCAGCTCTCTTAACTCCATCACCCCTCTAGGATGAATACCATAGTTGATCTGAAAAGGAGTTTTTCCAGTGCTCCTGTTAATAGTATCATTAAATGCAAATTCTGCCCATGGGAGAATGGAATCCCAAGCTTGTGCATATTGTTTGGTTAGACATCTGAGTAGGTTTCCAAGAGACCTATTTACAACTTCAGTCTGCCCATTTGTCTGAGGATGGTGTGCAGAACTGAAAGACAAATTTGTGCCTAACTTCTTCCAAGAGTTCACCAAAAATGGCCTTGAAACTTTACATCTCTGTCTGAGATGATTGAGGAAGGCAATCCATGAGTTCTGACTACTTCCTTAAAGAATAGATTTGCAATGTGAGATGCATCATTTGTGGACTTGCAGGATACAAAATGTGCCATTTTGTTGAATCTGTCTACAATGACAAAAATGCTAGCAAACCCTTGTCTTGTCCTAGGCAAACCCATAACAAAGTCCATGCTCACACTATCCCAGGGTTTTGTAGGTATTGGCAACAATTAGTAGAGGCCTTGATTTGTGCTAACTCCCTTAGCTCTTTGACAGATTGTGCAAGACTCTACAAACTTCCTAATGTCTGTCTGCATTTTAGGCCAAAAATAGTATCTCCTAACCAGCTCTAGTGTTTTATCAATACCAAGATGACCTCCCATAGGACCACAATGTTTTTCCTTAATGAGATTTCCTCTCATTGAACACGTTGGAATACACAACTATCCCCCTTTGAACAATAAGTCATTCTGAATCATATAATCAGAATACAAAGTGTGATATGCATCAGAAAAAGTAATTCAAACCTCATATATCTCACCAAAATCTGCATCACCCTTGTATAGGTCTTTGAGTGCATCAATCCCAATACTCTGGATCTGAACCTCCTGCACCAAATGGACTCTCCTACTGAGCACATCTGCCACTTTGTTTTGTGTTCCCTTTTTGTGTTTTATAGTGAAGGTATAGGCCTGCAACTGCTCAACCCACTTCATATGCCTGCAACTTAGTTTCTCCTGTCCATTCAAGAAGCTTAATGCATGGTTGTCAGTGAAAACAATAAATTCTTTGGGCAAAAGATAACACCTCCACTTCTTAAGTGCTTGTACCATTGCATACAGTTCTAAGTCATATGTACTATACTTTTGTTTAGCTTCATAAAAATTTTCAGAAAAGAATGCGACCGGCCTACCTTCTTGGCTAAGGACTACTCCAATGGCCAAATTACTTGCATCTATTTTTACTGTGAACAGTTTATTGAAATCGGGAAGGGTAAGAATAGGAAATTGTGCCACTCTACCTTTCAGGTATTCAAATGCTTTCTCTTCTTTGGTTGTCCATTCGAATTTTACTTTTGTTCCTCCCTTGATGGTGTCAAGGAGTGGTGCACAAATGTGATTGAAATTCTTAATGAATTTCCTATAAAATGTTGCCAACCCATGAAAACTTCTCACCTCTCCCGGTGTCCTTGGTGTTGGCCAAGTCAAGATGGCATCTACCTTCTCCGAATCCATCTTCAAAGTACCTTTGGACATCACAAATCCCAAGTATATTAGTTCTTCCTGCATAAAGACACATTTTTTCAGATTTATCAACAATTTCTATTCATGAAGTCTTTGTAAGACTTGACTGAGATGTTCCAAGTGTTCTGCCTTGGTTTTACTGAAAACAAGTATATCATCAAGATATACAACCACAAACTTTCCATTGAAGTCCCGAAGAACTTCATTCATCAATCACATGAATGTGCTAGGTGCATTTCTAAGGCCAAATGGCATGACAAGCCATTCATATAATCCCTCAGTGGTTTTAAATGCAGTTTTCCACTCATCTCCTGGCCTTATCCGGATCTGGTGATAGCTTGATTTAAAGTCTTATCTTTGAAAAGTAATATGCACCTCCTATGTGATCCATTAGATCTTCAATCCTTGGAATTGGAAATCTGTATCTAATTGTTATTTTGTTCACTCCTCTAGAATCAGTACATAGCCTCCATTTGCCATCCTTTTTAGGGGCTAATACACTAGGGACTGCACATGGGCTCTTACTCTTTTGGATTAACCCTTTGTCCAGTAGATCATGGACTTGTCTTGCGACTTCTGCTGCCTGAGCAGGGGTAAGCTTATAAGCTTCTTTCTTAGGTAGAGAAGCACAAGGTATGAAGTCAATGTGATGACATACATCTCTTAAAGGTGGTAGGGCATCCGACAAGTCTCCTGCAACTACACCCTTGTTAATGTCAATAAGTTCTTGCACTTCTCTGGGTACCTCCTTAGGGTTTTCCTGCTCCTTGGGCTTCAAGATTAAGGCATAGGCTCCTTCGGCTTCCTCTATGGTTTCTACCATCTCCCTTTCTCCTACCAGTAATACCATTGGTTCATTTTGTTTTTCATTCCTCAGGTCAGGCAATGGTTTCATGGTGTTTACATTTCCATCCTTGTTGATGGTATTAGTGTTTTTCATCCCATCATGTTGTGCCTTAAGGTCATATTGCCAAGGGCAACCTAACAACAAATGACACACATTCATGTCTACAACATCACACAATATTCTATCTGTATATTCTCCTATAGAGAAATCAACCGAAGCCTGTTCATTTATGAGGGTTTGTTCGCCTTTGCTAGGCCAAGATAAATGGGATGGGTTGGGATGGGGTAACTTTACAAATTTGAGTTTATCTACCATTTCTTTAGACACTAAATTCTCAGTTGAACCAAAATCAACAACAAGTCTAAAGACCTTACTGTGGCTCTTGCACTTTGTCCTGAACAGTGTCTTCCTTTGCGGTGGTTCTCGTGGTGCTGGTGTCTTTAGAAACATCCTCTTCGTCATTAGGCATACTCCTTCTAGATCCAAATCCTTTGAAGGTGACTGGGAACTCTGTGCATCCTCTTGGATCAGGTTTGTTCTCCTATCTCCCTGTGTGTTTGACCCTGTCTTCTCTAGACATCTATCGGCATGGTGGCCTGTTTGGTTGCAATTGAAACACCTCATAGGACCTCCATTTCTTCCACCAAATCTTCCTCTGCTATTGGATCTCCTTCCTCTGTATCCACCTCTAGAACTGCTCTCTCCTTGTGAGTTCTCTTGGTTTGGCTCTCCTTGGGGTCTGAAGTTCTGTCCCCTTCCAGTAGACATTCCTTTACCTCTATTATTGAAGTCCTTTTTGCCTCTGCCCCTGTTGTTCTGGTCTTGCCTCCTCTTGAGCTTCTCTTTGACATTCAGTGCCAATTGATAGCACTTTTGGATCGTCTTTGGGTTGCAAAGATTCAGTTCATCTTGAATGCTTACCCTCAGGCCATTTAGGTATCTAGCTACCTTCTCAGTGTTACCTTCCACTGTCTTGGATTTCAGACATAGCCTATGGAATTCCTCAGTATAGCTACTGACATCCATCTCTTTCTGTCTCAAGTTCTGTCTTTTTTTATGAAGTTGTACTTCATAGTCTTCAGGTACTTAAGCTTCTTTGATCTTGGTAACCATCACCTTCAATGAAGTGATCATGTTTTTTCCTACCTTCACCCTTTCTCCTTGAGTGAAGTTCCACCAAGTCAATGTTGCACCTTTCAATTTTGTCTTTGCTATCTTGACCCTCTGGTTCTCAGAGATCTCACCACATTCGAAGAAACCTTCCAATGCATCCACCCATTCCATGACTAGGTTCGGGTCCATCTTTCCACTGAACATGGGCAAGTCCAATTTACTGTCTGAAGTCCTAGCCACATACTTGAGGGCATTCACAAGGTGTCTTTGGTTTGCAGGAATTTCCTCTTCCTCTTCTTCCTGCTCTGGGGTCTCCTCTTCTTCTCCCCTTTCTTCCACTAGACCTTCTTCCCTCCTCGCAATCTTGCCTTTCAAATTTTGTAGTTCAGTGCTCAATCCTTGCACCATCTTTGCAAGTTCAACATTGGTCACCTTCGAAGGGATCCTAAGGATCTCCTCCTCTCCTTCTTGGTTTTGGTCAGACATGTTCAACTACTTCTTCCCTTAGGTTTCACCTAAGCTCTGATACCACTTGACGCAGAGTACGTCAGGGGAAGCACAATCAAGCCCTAACTCCAATCTTCTACAAGAAATCAATTCCCTTGTTCACTCTGACCCAATGAACAATGTAGTCTTACTTAGCATGCTAAGGCTAATGGTTGATAAGCCAAATCAGCAAAACGTGATACTACTCGAACCCTTCGGTTTAGGGAGTGGAAAGGGTTCCCTTGTCATGTTTTGGACTTGTTCTGATCAACCAAGTTGATCCCAAACATCTCCTAGACCCACAACACCCAAATGCAGCTTGACTGTTAAACCAGACTGTTTTCTGTTTGTAGCCCTCCAGACACTATTTTTGGCAAAACAACCTCAACTTCTTCAAAGGATGAAGAAAACAAGCTACAGACCAAAGTACCCTTTATTGAGTACCTTCAGACTCCAAAGGGACAGGTTCCAACTCCTCTTGTACACCTCTGAACTGTCTAGGCCAGACAGGTCTAATAGGGGTAATCAGGTCTAGTTCTAGGGCAACAACCTGCAAATGAATACACTTGGCTAGATGGTCACTTGTTTCGGGTCTGAGGATGTTCCTACATACACAATCCAACCTTGGATTGGTTCAGTCCACTCATGGAGTCTTTCTGCACTCCTACTTCCTTAATTCTAAGACCAAGCACATGGGCATGCTTAACCTAGGGTATGGTGTGGAACCTAAGTGCTGACACCTTCCAGGTTACAACTACCAGGATCCTAACATACATTTCTCCAACTTGAACTCTTCTAATGGTCGTTGTGCTCCAATGCAGGAATCTCAAGTTAGAGTCATTTCTAGAGGAAACCCTGATTTCACTTCACCCTGGTTGTCAGACGAGAACAAAGAAATTTCTGATTCAGATATGTCCACCCAAATCCTAAGACAACTTATAAACAAATGGAATTACTCAACTTCTAAATTTACACACCCATGCCAAGTCCTACTAGTACAGTTTATTGATTTTACAACACAAGGATATTCTATGAAACCTGCAACTGTATTATTGTTCACACCAAAATTTTTATTACATTTGTTGAATCATCTGCCTCTCCTCTAGAAAATAATTCAAACATGTTCATATAGGTCTCTTTTCAACATCCTCAACTGAAATTCAAACCGGTTTAGCTATTGGGAGGAGTTGGGAGACCGAATTCCCTTTCGGTTACCATTTTTGGTAGTTGGCAACTTCCATTGGGTTATTGACATAGGTCGAAACCATGCCCTCCGAAGCCCGATGACAAGCTTTACCATTTAGGCGATTCTATCAGGTCATCGGGTTAACCCAAAAGCAAGCTTCCCGATGCCCGATCACAACTCAGCTAGTGGTGCGCTCCTATTGGATCTTCGGAGTAGCTCAAAATATCTCCACCCGATGTCCGATGAAATGTCCTCAAGGTGGTGCACTTTTCCATCGACTCTTCAGGATAACTTCAAGTGTGCCTTACCGATGCCCGATAGCACGTGAACACAAGTCTGCTTTTCCATCGGGTCATCAGGATGACTTCCAGACAGTTTCTCCGCTAGTCGATGCCAAGACTCCAAGTGTACTGACTTATCAGGTCATCGGGGTAAGTCAGGATCCTTAACTTCTGATCCCCGATGTCGACTCCTTCCGTATGCTACTCTATCAAGTTATCGGGTGGTGCTCACAACTGCTACACCGATACCCGATGAAAACTTCTTCCGAATGTCGCCGCTCCATCGGGTTATTGGGTGGTACCCAAAATGGTTAAACCAATACCCGATGACAGCTTTTCAAGAAGGCGACTCTATCGAGACAAGTTACATCGATAGTGCAACTTTTACACCTTTTTGCAACATTTGGTCTATTGACCATTTATGTATTCTCCTGCACTCCAAAGGTTTCCAAATGAACCCTAAGCACACAAGACACACAAAAATGACTCTTCCTAATCTACCATAGATCCATTGACCAAGTTTGACCAAGTGGTTTATAAATGTACCATCTTGACAATTGGTCTTACAAAAATGGATCTTTATTACAAACATGAAAATGGAAAAGGGGCTTCATTGTTGGGGTGCTCCTGCACCATAACCCATCCATATAATCTATACATGACAAAGAAGATGAATGAAAAAACCTCAAGGATGAGGCTGCCGAAATACTTGAAAATAATTTGCATGGTATTTAGAACACATCTATAGCAAAGGGATCAAGAATAGGGGACTTGAGCCAAATACCTCGAGGAGGAGGGTGTCTAGGAATAAGGAAGGTAGTCATGGTGCAAAGGATGTGTATGATGGATTTGTAGAGGGCTCACATGTGCTCAAGAGTACAAGTGAAGCAACAAAACGTCGAGAGTGAAGCAATCCAATCTAGTTCTAAGCACACGATACAAATCATTCAAGATGATGGTGACTCCGCCGACAAGTCCAATTATGGACATGCACAAAATTCACAAGTTCACTGGTAACAGATCGGAGGATCATGTAAGACATTTCAAGAGACCAAGATGACAAAGACTAATAGTTGAGGTCATTCCCTACAACATTGGTGCAGGAGCACCCTCATGCTCAAAATGCTCAAATTTGGGTTTTTGTCTTATTTTGTATCATTTCATGTAAAATAAGTTTATTTTAGACCATTAATGATCATTTGGAGTCATTTTTTAATTTTGTGGGTCATTTGGGTCAAAAATTGTAAAAGTTGCTCAAAAGTGGTTAATATTGTCATGACAAGTTTTACATTGCAATGCCAACTTTTTGAAAAGTTGTTAAAAGGTAGTTGGAGGCCAGTTGAAGGGGAAAATCTAAATGTAATAACATAAATATGTCTTGTACACATGACCACAGGGGTTGTTGAATGTTGGAGAACAATTGGAATGAAAATTTGCATCTTTGAGCAATAAGATTTGGTGGTTTTCTCATGTTTTTGACTGTTCTTTTGATTTTGTACGATCTATACAAAATTTGTCCAAACATCACATGATTGGATCTTATAGAGGAATGAATCACCTCTCATTTGCAATTATTTTGGCAATTTTTCATTGGGTTTGGAGACAGTTATGATCATTTTACCATAGGCAGCCCTATAAGATTATTTTTTCTAGAAGTTGTAGGTTGTTGCAGCAAATTATATGGTTTGTACGGTGCATTAAATGATCTGAGACCAATTTGGAATGAAAGTTCCTTGAATCTACTTCAATTTTTTTTTTGTTTCATTCAATTTCATTGAGTATTAAGAAAGTTATTGTAAATTCTTCCCAAACTAGTAGAAACCCTACATAGGGTAACCAGTGGCAAAGAAAAATGTGTATTAGGCTTTTCCCACAATGAAAATGGACACAAATTGGTGGGGAGGCCTATGTAAATATTTATTTTTCATTTTCCAAGTTTTCATATCTCCAAGAGAAGATTCAGACGTGTGGTAAGGGATTGAGGGTTTGATCTCTCTATGTATCAGACAATTAAGGCCAACAAGGTTGAAGAAACATCTTGTAAGACACCATATGATTGATACATCTTGTGTGTGGTGGAAAAAGGACGTGTGGGGACCCTATGCATCAAACCAACTTGGTTGGAGGCCATTTGGTTGAGAAAGCACAAATATATGATTGACTTCCCTAAAGGGACAACCTATGATAATTTATGATTACTAGTAATATTGTTGCAAAACAAATTCTTATTGGAAGGTTTGGGAGGTTGGAAGTCCTAGGTAATGATAATAGTACTTGTTTAGGTTCCCCAAGTCAGGTTCAAGGGTTTCTCCTAAAGCATAAGTGTATTGATTTGGCCTTTGGCCATCAATGTTGACAGTCCTAATTGTAAAGAAATCAGTATATCCAGACCCTCATATGGAGCAAGAAAGACTTTAGGAAGCTAAAGTCAACATGCAATGGGCAATGGAAGAGGAAAAAGAACCTCTAATGAAACTGATAGTACTCCACTATAGTCAAAGTCTGAGAAGAACATAGTAAGGTGAAGTAAACTATAATACAAGTATGGATAACCAACCTTCCAGAAACTATGCCACAATTAAAAATGGCCATCATTAATAGTCAGTGACTACACAATCAGCTAGGAACAATGCAAACCATAAAAGGAACCAACAATGAAGCCACTTGGCAACTTGGCCATTGTTCCCATATTGTTAATGATGAGCATTGGACAAAAGCGAGTCGTCATCAAGATGGAGATAATGGGAAGGAAACTGACAAACACCATTGTCGATGGAGGTTTAGGCATCAATGTGTTGCCAGAGGAAACATAGAAATCTCTAGGGGAGCCAACACTCTAGCCGCCAACCTTTCATCTAGTAGGTGTTAATCAACATGACATCAAGCCACTTAGAACATTGATGGCATAGAAGGTGACAATTGGTAAACAATATTTCCTCATGGATTTTGTAGTTATTTTGTTGGAAAAGAAGGCATACAATTCTCTCCTCAAAAGGTGTTGGTTGATCATTGTCAAGGTGGATCATAACTGGAAGAGGAACACACTCTCCATCAAGAGTAAAGAGAGGAAGTACGCCATTGATTTGAGGAATTAAGCGGTGAGAGAAGAAGTGGAATCCTCTGACTTAGAGTCTAAGGGTGGATATTTTTGGATGGATAGATGATGAAAAATAATGGAACCCAATGATGGAGTTCTTGAAATAGAAGACTTCTCACACGATGAGACAAATTATCTGAATGGGTTATTTCAATGGCAAATGGAGGACTATGAAGTCTTCCACCCCAAATGTAACGAGTTGTAGATTGCAGAGATTGAGGAAGTTGATAAGGGTACGAAAAGTGCTACCTCCCGCCCAAGTACAAAGAGTATAAGGAGGGAGTGGTACAAGTGGATGACACACCCGCACACCATTTTGAAAGAGTCAATTATAAAGTATGAAGAGATGAATGTGAAGAAGGTGAATTTGGGCAAGGACAATCTGAATGTGATATTTGTTAGTGATGATTGGAACTCAATGCTAAAGGCGGCCACATTCAAAATATTTATGGAGTATAAGGACACCTTCATGTGGACGTACATGGATCTAAAAGGGATATCACTAGAGTTATGTGTACATAAAATCCCTCTTGTGATGGGTGCACAACCCATATGGAAGAGGCCCTACCGAATGAACAAGAACTACACTGCCAAGGTACATGAAGAAATTGAAAAGATTCTGGAAGCGAGCATAATATTCAAGGTGGAAATAAGTGATTGGGTCTCACCAATCATCATATCCCTAAAAAAGGAACCAAATAAAATATAGATTTGTGTGGACATCAAGTGTCTCAATGCGGTAGCAATCAAAGATCCATTTCCAATCCCATTTACCGACACTATATTGAAGGAAGTGACATGCCATGAGATGTACTCCATGGACGGATTCTTGAGGTACAATTAGATAAGAATTATCAAGGAAGACAAACTAAAGGCTACCTATGTGGTGGAAGATGGGGTGTATGTGTACAACAATATGTCGTTCAACTTACACAATGCCCTGGAACCTTTTAGTGCATCATTCTAGATATCTTTGAGAAGATGTTTGTGGGGAATTTTAAGGCATTTCTAGATGATTGATCAATATACAACGGGCAGGAGAACCATCTCACCGCACTTCAGAAATGCTTGAAAAGGTGTCGAAGGGCGCGATGGGTGTTGATTCCAAATAAGTGCAGATTCATGCTACCTTAGGGAAAGTTTCTTGGCAACATAGAATGCAAGGAGAGATTGAAGATAGATCTTGATAAGGTAAGGGTTATCATCGAGATAGAAGCCCTAGAGAACATAACAAGAGTCAAATCTTCTCTAGGTCACATTGGCTAGTATCAAAGATTCATAAAGAAATTTGCTTAGATCTCCTACCCTCTAGATATGCTGGCAAGGAAAGGGCAACCGTTCACATGGGGAGAAGAGAATAACAAGGTATTTGGGGAATTGAAAGCAAGACTCATGAGTACACCGATATTGGCGTACCAAGATTGGAATAAGGAATTTCATGTGCACATGGATGTGTCCAACTATGCAATCAAGGTGACACTATCACAAGTAGGTGTACAGGGACTAGACTACTCAGTGTTCTTCACCAGTTACCTACTCTCAAAGGATGAAAGGAATTATAGTACAACTGAGAGGGAAGCATTAAGAATGGTGTACTTAGTATAAAAGTTATGTCACTACCTTCTAGAAACGCTATTCACATTCTATGTAGACCATCATGCCAAAATGTACTTGGTGGACAAGCCCATCATTCAGGGGTGAGTGAGTAGGTGGTTGTTGTTGTTTGAAGAATTTTTCACATTCACCACATCGTTCGGACAGGGAAAAGCCATGTCATTGCCAATCAGTTGTCAAAGATCAAGTCAGAAGAACAACTTGATGGGGTTAACAAAGATTTCTTAGATACCCATTTGCTTCAAATTATTTCTCTGCCACTATGGTATGGGAGCATTGGAGAGTATTTATCCATTTCAATCTTTCTGAGGGAGATGCCATGAAGTGAGCAAAGGAAGTTGGCACTTGTAGAGTCACAAATTGCATACCCCTTTGCAATTCCACCTACACTTTCATGTTCATTCTCTTAGCATCTAAGTAGGCTCATTTCAACCATTGCATTAGCCTTTTCCCTCTACAAATGCTTAAGACACATTTTTAGCAGCTATCGTTCATCTTTAGTTTTGTATTAGCCACATGTTTCACTCGCCACTCATCATTTTTTAGCATGGTTTGTTTGGACACTAGCGCACTGTGTGGATGTTCATGCATTCCACATTCATCCTATGACATCTTAATGTTCAAATGTTGGTTTTGAGTGTGTCACCTGTCCAAGTCGGTGGAAAAGGCTCAAAATCTTTCGAAATGGCTTGACAACCCTTATTTTCCCTCCTCTTCTCTCTTTTAAATACATCTTTTCTCTCCACTCAAGGTCTCTAGATTTTGGACACAATAGTTCTAGTTCCTCCATGCAATCTCTCTAGTATTATCATAGCTTTTTCTTGCTCTCTCTCTCACCTGCTACAACAACCTTGCACAACACTCTTTGCTTCCTCAAGTATCTTTGGTAGTATCTCTCTATCTATTTATCTCATCTTTGAGCATCTTGGGATTTATCACATCTCCTATCTATTTGATCATTTATCCTCTATTGATTTATCTTTTGATCTATCTATCTATCTGGTTGTCCATGGAGGTGGAAACACCAAAGCGGGGGTTTGACTGAGGAAAACTCCTATATAGGCCCAACATTTTCCCTCTCTGGCTTGTGTGTAGGTTTGGTTGGAGAGTAATTTCTTTGCAGGAGGCTTCAATCGTGAATCAGTTGTGAGATTATTTCCTTCCTCTCTTTCATTTATCCTTTTACATTTCCATAGTTGTTTTATAATTTCTAATTGTATATTAGTCTAGTTTTACTTCATCTGGAACATGTATCTGCCACCCTGACCTCTCTATACGGAACTTCGTACTCTATTCATACTCGACGTCAACACACTACACTATCGTCTAAGACCCACACATGCATCCTCAAATAGAGAGTTAGTGGAGGGCATCAGGAATCCTTTGTGATATATTCAGTGCTATCTATGGGGTACTTAATAGCCTTAGGAAGTGTACTAATTTGGAGTGTAGAGGTAGATTAGTAAGTCCCTAAGAGGTTGTTATCTGCCTATCAATGTGGTTTATTTTCCCCCCTCTACAACACTTAAAAGTAAAACCTTTTTCAGATTATATATAGGTTACTGTACAAGATGGGTCCTAGCCATGTATTGTGGAGGTGTCTTATGCATGAAGAGATCCCTAGAGTGCTGAAAAATAAGCTCAGGATCCTACCACAAAATGAGACCCTATTTCAAATTTTGGCTTAGGACCGTAGATCATAACATGATCTCATTTCATTCAACACATTTTCATTTTTTGGTTGTCTAAAACTTCCTCTCTAAGTGAACTCAACTTTGTGCACTTACCTAGGAGTCACACGAAGGGTTGGCCGAGGCCACATGAGACTTGATGCCACTGAATACAAATTGTTACTAGCAAGGTTGTGATGGCCAACACTATACTCGGATGCTTACGAGTAAGTAGTAGGGTGCTATACGTGCCAAAGGGCAACAAAACCATTGAAATGAGACTTCATGCCACTATTCCCTTCACAACCTCAAGAATTGTTTCAGAGGTGGGGATTGGATTTTGTCAGACCACTGAAAGTGAGCTAGACACAGAAGCAAATAAATTATGCTTGCAATGAAGTATCTTACAAAGTGGGTGGAGACGTGAGCACTCTCGAACAACACTATTGTCATTATGACATAATTCATCTATGATTACAAGCAACTAGGGAGTGTATTTTGTGAACGATTTCATTAGGCTCATGATGATAGAATTTTAAAAAATTCATGACCTATTCAATATGTATTGCCCAAGGGCCAACGGTTAGGTGGAGTCTACAAACAAAGTGTTGGTCTTGATGATCTATAAGTCTTGTGGTATCAAGGAGGAAGGCTAGCAAGAGAGGCTACCAATGATATTATGGGCATACCATACAACATATTGTTGGCATTGTGTTGTCATTGATGTCAACTGGTATAGGATGGCTACCAGTTTAAGAGATGTATGTGCAACAATGCCTTTGATATCACCTAGTGTTGCAAGTCACCAGTAAGGGAGAGAATGCCATTCAATACAACAAACATTGGAGTCACCGGTACACAAGTTAGTGTTTGACTTGTGTGGAAGATATGGACAAGAGACCGGTATGATAGAATAATCAGTAAATGATGACATCTGTGAGTGGGCAAGATGTTGGGTTGTTGATTGTGATGAAGAGGTGGAATGTTACCTAAATCACATCAACACCAGAGGAGAAGGATGTACAGGTCACCGTATGTTGTGTGGATGTAAATCAGCAGGACTCCCACCGAATAAAGATGTAGTCACCATTTGAAGTGTTGACTGACAGTGAATGTGCCCCAACCAGATCACATGTGCCTATTTTGAAGATATGCTTCTCAATCAAGGAAGACACATTGGTGCATTGCGGGTTACATATGACAAGGATCCACTCCCACCAACAAGTGGATCTTATCTCCTATTATGCAATGTGTGCATCATAGTTTTGTGAGATAAGTTAGTAGAGTTAAAGGCATGTGTTTGAAGGCTCACACCGGATCTACCAGTGAATCACAAAGATGCCTCAAGTGCATTAAATCAAGGATATGAACTAGATCGATAGAGAAGGCATGATGAGCTGTCGGGATAGAAGGAAGAGTAAAGAAATGATGGGTTTGTCACTTTGACAAACCGGTTGAGAGATGGTTCGGGCTAATGATGAAGAAGGCAAAGTTGGAATAGCTACAGATAAAGGACATTGTCAGATTGAAGATGGAGTTTGTTGAAGGTTGATGACATTGTGTCATCAAGGTGGTTACTGGTAAGTATGTCCACCGATAAGCTGACAATGAAGCAGAAGTGATGTGCTCCCACCTAATGAGGATGAGCATGCTATGGATAGGCATGTTTGGCGACCGATTAAGGTGTTCCACCGACAGAGAAGCAAAGTGTAGACATGATGGTTAACCGGTAAAGTGTGAGATATCGACAGGGTTAAAGAATCGGCATAAGAACCCGATAATGGAGTTGGTTGGTGATCCAACAAAGGTGGATGCCGACATAGGGGCCACATAGAGGTGAAGTGGCATGCATGCACAGGTTGACTTGTTGAGTTGGTAAAGTGTTAGGCAATGAGTAGAAGGTGACAAGTCGACATTTATGTTGATGACGTGATTCACGAGACGTGCAACAAAGGTTTGTGGCTCAAGGTCAAATGAACAACAGAGATCCAGCACAAACTGTTTGAGCAGATTGAGGTAGGTGAAGGAATCCGCGAAGCCATTCTTGGAGATCGACCAAGAAATCCGCTGATAGGTTAAAAGCATGTTGTTAAAAATAGAAGGCGTGTTCTGAAAGGAACGACAATTGCGGGATTGATTGATGAGTTACAACTCATCAATCTAGGTGATCAGATCTGATGAGATCTGATTGGATTTGGTTTGCCTCGAGGTCGATGAGGAAACCCTAATCGCCTGAAGTTTGAATTGGTTTTTGGCGGGAAAACCAGTTTATAAATATGCAAGCCCAAATCAATGAAGGTTGTTGTTGAATGAGAGAGTGTTGTTGCATGTGAGAAGAAATTAGTCAAGTTCTCAATGAGTATCAAAGGAGAGATTGAGTGTGAGAGAGAATTGGGTTGAAAGGTTCAACCAACAACAGTGAGGCAACTGGTAGTCAGCCATTGAGTCTGACAGAGGAGTAAACCAGTGGCAACCATACCGACAGAGAAGAGTTACAGAAGATTGTAGAGAAGGCAAGCATAGAACCGACAAAGGGTAGTATCGGTGGAGGGAAGCAGTGTAGCTGAGAGAAGAGAGTACCGACAAAGAGCAGAACCGACAAAGAGAAAAACTGATAGAGAAGGAGAAGAGGTTGAACTGGCAAGGGTGCAACAAAGAGTAGGTTGCAGTAGGAGATAAGGTTGTTGCAGAGAAAAGGTAAAGAGAGAACGAACAAATATCTGTAGAGAGGAGAACCAGTGGAGAGACATGAGAATTACGAAGTTCTTTTATAACAAGAAGATAACTTTGGTACAAAATATGATTTTGTAATCACTGAGTTGGAGCTCGGTGCAGGGGTTTGTGCTCCTTGGGTTGGTGCCCTAAACATTGTAATCAGAGATTCACTGTGAGGCTGGATTGGAGGAGTAGACTCCAGCAACATTTCTCATCTATTTTTTTCCCATCTTGGGTTTTCCTCGTATATGATGGTGTTATGTGATGTCCCCTTTATGTGTGAGTGCATTTGAGTTAGTCTCCCCTCTAACCGGTAAGTTAGCTTTATGTTAGATCTGATAACCGGTATACACACATAGGATAGAAAAAGGGAAACGTTTGCGAGCCACTGATTCACCCCCCTCTCAGTGGCGCATTGTGTCTAACACATATAAGGCGAGAAAAAGACATAATCCATTTCAATTAATGTATGGGCATGAGGTAATGGTCCGTACCAAGTACATGGTTCAAAGTTTGTGGATTGTCATTGAGAACCATCTCAGTGGCATGAAGAGTTTGAAGGAACACCTACTTAACATGAACATGTTGGATGAGCTGCAAGTGATGGCATAATCAATGATAGAAATAATGCAACACTGGTAGAAGTTATGGCGCAACAAGCATCTCTGAAGAATGAATTTTTTGTTGGGGCATTTGATTTTGAAGAATAATGGTCATAATGAGATCGAATGGGGAAGTGGAAAACACCCTTTAAAGTGAGGGAAGTTGGCTAGAATAGAGCAATCAAACTTGCAATGCTTGACAACAAGCCTATTAGAGACTCGGTGAACGGATCAAAGTTGAAAGTGTATTAGGAGAGAAGAAAAACTATAACAATAAGAATGTTGGGTACATCACTCATGGAGATTGGATGATTGGAAGGGAGGGAGTCTGGGAGGAAGACACAATGATTAAGGAGCAACCATGCAAACTAGATGACAATTAGGTCAAACCTATAATATTATTTGAGAAAAGGTTGGTAAGGAAGCACATGGAAGGAATTAGCATATCACACATACATAAATACCTAACAAATGTTTATTTTGGCAAACTTGCACTATGGGTGCGGCTTGGTGGATACTGGAGATGGAAGACATCATACGAAGGAACATGCTAAGGATACTTGGCTTGTTCGATGAAGAAGCAAAAAAGAAGCTAAAGGAGGAAGATCTTGCAAATGTGATGTTGATGGTTGTCATTGATGTCAACATATGGTTTTGCAGTTGGTGATTCAAAAGTTGCGTTCTCCGAATATTTGGTGCTTCAGAAGATGTGTTACAGTTGGTATTTTTTTTGTTTGTGTTGGTGGTAATTCAGGTTTCTCTTTTACCGAATATGGTGTTTGATCAATTGTATTCATGAGTATCTCGGTTTCATTCTTATTTTCTGCTAAGTTGGGTAGTTCTATTTTGGGTCCAGATTAGGTCCAAAATTTGAGGATGAGTAACAACATTTGTGCAATGTGTGAGTCATGATTTGGGTCTGGAATTTGTTATGAATGTAACGTGTTGATCTGACCAATGATTTGTGTTGTGGTATGGTCTACTTCTCATTCCTTCCCACCACCAGAATGTTTAGTGTTGACCTATTTCAAATCTTTGTCTTGGCTGACTTAGAAGATTATGTTTCCTGAAGACAGTATAAATAAGAGGATGAATTGAATGATGAAGATAAGGAAGATGTGCAAGACTGAAAAAGAAAAAATCAATTGCTGGTGATGTGTTAAGTGTGTTGTTGCTGAGAAGTCACCAAAAGCAGTTCTGGTATTGCAGATTGTGTAATAGTAGTGAATTCTTGGTGTAGTCACGATGGGATAGTCCTCAAAGAGTATAGTTCAGATTGTGCAACAAGAGTTACACAACAAAAACAACATAATCATGATGGAAGCAATGCAAAATAGACTATTATATCATGAAAATTAGTTACAAACTGCCGACAACATGTGGGATTTTAAGATTTGGGTCACAAGCCTGAGTAAAAAACATGTGTGTTATGCCAAATTCGGCTCCAACAAGAATGCGAGCCAACTTCGAACCTCCTAACTTTAGGATTATTCTTCTATGTTCTCCTTACTGAATTCTAATGCTCAATTACATTGATTTATATGATGTTCCAAGCTCAAAGAAGATCCGCATCGGCCCAAGAGGGAACAAATGTTGATGAACAAGAATGAAACGTGTAAAACAGCAAGGTCAACCTCTGCCAAAGAGGTCCCTCGAGAAAATCCAAAGAATGAAGTGCAGACCCAAGGGAAGGTCAGCCACACGCCAAGGAGCATTGGAATCAACAAATTGAAGCATCACAAGCTATGGAAATGATCCACAAGATCTGCCAATAACCAAATAGGTCCAAGCGGTTCCGATATTCTAAGCTAGAAAACTGTCTTAGATTCCAGAAGCAATAACTTGCCAAAAAAAGATCCAATCATCCCGCAAACTTAGGATAAGGCAGATGAACATGTCCACAATCAAAGTCTAGCTCCACAAGATTTGGTGAGCAAATGCAAAGAAACACAAAATGAAATACTGAAACTACAAAACAGGAAACAAACTGAAAGAAAATGTTTTTGGTTGATGCAAGATTTCCATGAATTAGGGATGCTCCTGCATCAATTCTCTTTTTCTTTCTTCTTTCAATAGTGACCCTTTTTCTAGGCAGTGGGCCCACATGTAGTGAGCATTTTGGCAATGAGCCACCTTTTACAAAAATCATCTTAATTAGTGTTTTATATTGAGAACTAACATTCTCTGTGGTTTTTCCCTTTTTGGGTTTTCCACGTCATATGTGGTGTTCATTGTGTGATTTGCTTTGTGTATGTGCTTTCATGTTATATCTGCTTTAATTAATTTTATTGGTTATTCTGGATGTGTGAATGTAATGAAGAAAATGTTTAAGTTGTTAACTGATTTAGCCCCCCTCTTAGTTGCCCGGATATTTAATAATTGGTATCAAAGATTTGGTTCCTTGGAAAAGAGCTTAACCGCTTGAGGTAGATCCTGGTATGATGGCACATAAACTAACCATTCTCATCTTTGAAGGATCCAACTATAGATTTTGAATAGTGAAGATGAGAGGTTATCTAATCTCATTGGGCTACTACACTTGGAAATCTATAGAAAATAAGTATGTACAACCGGAAAATGGTCTTACCACTCCAGATGAGATTCAATCATATGAAGAGAATGAAAAAGTGAGTTATGCTATCTTTAATGCTCTATCAAAGATTGAATTAACAAAGGTTATTTCATTGAATACTTCTTATGAGGTTTGGGAAAAGTTGAGAGATATGAGAACTTGAAAATGGAAGAAGGAGAAGATATAACGAACTATTTTCAAAAGGTTGACAATGCAATAAATGAAATCGGAGAACTTGGTGGCACCTTGATAGATGAAGACATAATTGATAAGATTATGATGTCCCTACCGGAAAACTATAGTGATAAGATCTCTACTATTGAAGAAACTTATGATCCGAAGAAGTTTACTAGGGAACAGCTGTATGGCACCTTGTCTGTATTTGAGATAAGGAAGTTTGGAAAAGACAAAGCTAAATCTGAGTCTTCCTTTAAATCCTCTAAGGAAAATCTGGAAGATGAAAGCTCGGATGAGTTGGAAGCAAACTTTGTAAGGAAACTGAAGAAAGACATTGACAAATATAAAGGTATGTTACCTCTTAAATGCTTTAGATGTGGAAAGATTGGTCATATAGCCACTAGATGTCCGGAAAAAGGATCAAGACAAAAGTTTAGAGAAGGCAAAGGGAATTTTAATAAGAGAGCCTACTATGTTAAAGGTGATGTTGGTATTTCAGATGATGAATCTGATTATGAAGATGGTGACTGCTTGTTTTTGATAGAAAAGGATGTACCTAAAATTAATATTCCTAAGACTATTGCTATTGTCTTACATGCTATAAGAGATAGAAATGAATGGTTGATTGATAGTGGATGATCAAATCATATGACTAGTGATAAAAGTAAGTTTGAAAAAATTGAAAAGTAAGATGTTGGTTCTGTTAGGTTTGGAGATGATCAAATAGTACAAATTGTGGGAATTGGGTCTGATTCTTTTGATAGAAAACATAATACTGACAATATTTACTATGTGAAGGGTTTGCATCAAAATCTCTTGAGTGTCGGACAAATATGCGAAAATAGTTACAAAGTTGTTTTTTAGGATGATGGTTGTGAGATCTGGAAGGGATCTAGAATTGTTATTGTAGCAGGGAAAAGGACTAGTGGAAACATGTATTTTCTAGAAGGAGCTACAAGACATTGTTTGTTATCTCAGATCAATAATAGCTGGCTTTGGCACCGAAGGATGTGTCATATCAACTTTGATAATTTGGTAAAGATCAATTCATCAAGTGCAGTGACAGATTTGCCAAGGCTGACCAAACCGGATAACAATATATGCAAAGAATGTCAAATTGGAAAGTAGACGAAGGAACATACAAAGGAAAGGAGTAGTCATTCACCAGATCATTGGATTTAGTGCACATAGACTTATGTGGTCCTACCAAAATAAGGAGTATACAAGGCGAGAAGTATTTCATGTTGTTTCTTGATGATTATTCTAGAATGTCATGGGTTGCATTTTTGAGAAAGAAGTCAGAAGCATTAGAAAAATTCAAGATATTCAAGGCTAGAGATGAAAATGAAGTTGATAGAAAGATTCAGTGTTTGAAGTCTAATAGAGAGGGACAATTTACTTTTGATGAGTTTAGCAATTTATGTCAAAAACATGGTATTAGAAGATAATTATCTTCCCTGAGAACACCATAGCAGAATGTTGTAGTGGAAAGGATGAAGCAAACTATACAAGAGACAACCATAACAATGATCAAAGGAGCAAAATTTTTGGAAGTCTATTGGAGAGAAGAATTTCACACACTAGTCTACACTCTTAACAAAATTCCATACTGGAAGAGACTTGGAAAGACATCATAAATACATCATATGAACTATGGCATGGTAGAATTCTAACAGTGAAATATTTTAAGGTATTCGGAAGTAAGTGTTATATTCGGAGAGATGAAGACAATCTTGAAAAAATTGATAGCAGAGAAGATGAAGGCATATTCCTAGGTTATTCTACAAGGAGCAAGGCATACCGATGTTACAACAAAATACTGAACAAGATTGTTGAAAGTGCAAATGTGAAGGTTGGTGAAAGCATTACTAAAGACTCTGACAAATTGACAAGTTATGAATCTGATGAATCGATTGACAAAAAAGGAAAGAGAAAACCAGAGAAAAAGAGAGAAAATGAAACTTAGGATGCTTTGGTATCTACATCTAAGACCCCAAGGTATGTACAGAAGAATCATTCAGTAGATCAGATTATTGGAGATAATAACAAAGGAATTATCACAAGAAGTAAAGCAGCTCAAGAACAAGTTATGTTATGTATGCTATCTAAGATTGAACCAAAATATGTAGAAGAGGCTTGCAATGGTCAAAGTTCGATAAAGGCAATGAGAGAAGAGCTGGATCAAATTGAGAAGAATCAAACATGGGAACTAGTTCATAGATCAAAAGATAAAAATGTAATTGGAACAAAGTGGGTATTTCAGAACAAGTTGGATGAGGATGGAAAAGTTGTGAGAAATAAAGCAAGGTTGGTTTGCAAAGGTTACACATAGCACTAGTACATTTGGAGCAGTTTTCCGATGAGAAATTCCGACAAGCTATGGGATTTTTTTTTTTTTTTTTGTTGAATTAATTTGTTTTTTTTTTCAAAAATTACCCCGTGTTTGTTGAAATTTTGACGTGTTAAAATTTCACGTCGGAATTCGAACAAAAAAACAACAAACAATTCTAACCGGCTATGGGATTTCTTTTGCTTTGTTGGATTAATTTTTATTTTTTTTAAAAGTATACCCCGTGTTTGTCGGAATTCAGATGTGTTGAAATTTCACATCGACATCCCGACAAACACGGATTTTACCTATCGATCAACATATGTTGGTCCGATTATTTTCATAGCCTCTTGATTTATTCTTACTCACCGGGATAACATAAGTCGATGACCTCTCTTCCTGCTGATTGGTGCAAGTTATCCCGCTGGTCTCATCGGGCATCGGAATAGCTTAAAATATGTTCAGGCAATGGGCATAATTTCCCTGATGTCTTTTCCCTCGGCATAGCTCCTCCCGATACATTGTGTCTCTGCAACATTATCTTTGACCCTTTATCGTCGTAACCTTTGCCGATGCGTTTTGCTTTTGCCAGTGTCTAGCGAGATAAGTCTTACTAATAGCATCATCGGCTATCAGCAATACAAGATTTCTCCATTGCCGCTAGTGTGCGTTCTACCGATGGACTTCATTGGTGTATTCTATCCCGAACACATGCTTCTACTTGTGTGTTACCATGGGGTTGAATTTTGCCGATAGTTCAGATTTCATATTTGACATCGGAATACCGACGAACACAAGGTATTTTTAAAAAAAAGTAATTACGTGCCATCATTATACGCGGGCTCAAGGTGCGAAAATTGGGAGGAAGCGAGCACAATTGTTGCAGATAGATGCTCGATAGCAACTGTACAAGAGGTTGGTCCTTTCGTTCTTGTCATCAAGATTTTTTTGCAAGTTCCTTTGCTTTCCTTGCATTCTCCTGTTTACTTTATTTCCATCTGTAATTAGCTTTAATTCCTGGTAAATGGCCCCATAGAATAGTAGGGCCTTTGCTTTCAGTTTGAATGAATCAGAATTTAATTTCAGTTTGAATGAATTAAAATTTAATTTGAATGAAATAGCCCTACAATTCTATGGGCTTTCCTTTTCGGGTTGGCTAAATCTTTTAAGTTTACTTTTGTTTTTTGCATTTGTCCAAAAAACTTCCATAAAAAGAGGTTCATAACACCTCCCTTTATAATAGTAGGGGCATGTGATTGTATACTGTCTATATTACTATAGCAAGAACATATTGCATGAGATTGTATTCTGTCTGTATTCCTATAGCAAGAACAAATGGGCATATCCCTTGCCCAGATGGTGAACTGTTCAGATCATCTATATTCCTATAGCAAGAATAGGAACAATACAAAGGGGGGGAGCCCAAGCAGAGGCTAGAGAAGTGGGGAGTGAGGGCATATAGGTGGGTAGCCTCCGTAGCTTCTTCCCCAATCGTCCCCTCCCTGTGTAGGGACGCAAAAGATAGGTGATTTGGAGCTGCCCCTACTGGGGCATCAATTCCCCACTACATGAATCCTAAGTTATTCCGTTAAGAAAATTGTGACCAAATTATTAGCTCGAATTCCCTTGCCGAATAGTAGGGAGTTAGCAACTATTAATCAAATTGTGACCAAATTATTAGCTCAAAGTCCCTTACCGAATAGTAGGGCTTTAGCAACTTATTCACTTTGTTTAATGGTATCTGCTTTGGCAAAATATGGATCCTCAACCTCCTTAACCTCTCCATTCTATGACTGCTAGTTATAAAGACAAGTCACTTCATAGCTTCTAGACGGGTCAACAATTCTATCCAATTGTAAACCCTTCCAGCCCTCAAATAGCCCTTTGTATTGTAGCAACTTTTCTACGATTATTTAGGATTCTATGGGTAGTTGCTTGTACAATTTTCCCCATTGAAAGGGTCTCTTCATTTTCTCCAGTTAGCAGATAAAATTCCTCATCCTAGGATGGCTCTTAATATGGTGTTTGCCAATCGTTAAATCCATGTACAAATTAAATCTTTATGTCAGCAAGAATTTCCCGCTTTTATTGGATGTCCGTTGTTCCACACTTCTAGCATATTCATCTATATCATGTCATGCATCTTCACAGTATACATCCTTAGCCATTTTCTTGGCTAGTTCATATGACTTTGGATGGATTCTAGTATCATCCAATGGATCCATAACATGGTTCAGATAAGCTGCTTGTCTGGTCCTTCTAACCCTTAAAAAACCAACAACATTTATAAAGACAAGTCGCTTCATAGCTTCTAGAGGGGTCAACAATTCTCTACGATTCTCTACGATTGTAAACCCTTCCAACCCTCAAAATAGCCCTTTGTATGGAAGCAACTTTTATATGATTATTTAGGACTCTACGGGTAGTTGCTTGTACAATTTTCCCCACTGAAAGGGTCTCTTCATTTTCTCTAGTTAGCAGATAAAATTCCTCATCCTAGGATGGCTCTTTATATGGTGTTCGCCAATCCTTAAATCCATGTACCAATTCAATCTTTATGCTAGCAAGAGTTTCCCACTTTTTATTGGATGTCCGTTATTCCACAGTTCTAGCATATTCATCAATATCAAGGGCCTTTAACACATGGGGATATTTTTTGATATGTTCAACTGTCATTTCTTGTATTTCCTCATCCACATCATCTATATCATGTCCTGCATCTTCACAAATACATCCTTAGCCATTTTCTTGGCTAGTTCATATGACTCTGGATGGATTCTAGTATCATCCAATGGATCCATAACATGGTTCCTAGAAGCTGCTTGCCCGATCCCTCTAACCCTTAAAAAACCAACAACATTTATAAAGACAAGTCACTTCATAGCCTTCTAGAGGGGTCAACAATTCTCTGCGATTGTAAACCCTTCCAGCCCTCAAAATAACGTTTTGTATGGAAGCAACTTTTCTACGATTATTTAGGACTCTACGAGCAGTTGCTTGTACAATTTTCCCCATTGAAAGGGTCTCTTCATTTTCTCTACTTAGCAGATAAAATTCCTCATCCTATGATGGCTCTTTATATGGTGTTCGCCAATCGTTAAATCCATGTACCAATATAATCTTTATGTCAGCAAGAGTTTCCCGTTTTTTATTGGATGTTCGTTGTTCCATACTTCTAGCATATTCATCAATATCAAGGGCCTTTAACAAATGGGGATATTTTTTGACATGTTCAACTGCCATTTCTTGTGTTTCCTCATCCATATCATCTATATCTTGTCCTGCATCTTCATAGTATACATCCTCAACCATTTTCTTGGCTAGTTCATATGACTCTGGATGAATTCTAGTATCATCCAATGGATCCATAACATGGTTCCCAGAAGTTGTTTGCCCGGTCCCTCTAACCCTTAAAAAACCAACAGCATTTATAAAGACAAGTCACTTCATAGCTTCTAGAGGGGTCAACAATTCTCTGCAATTGTAAACCCTTCCAGCCCTCAAAATAGCCCTTTGTATGGAAGCAACTTTTCTAGGTCCAGCTACAAATTGCATATTTTGTTATGGGTTTAATAGAAATCTGAGTATTGTATAGAACTTTAAAAGAAAGTAGAATCTAATCAAAAACTATATTTCATTTGATGTTATGAAGAATTTTGACTAGTTATCTTCATAATGTGTATCTTGTATAGTTTATCTTAATATTGTCTTTCTTGTATCCTATAGTAGTTTTGGAAGAATTATCATAACTTTCATTTGAACTATTGGATCTTTCTGTAAATTGAGGATAAGTCTGTAATAATGATATCAAGAGACTGACCAGAGCGATTGACTTCATTACAAGGTAAGGGCAGTAGCCTTTGTCATGTTTGTCTTCCTCAAAGTATGGTTGGTGTCTATTAAGTTATTGTCTTGTAAGGGTGTTTTGAAGATTGAGAAGAGACTTTTGATGGATATTAATCCCATTGTTGTCAAGTATGCCTGATTGGAATCGAATGTTTCCAAGGTTTATGTGCATTAGACGGAAAATGATTCCTGAGATTGTCACTTCAATTAAATAATTACTGAAAACTTTGAATTACTTGCTTGAAAATGAATGCTTTAAATAAAAGGTTACTTTATTATAAGTATGATTTTGTAATGTCCCCTGATAAAATGCCTTAAAATATCCCAGTTATGGATCTCAGTTCTTAATGTTATTTTTTTAATGTTTTGTATTTTAATTTTATTATTATTATATATTATTGAATCCTATTTCAAAGTGGGGACATTACAGATTTCTTAATTGATATTACTCTGAAAACACCTAATTAAATTATCTTCAAACAATAGTAGACCAGTGCATTCACCCCTGACATAATGTTGCAGTTAGTCTTACTGAATTTAACTTTGCTCTGAAAGACCAATAAGACAGAATGAAGCTTGACATTGAATCCTTCAAACTGATAATCAAACTGAAACTTAACCCAAACTATAATAACATAGGATAGCACATTGAAATAATCTAAGTGAATAGATTTATCACAGGGAACTAATCAAACAATCAAAAAGATAAATACCATCAAAGATGAAAAACACTTGATCTTTGTATTGAAATAAACATAAGATAATCAACTGATTACATATAGCACAATATCTTTTCACCAGTTTGGCATTTCTAGAAAATAAACCCCGAGAGTATTGTATATAATTGCATCTCCAAATCTATCTCTCATTTCATCAAAAGACCCTCTGTATATACAGATGAGGATTCAGTTTCAAAATGAAAGGGCATACCCCTATATTTAGAATTACACTAACTAATATCTTAATTAGAAAAAACCAACTAACTGACCCTAACACAACTACCAACATAAAAAACATATTACATAAGACTTTAAAAGACAACAATTTGAAACATTCAGTCAGAACAAGAGCTAATTGCCAAGCACTTCGCCATAGTTCTTAATATGCTCCAAATACTTTTCCAACTTATAGGTATTCACATCATAAATCATGTCCCTGACCATGATCTCCAATGTGACAAACTGCTCCATCTGTGCAGTGGTTTCCTTTAACTCTATTCCATCTGTCCGGGCAGCATCAAGGGCAACACTGAGGAGAATTTGGCATTCAACAATTTTTTATCCTTATCCTTAATTTCACCTTTCTGGTCAACTAACATAGGAATAACATATTGGATTACATCTTTACACTCATCATATTATTTTTGTAATTTTGCATCGAATTTATCATGCTTTGCAAGTAGCCTTTCAATTTTCTCAATCTCTTTGGCATCTGCTCCCTCCAAATTCTTCTCATGCAACTTGACCCCCAGTCTATTTTTTATCCTATTATGTGATACTGCATTGTCCACATTTTTCTGAAACACAACCCAAAAGTCTTCCAAGTGACCTTGCAACTTTTCAAATCTTTTATTCAATAAGAAAGAAGTAGTATCAATTCTTACACTTTGCATATATTTGAGAATTCTTTGATTTTCCTGCTACAATTCCTCACATTTCTTCTTCCATTTTGAATTTTCAGGAGAAAGCAACACGGGTTCAGACTGTCCACTTCTTTTGATGGCCTCCTCATACATAGCTTTGTACTGATTCCTTTCCCTTACCACTCTAACCATCTGTGCCCTGTGAATTTGGAAGTATCTACTCCTATATTTGCTGAGACAATAGGATCAATTTCTCCTACCTTTAATTTCATCATGTGTCTATAAGCCCTATCCACATCAATGATTGTTGGTCTCTTATTTGGTGGATACAATGCCCGTAGCATTAGTTATTCCTCAGCTAGATCAAACCTTGACCCAATAAAAATGTCATTAACCCCCTGAATATCCAATTTGAATTCCTTATTATTAGAGTGCAATAAACTATCAAAAATAAAAGAGGCACTTCGGTCCCATCCTCGAAAAAGAATTACTCCGGCCTCTACTAGTAATTGTCTCCCTCTTTGTGGAGTCATTTTCACCAATTCTACTTTTGTATCCTCTTTTAGTTTCTTCAATAATTATGCCTTGTTTTCAAGTGTCACATTTGGGATAGACTCCCTCAACCTTTTGTCTTTGAAATTATAAAGAAAAGACTTAAATTCTTTGGATTTAACAAATACATCATCAGCCACAAAAGAAGCATGTCCATCCAGTCTTGCATCTTTATAAATTTCCATTTTAGTTACAATTTGATCATCTTCATTGAACTCTTCTTCCACATCTTTTTACCTGTGACCTAGAAATGGCTTCAATGTCTTCTGGTTCATTTTCTGACATTTCTTCTTTTGACTTCATCTCCATTAACCTCTGTCTTTTCTCCTCCAATTGTTTGTTTAGGCTATCAATCACTTCTTGAGCCTCTCCATCTTCCATGTTCCTAAATATATCTTCCGCTTCCAGACTCACATGCAAATAATCACCTAGATTTTGCCTTTTTCTTGCAGCAGTGGATATATCCTTCCGAATCATAATTCTTTATTGCAAAATGTTTGAATAAATTAAATTATTCCATTAATTTCTTGTCAATTACATCATATGCTTTTGTTGAAACAATTGTGAAATCGCCAAAGCTAAGAGTACCTAGCAAGAAAGCCTACTTATGAACATCCCCAAAGTTTTTAGCATTTGAGACACTCAATTGTCTGACAATCTTCAAGCATGCTATTCAGTCAGGAACACATTTTGGCAACATATAGGGAGTTCCTTCAAACCCATATATCCTGAAACATGTGAAACCCTTATGGACATACCAATCTCCCCAGTTATGATTCACTATCTTTCTATCATCAAAATCTTTAGGTCTTAAAAACCTTTTAATATCATCTAAGATTGAGCCATCACAAGGAAATCCATACATCCGATAAATTGGCTTTACTATACATTCCTCAAATTTGATATAATTTGATGTTGTGTAACGAGAATCCCAAACAGAAGTCCATAATTGAACAGGCTGAACCTCTCCTTGCCTATTTTTGACGTTAAGCCTCAATTTCTTGGGCCACATACCCCTAAAACATCCATAGAATAAGATTAAATGCATCAATAATGAGTTAAACTTAAAATTAGGGCAATTATTATCCCTAAGGCTCAAAAAACCCTCATGCAATCTCTCCACCAAATATGATGCATAATCAAATGGTTCAGGTTCATACATTTGAATGTCTGAAGCTAAAACTAATGGCCCAATACTCGTGAGGTCTGGAACCTCAACGCCTCCTAACTACCCACAAGACACATAGGTGTACTGAAGGTAATGTTTGAACAAAACAATGTTCAATGGTGGCCCATCATGTTTTGTAAGTTCTCCCGCTTCTTCTTTATGGACAACTAGTTTCCACCCAAGGTATGTAGTGTCCATTCTTTGATATTCCTCTTCCAATTCCCCAAAAGACAATTTTTTATCAAAACCAAAATCTAGGTTGAACACTTCATTTATAGTGTTTACTGAAAAGCTTATGAAGGCTTCTCCATTTGGAGTCTGAATGTATCTACCCGCAGAATTATAATTTCTGACTAGAATCTCTAAAACTCTCAAATTTACAAAAAGATTAGGGACAATTAGCTTACCCAGATTTGTAACCCACGGGTTGCAAAGTGGCACCTCCCTATTTCTCCTCAAGTAATGGAATAAAAACAATTCATAGCCCCTTACCCTAGTCCAAACATCCCCGACATCCTTGTATCTATCTTCCAATTGATCCCAACCAGGTAGATGTTGTTTCGATCTTCTAGACTTAGGGCTAGGCGCTTGCATTTGATCAATCATATCCTGGTTCAATTTTCTAACTGGGGCATCTTCTCCTGTTTTGGATTTCTTGGCTCCTGACTCCAAACTCTTGGCTGATCTTTTTTTCCCTATAGAACTAGACGCCTCCATTTCTGCAACTACAATTTCTCACTCTACCCTTTACGAATTATAAGTCTCTATTCTGCCAATTTCCTTCATTGTGTGAGATTTATGTCAGGCAACTTCAATTATATAACAAATGTATTCAATTCCAAACTCGCAATGATTAGCATCCCATAGATTGGCTGATTGTGAACCCAATACAAGCATTTAATAAGAGTCCTCTACTTCAGTTTTGAAACTTGATTTGACAACGGCTCATAGGCACAGGTCTCCCCGATGTAATTTTATTTTGGCGCCATCGGCATAACTCTCCCTTTCTTTGATACATTAAGATTACCTGTTGATCGGTATATGCTGATCTGATGATTTTCACAACCTCTTGATTTCTTCTTACTCATCGAGATAATATAAGTCGATGACCTCTCTTCTTGTTGATTGGGGCGATTTATCCCGTTAGTCTCATCGGACATCGGGATAGCTTAAAAAGTGTTCAGGCAATAGGCATAATTTCCCTGATGTATTTTCCCTCGGCATAGCTCCTCCTGATACGTTATGTCTCCTCAGCATAAGCTTTGCTAACATTCTCATCAAGAATAGTCTTATCGATAGCCTCATTGGCTATCGACAAGACAATATTTCTCCATTGCCACTTGTGTGTGTTATGCCGACGGACTTCATCGGTGTATTCTATCCCGATCACATGCTTCTACTTGTCTTAAGTGTTACCATCGGGTTGACTTTTTTGATAGTACAGGTTTCAAGTTTTTTGTAACTTTTGCTTTTCCTTATGAATACAAATATTTATAATATGCTTAATGGGTTCAATATAAACTGAACAAAACCTCTAACACAAAAGTAGACTCCACTATTCCTAGTTATTCTTTAAGATATTTTTGAAGCATACATTTTGGCAAAATTTGTCAAAGTGAAAGCTCATCCATATCTACCATCTGATAACAACACATGTTTTTGCTTCAAAGGAATCTTGAAAACCATTTGATAAGTAGCCACAATCACATTTGCATTTTTTATCACTCCAAGAAATGTTTGATAAGCTTTCTATCCTCCAATCTGCACCTTGAGAGGATCTTTGTCTACCTTGTCTCATCTTAGTGCCACCTTCAAGCTGCCCAGCTTATGGTTGGTTTACATGAGCCAAATCACAGATGGATGGGAGTTGGTCACCTTCAAGCTCCTTTAAATGTAGCTACTCTTGACTTACTACTTGGCCTAGTTTGCAAACTCTAGAGAATCCTAGTGATGTAGAGAGGCTATAGGATCCCTCAAATCTTTGTGAACCTTCTTGACCCTCTCTAATTTTATCAGAGTGCTTTGACATTGTTGTAATATAACTGCTACTCTTGTGATTTGTCAATGATTGTTGTTCATGATGTTACTGTGTTGAATCTTCAATGGTTTTGGTTCGTTTTGCAATTTTTCTATGTTTAAGTATTTCAATTCAGTATATTATAGTGAAACATCATTTCATAACTAACATTTCAAGTTCTTTTTAACTAGTTCTAAGAAGACTTATGTACTTGCGACATTGTTTTGCTTAGTTTGTGAAGGTTATAGATTGAAGTTTCCATAGCCCAATTTTTTTTCTTGTGAAGAAAGATCATGTCAGATGATATCATCAAAGAACAAAATGAGGAGACAATTGCTAGATTGTGGTCTAGCTTGAAAAGAAAAGGTGATGGAAAGTGTTATTGTCCCTGCAAAAATTGTAAGGGCTTAAAGACTAGAATACTTCTAATCACAATAGCTGAGAAACATTGTAGGAAACATGGTCACATTAAAGGGGGCCATGATTATCGTCCATTGGTAAGTTGTTCATTATATCATTTTAACAAAAAAAATAAAAATTGATAGGTGATGGGCCAAAGCTGATGAGGTGTACATACCTTACCCCCTTTGGGATTTGAACTTGTGACCTCTCTTTTAAGAACACAAGTTCTCTACCACTAGGCCAAGTTAGGTTGTACATTGTTTTAACGATTTATATACATAAGAAATCACTTGATGATGAGATCATGATCATGGTTTATTTATGTCGATCATTTTTATATAGGTGGAGCACCCTAGATATAGACTGCCAAAACATGAAGAATGCGATTTTCCAAGTGGAGGACCATGGAGGTGTGAATATTGAAGTTGAAGATAATGATCCTATGGAAGAAGATGATCATGTGCCAGAAAACATAATTAAAGATGATGGTACAAATACATTAATCCACAACACATTTAGTGCTCTCGCAACTGATCATGATGATAAATATGACTTTGATGTTGTTCATGATGTACCTCTACTTGAGAAGGCATACGAGCCCCTTTACGAAGGCTCCCAAACAACTCTTCTCTCCGCTGTATTGTTGTTGGTGAACTTGAAGGTTATGAACAATTTATCCAACATAACAATCTCACATATGTTAAGGTATGTCATATATGTCATCTTTTTTCATCTATTTTTGTTGTTTTTTCATTATATTTAATAAATGGTGAAACATGCACCATTAAGATTCTTTATATTAACAAATTATATTTGTGGTTGTAGATTGATAGGTGAGTTTTTGTTACCACCATCAAATATTCTACCTCACTCGTACCGAGAATTTTTGCCATTATGAAAGATATTGGAATGAAGTATCAAGCAATAGATGCATGTCCCAATGATCAAATTATATATCATAAACAACATGAATTTGCAACAGAATGCCCTGAATGTCATATGAGTAGATATCGAACAGATCAACTAACAAAAAGGGTGCCTCGCAAGGTTGTTTGTTATATTCTCATTATTCCATGTTTGCAACGATTATTTAGGTGCGAAAGCTTGGTACAATTTATGGATTACCATGCACGCAATAGAAGTCAAGATGACATTATTCAAATGTCTGCGGAATGGTTCTGCATTTATGGACATAAACGAAAAAGTGGCCACACTTTAAAGAAGAACCTCGTAATCTCAGGCTTTCATTGGCAGCAGACGATGTCAATCCATTTGGAGAGTTGAGATCTACTTACTCGGTGTGGCCTGTTTTTGTTATCAACAATAACATTCCTCCATGGATGTCAATAAAGAGGGAGCACATAATGTTGGCAATGATTGTTCCAGGTATTTTTCATTTAATATTCATCCACATTAAATTATACATATTGCAGAAAAATGGCCATAATAATTATGTAATGTTTTTGTTCATTCAACTAGGTAAGTACCAAGTTAAAGATATGAATGTATATATTGAGCCTCTTATCGACGAGTTGTTGGAGTTATGGAATGGTGTCACTATGTATGACGTCTCTAGACCAATAGGACAAAGACAATTTCAATTCCATGCAATGCTTGTATGGACAATTCGTGATGCCCTAGGGCTAACACATTTTTTTGGTATGTATAGTGATCAACTTGCGCATAATTATAAATATAAAAAAATATCATATTTAATCCAATTATACATGATCTTGCAGGTCTTCAAACAAAGGGAAAATTTGCATGTCCAGTTTGTGGTCCAAAGATGAAATCTCGTTATTCAAAAAGTTTAGGAAAACATGTGTTTGATGAGTATAGGCACTTCCTCCACAAAAATCATAAGTATCGAAATACTGAAAAACATCTTTTCAATGGGAAAGAAGAGACTACATCAAAGCCACGAAGAATGACACCTCGTCTATGGAAGTTGGAATATAATAGAATTAATCGTCAAGGTAATGTCATTCCATCTAATGGTTTATGTTTGGAATTTGTATTTTTATATTGTGTTTTGTTTACTAATGATGTAATTCATGATGATCATCATTGTTAAATTTATTAACATATTATATGCCTCGTGAAGGTCGTCAAGGCATTAATGACCACCTTCCAAAGGGACTAAAGAGTTATCCCAAAAAATTTAGTAGGTTGCCCTACTATGAGTAGCTACAAATTGTGCATTTGTTTGATACTATGTATATTGGAAAGAATATAACAGAGACATTATGGAAAATATTGGATGGAAGGCGTGACAAAGAAAAAATTATCAAAATTGGTAGTGACATTCAGGAATCCATTCATGCAATGAAAAATGTCATTCAATCAAATAGCGATGGAGACCAGATTAATATAAGTGTCCTTCCTTGGTTATTAACGGAGCAGCAAAGCAATGCTATAAAAGAAGTCATACGAAAAATTCGATTTCCCACAGGATTTGCTGCAAACATAAACAATCTCATAACAAAGAAAAGTGAATTTGGGCCAAGGATGAAAACGCATGATTGTCATACCTTCATTAAGGCAATTCATGTTCTTGTGTATTTACTATATATTTGTATATTGTATGTACTTTTCATTGTATTATGATAGAAAACAATGAAAAAGATCATTTTATAATTGTAGCAGTATGTTCTACCTCTATCTCTCCCAAACCACTTCGACAATAATGTCAAGCAAGTTATATATGATCTTGGAAAATACATGAGGTAAGTAGTGATATTTGTTCAATTTCTGGTGATATTACTTGTTATGTAATATATTGTATATTATTTTGTAAAGCCTCGTTAGTATATTTGTGTCTTGAATCTCTTATAAGTGGTTGTCATCTAAAGAAAATCCATAAAGAAGATAAAATATTGGAAGAGAAAAATCCTCATAGATAATGTGTGAAATGCAAAAGTGTCTACCTTCAACTTTTTTCAATGCACAAGAATACTACCTCATACACCAATTTGAGGAGATTGAATTGTGTGGACCTATACACACAAGGTCAAAATGTGGATGGCTGAGAGGCACTTGAAATTTTTAAAGTCTTTGGTTTGAAAAAGAGCACAAATTGAGGGTTCTATGGTGGAGGGATATATGGTATACCAAACTATGGTGTACATTACTGAATACCTTCCTAAGTTCGCGACAAAGATCCGTGTAGATCATATTTGGGATCCTAACTCCATTAACAAATTTGAAGGGGAGAACCTAATGGGGAAAGGTACAATGAGAAAAGTGAGAGGTAATTATTCGATATTGTAGTTATTTTTATATATATTGTAGTTAATTTATTCGTAATCTTCAATATACTTCAGTTGTAAATTTCTAGTTATTTTTTGTACAGTTGGTCGAGAGTGGGATGCACTACATTTGTATGTTGCAAACAATCTTGATTGGATGACGATATGGATTCAACGATGTCAACAATCTGGTCGCGTATTAACATGGGAAGGTGTGGCTTCATTGGTTAAAGAAGCTCACCGTAATGGAGATTCTAGTGTTACACAAAGAGAAATTGATTTAGCATATGGTTTAAGAGATAAAGATGTATGTATAAATATATCAATCACCCATATTATTTAATTTTCTTCCAATTGTTATGATGCATATATTATATATTGACATTTTGCAAGTGAAACACCACAAGGCTATATGGTGCAATGGTCATAAATTTCGCATCAAAAAGTTGGATGACATGAAGAAAACTTGTGATTTTGGAATAAGTGTTGTATTTCAGGTGACTAATGTTTCGTCTAGAACTGACATACATCCTCGAGTCTCAAAAAATTGATACTATGGGATTTTGGATGATATATTTGAGTGTGACTTTAGGTCCTTCAAATTAGTTTTTTTCGTCGTCCAATGGTACAGGCTACGATTGAATGAAAATGATCTTGACAGAGCAGTTATTGAACATGATAATGGATTTACAATGGTTAATACAAGGTCGTTTGAGCATGTTGGCATTTGCATGAAGATTGCATTAATGACATGTTATGTTGTCATTGATGTCAATTAACCGGTAATGATATTGTTGATATTGTTGTAATATTGTTACTGTAACCGGTAGGAAGAATTTGTCGAGTGAACCGGTAACCGGTGTAAACCTTATCTATTGATGTAACCAGTAAACCCTACCTGTTGTTTTTGATAAACCCTAATTGATTAAATTTGGTGAATTAGTTATATTGGTTTATGATCTGATGGTGATTGGTAATGATTATGACACGTATGATTATTGTATGAAGACAATTCCAAGAGATTTTGGCGAGTTGTTGTAACATTTTTTGTCTAGGGAATGAGCAAATGTATTGCATCTAATGCAAAGCGCATGATGAGTTACTAAGTTTGATGAAGTGGTGATCAAGGAGCGATCAAGGTTTTCTTGATTGATGTGCAGAGATTGCTATGTAATCCAATGGTCGTACTTGAACCAATTTGTTTGTAATTTCTATGGGAATTAGGTTTTTGTTGTGTTACAATCAAGCAAGTGTAGTGCTATTCAGACAGATCAGCAAACTCCTGTTGTTTTCTAACAATTACAGCAGAATTGAAATCCCCTAACCGAGTAAGCTATAACAAGCTTGGTGTTATTCAAATCCTCTAACAAGGCGATCCATTAGCTTGGATTTTTAAATCCTCTACCGAGGTTACTGCTTACAGGGTATTGCTTCTAACAAGGCATTTGTAGTCAATCCCTTAACCGGGTGATTCCTAACAGGATTAGTTCTTAACATGACTTTTTGTAAAGCTTTAACAGGCTAGGCTCCTAACAGGGCGAACTTCAGAAGAGTTCAAATAGTTGTCTTGTGAGTCTCATCTCACCGTGGTTTTTACCTATTTTGGTTTCCACGTCAAAAAATATTTGTGTCAAGTGGTGAATGTTTTTGTGGTTATGTTTTCATGGTTGATTTACTTAACTACTTAACTATTTTGATAAGTCGTGATAACCGGAAGCATTGAGAAATGAAGAAGTTGTTTACTGTTAATTTGTTGTAACAGTCAATTGGTTTATCTTATGAGTTTTTATCTTGATAGAGGTATTATTCTAATTTTACTTTGAGAAATTGATTTTTGAGATTGGTGAAGTTTGTATCAGTTTTTCTATCTACTGATTCACCCTCCCCCTCTCAATAGTTGATCGGATACTTATTCTTTCATCATACCATCAAAGTGAGTTGGAAATAAGCCCTATGTTCTTCCAAGCCAATGTGAGCAGGTATTTTACTCAAAGGTTCCTCATAAACCGGGTTGGTCATTTGTTCTTAGACATGATCCAAGAGGAAGGTCGGTAAAGTATAATATGATGGAAGAAGAAGAGACCAAAGAAGTAGAAGATGATGTAGATGATGATCACGATCGACAGTTAGTTGATGATGTTCCTGACAGAATTGTTCATAAAGAAGACCAATATGAAGATGATGATGATGATGATGATGATGAAGATGAAGATGATGATGATGATGATGATGATGATGATGATGATGATGATGATGATGATGATGATGATGATGATGATGATGAGTTGGATGAAGAAGAAGATCAATGACATGAATGAAATGTATTGGTATGCAATTAGAATATTATCTATTTGATATTGATTTCTTGATATAAATTTATTTCACTTATATATATGGTCACATAATTAATTCATTGTGTTTTAAATTCTAATGTCATTACATAATTTATTCATGATGTCCTAATAGTAGAACCATGCCACCCGTAGGAGATAGAGACAGATAGAGTGTCGGCTAGCCCTCATTTTATTTTAGAGCATGTAGACCATGGTGAGCAAGTTGAGCATGATCCAGGTGGACAACATCAGGAACATGATGGGGCCCCACCAAGTAAATATGACCACTGTTCTTTCTTTAAACAAATTTAATTGCACTTGGTGTATTAATTAATATAACCTTTCGTGTTTCAACTCCAGAGGATTTAGAGGGTGTTTAGGATGTTGAGGATGAGGCTAGACAAAATGATCAGGAAGATGATGTGGCCCCATGAGGTAAAGAGCACCCTTGTAATTTTCTTTTAATTAATGAAATACGAGTAACAATAATAATAAAACTCATGAATTTAACCCATTTCTTTGTTATTGTAGTGGACCCCCCTTTGCATACACTGTTAGTCCCAACCGGTGCTGAGAGGGGAGCGGTGAATCAACACTTTACCAGTTTTACTTAATTAAAACTTTTAACTCAATTTTTCACTAACTTAACATTCATCAATATAAATAATTACTGCAGAAGAATATGCATGCATGAAAAGATACACAATGACACCAAGATTTATCTTGTGGAAACCCAAATGGGAGAAAACCACGGGTTAGTAGGAACTCACAAAATTTGTACTCTTCTAGAGTGCGCCTGGTGAGGAGCCATCACTGTTAGGAGATTACAAAGAAACTATTAAGTGCCACTCGGTTAAGGGATTTTGATTAAGGCTTGTCAGTGCCTTTACCCTGTTAAAGGTAGCCTTGTTAAAGGTCTTAGGATCATCAATTAAGATGACACCCGGTTAAGGGATTTTTACAATGGGACCTGTTAAAGTTCACCCTATTAAGGGATTTTAGTTGCAATGGTTAAAAAGAAACAGAAAGATGATCTGCTGGAGTGGCTACTAATAGCTTGATCAGATCACACTAAAAATCATACTCTATCTACACCAGTTGTGTCTGCTTTGCACAACACGGTTTCCTGAATATACCTTCGGCTCTACACTCTGTCGATTTACTGATCCTCGGCTTTTCACTCTATTGGTCCTCTGTCCCTTAGCTCTGCACTCTATTCTGCTCCCCTTGTGTTTACTTCCACATATCTCTTTTCACATAAACAACAACCTCATCAAAAAAAATTATGTGAATTTATTACCCTTTTGATCTGTTGCCAACTTTCCCTCTAAAACATTCGATTCAAAATTATGTTACCGTGCCATAAATCACTCTCCAAAAATTGTTCTAGGAATCTTTGTCAAAATAGTCTTTCATGTCGATAAGTCCACAGGTTGACTAGAGAAAACTGTCGGTTTAACTCGATGTTAACTAATCATTACCAAGTTTGTCGGTTATAGACTCTATCGATGTACCGATCAAAACCTACCTAGTCGATTACCTTCTTTATACCGATTTGTTCACTGCTTAGCCAGTTGACCTCTTCTGGGCTAGTCTACTCACTACTTACCCTATCTACACATTGCTTAGCCGGTTAACCTCTATATACCGGTCTACTTACTATAAATAGACTATGAAGACTGGGAAGATGTTGTTGCCAACAATGACAACCATATCATTCACCGGTCATACAAAATGCACCAAAATGCCAACAAACTCCCCCTTTGGCATTGATGGCAAATATTACAAAAATGTGTCGGTACTGGCCCCTGTTTCTAATCCCTATAACTCACAATGTACAAATCTCCAAAACTCCCCCTTTTGCCATCAATGGCAAAGACTATACAAAATAATTTGTCAAAGTAGAGCAAAAAATCTCCTTGAAATTTTCTTGAGCTACTTTCAAAGAGGATTCCCATGAAGATTTTACCTGTTTCATGGTGGTGAAGTGTCCATGCAAAACTGTGATAAAAACCTCCATATCATCGCTTGTCTTGCAGTCAGGTTCACTTATGAGGCGTTCTGCTTCTTTAATATTCATTTGCATGAATCAATAATTGGTGCCAGATAGCACTGTATCTCTAACAAACTAAGACCTTGTTTGTCCTCTTCTTCTTTCAACCTTTTGATTTCATGATTAAGCTATTTGACCTTGTCAGTGAAAGTTGATGCTGAACTAGTAAGAGGATCAAAAGAACTTATCAGATCTTGAATTTCTTTTTTAGTATGAATTCTTTTATCTTCTAGATCTCTGATTAAATCGATAAAAATTGAAGATTTGACCAATAATTGACCAACTTCCTATAGAATATTTTTGACTTCTTCTGTTTGGGTGGAGAGGGAAACTTTTCCAACTGATATTTGTTCCATTAAATTTTCTCCTCTCTTTGATTCATATTGCCTTACTGCAACCTTCTCCAGATTGGTTGCCTCTGAACCGATTGTTGTAACAAGAGTACTCAGTTGATCAATGATGGGTGCAGTATCATCAACTGCAATATCAAGAATAAGGTTAGATAGAATTGTCTTGGCAGAATTGAGAATTCTTGCCTTCTTTTTCTTTGCTCTCAATTTAGCCTTTTCAGCTTGAATTTTTAGTTTTTCTGAGACTTTCATCAATTGCTTGGGAGTCATTTTCTTTATATCAATGACCGATTCTCCCTCTTCTTCCTCCTATGTTTCTTCTTCCTTTTCTGCAGTCTCAACCTCTGAACTAGTTGCGGTGACGATTTTTATTTTCTTTTTTTCACTTTCCTTTTCTAAGTCTAACTTCCTCTTTGCCGGAGGAGTATCCATCACTGCTTTCTTATCCTCTACTTTCTTCTCTTCCTCTTTGCCTTTTTCTGACAGAATAGGATTTGGTGTCAATGAAGTTTTGTGGGGTGTATCTTCATAAGGAATGTCTTCAATTGTCACTTCATCTTGATAGGGAAGCTTAGTTTGATCAGCTTCCTTCACCGGTGTAGTGTGAACCAATTTCTCGACATCCTTTCTTAGATTGGGAATGTTTGACACAAAATTTCCTATGATCTCATTAACGGAGAAAAATCAAAAACTTCAGTAGAGTCTTTTTCCTTACCTTTTTCTTTGTCAAGGACAACTGCACCTTGGTCCTGTTTTGTTTCCTTTGCTATTTCTTCTTCAACTTCCTTTTGTTGGTTCATGATTTTCTTCCACAAGGAAACACCTTCTTCGTGCACTTCTTCAACTTCACCTACTCCAACTCTCCCAGTTCTATTTCTTATCTTGAAATGTTGAATGCATGCTTCAGCCACTAGTGAAGCTTGATCAAGGTCTAAATCATGTTGCACTTCCATGAGTGCTTTTATTCTATGTTCTTTCTCAATAGCCAGAGCTGTTTTGCATCTTCCTTCAATTTGATCTTGCAAATCTAATGGGATTAATCCATATAATTCGCTAGGAATCCTACAAAACTTGTGCAAGTTCCAGATCAGGGCTTCTTCAATTTTCCTTTTGTCTTCTTCATTATTGAGGGAATATGTTTTCCCAACACTAGATAGGCCTCCAAATTGTTTGATCCCATGGACCAATTCATCAACTGTTGGGGCTTTGTTTCTTCCACTTCTTCTAACCTCTTTAATTTCCACATTTGATTGGGTGTCAGTGATATCACCCTCTTTTTCATCCTTTTTGACTTTTGTATCAACTTTTCCTTCACTCTTCTTCTTTCTGGTATAAGTCACTCCTACCGGTCTATCTTTACTTGGGGAAGATACAAGAGTACCTGAATCCTTTTCTTTTGTATATGTTGTAGGCTTGGTTGCTGAAGTCCCTGTTGGTTTTGTCTTTGACACTTTCTTCTTTTCTCCTGTTAATTCTTCATCTTTATTAGGTTTGGCCCCTATCTGTCCACTAGTACCGGTGGAGGTAGTGGCACCGAATGCTTCACCTCCACATTTTTTGTCAAGAGTATCAATCATTCTTCTTACTTTTCTTTCCATGATTGGCACCTGAAGTTCCTATTTTATTATGGAGCTCGCCTCCTCACAAGTTCCAAATCTCTTTGCCTTGTGGTCTACAAGTTTGGATAGTAGCATATTTACATGAATTTTGACAATGTCTGCTGCAACCTCATAACCCATAGGTGGAACCCAAAAGGTTTTGTGTTGAACTGCTTGAATGATGCAACAATTTGTGTATACAAGAAAGAAAATATTGTCTTTGTACTTCTGCACTATACCGGTTGGTATTCTTTCCCTTTTGTGCATCCTAATTTGAAATTCCTTAAAGTATCCCCAGATTGTTTCACCAGACCTATCTCCTAGATCCCTAATCATTTCACCTATCTGAACCATGATAGGTTTTTCTTCAAACCATACTATATTACCCTTACCAGGAAATAAGTTTTTCACATAGAAAAATATACATACCAGTAGTGACCCATAGTTGAAAGATTGCTTCTTATCCTTCTTGATTCTCTCCATGTTTACCAGAAATTGGCTTTTGATCATCTCATAGATATCATATGAAGCATCCTCCTTGATGATTCGATAGCCAATATGTATGGCACCACTCGATACACTATTTATGCAGCTTGATTGATAAACCCTATAACCCAGCACTGTGGAAGCAAATCTTACTTTAGCATCCTCAATATGAGTGACTGTCATTGCTCTACTGTCACATTTGAATTTGGTTAACCTAATGACTTCAGTTGATGAAATTGTTCTTAGGGTTAATGCTTCACTGATTGCACTAAACCATGTAGCTCTTTGAATCACATCCTTTGTTATCTTGATCGGTGTTTGAGTTTCTAGCCACAAGAATTAATACATACCTAACCCAGTCGGTATGAAACTGATCGGGAAAATTGACAGCATTAGACAAACCCTTGGTCTTCAAAGGTAGATATTCTGCCTTCAACTAATCATTAACACAGAACCCTTTAAATTCATTTCGAATGAATTTGTCTCCAAGTTCTTCGAGCTTGCAATGGATGTAGGAGCGAATGTCTTCAACCAATAATACACCGGAGGACACATATGATAAGGCACTAGTCATGTCGATCTGACCCACTTTCATTGGATGCAGCTTGAACTTGGGTTGGGGTTCTTTGATAGCTTCAACCAACACAAGAGTTGATATAGGCGCAGCCATAATGGCCTTCAAACAAGTTTTTCTCAAACAAGGTTTGAATACCTTCTCCTCAGAAATATTAAACACCACTATCACTCTGCTTGAAATTTTCGCACAAATATTACTAGCAAGATTTCAATCTCTTTTGATCACACAAGAGCTCGAGAATGTTCACAAGAAATCAGGGTAAATGAAAATGTGTTGACATTTCCTTATTTATCCATTGAGATTTATCGGTGTTATGATACAATAGTTAGTTTTGAAACTTACAACTTAAGGTACACCGATTTACCCTTTACCAGTTATTTGTTACCGATACCGATACACAAGCAACTAACTCACAAGACATTCTTCAACTAAGAACTTTTAGACTAGCTTTTATGCATATCAACTATGCAGATAGACATAACCTTATATTTGTTAAGGGGATTCAAAAGTAATCTTACCATATGTGCTCCCCCTGAGCATCGGTATGCCTAGTTAGAAGAGGAACCATCATCACCGATGGATGATGACTTGATTTCAGAATGACCTTCTCCTTCTTTTCTTTCTTCCTTCTTGATCCATGTTTTTTACATTTCATTTCTCACTTCTTCAATTGTCTTCTTTCCTTTCAGGTCATTTTGCTCTTTCTTCTTGATAAATCGGTTCTTGTCTTCAAACCGGTTATAGGATCGCTTCCTACACTCTCTGGCTAAGTGACCGATCTTATGGCAATTGAAACATGTCATACCAATTGTTCTCCATGCTCCTAAATTATTTCTCTAGCTCATTCTCATTCTGCAATTTTTTGCAACATGACCAAAATTACCACATGTGGAATAGGTGGCATTGAATTGATTACTCCTTTTATTAGGACTAACTGGTTTGAATGTCGATCTTAATACATTTGACTTGAACTTGCATTCTTCAGATTTGTGTCCAAACTTATTGCATGTAAAGCATTGTCCATTAAATCTTCTTCTATTTGACATACTGCTAGATTGAGATCTACACTCATAAGTAGTGTGGCCATACTTATGACAATTATGGCAGTAACCATCAACGGTGAAATTCTTCTTTTGACTAACCAGTTTACTTCTGCAGACATCAGACTTATGACTCGGTTTACCACAATAATTACAAGAAGATTTGGGAAACTTCATACCTTTCACTTCTATATGATTTCTTCTATCATCTTTTATCCTTTTGGATTTAGAAGTAACCAAGACCGGTTGTTTCCTTTGTTTTTCTCTGAGCCTTCAACTATTTATCTATCTTTTCAGAGCTTTCATTGAATTTCCTCAGCTTCTCATTTCTCTCATTTTCAGCTTTCAACTCACTTTTGAGTTGTTCAATCTCTTTCATCGTCTTCTCATTTTCTTTTGTGTTGTCATGAAAATGCTTATGTATGTATTCATTCACCTGAGTGAGAATTTGGATTTCTTCATCTTTTTCAATCATGATTGCATCATTTTCTCTTAGGGCGTCTTCAACAAGCCTCTTGGCTCTTTCAACTTTGTACAAAGCTTCTTCTGCGTCTCTTTTTCTTTCATCAGCACTTATGTTGGCTTCTAGTAATTCAGTCATTTTCAGAGCCTGACTTTCATGTTCTCTTTTGAGCTGTGTGATTTCTTCAGTCAACTTCTTGTTCTTTTCCATTATTTATAAAACTGCTTCTTCAACTTCTTCAGGTCCACTCTATTCAGAGAGTTGATCTATGATGTCCTAACTCTCATTTAGTTGTTGAGCTAGTTCCTTTCTTTTTGCAAGATATTTTCTCAGTCTCTCTTTCACCTGAGAAATAACTTCATTTGCTTCATCAATCTGCTTCTGATACTGGTATTCTTCCATGATATTTATCCTCAAGTTGTCAAGCTTCACTTCAGAGGACCAGAACTCTGATACCAATTGTTAGTCTCAACTGGTGCTGAGAGGGGAGGGGTGAATCGACACTTTACCAACTTTACTTAATTAAAACTTTTAACTCAAGTTTGCACTAACTTAACATTCATCAATATAAACAATTACTGCAGAAGAATATGCATGCATGAAAAGATACATAGTGACATTAAGATTTATCTCGTGGAAACCCAAATGGGAGAAAACCATGGTGTGAGTAGGAACTCACAAAATTTGTACTCTTCTGAAGTACGCCTGGTGAGGAGCCATCCCTGTTAGGAGATTACAAAGACACTATTAAGTGCCATCCGGTTAAGGGATTTTGATTAAGGCCTGTCAATGCCTTTACCCAGTTAAAGGTAGCCTTGTTAAAGGTCTTAGGATCATCAATTAAGATGACACCCAATTAAGGGATTTTTACAATGGGACTTGTTAAAGTCCACCCTATTAAGGGTTTTTAGTTGCAATGGTTATAAAGAAATAGAAAGATGATCTGTTGGAGTGGTTACTAATAGCTTGATCATATCACATTGAAAATCATACTCTATCTGCACCGGTTGTGTCTGCTTTGCACAACACCGGTTTGCTGAATATACCTTTGGCTCTGCACTCTACCGATTTACTAATCCTCAGCTCTTCATTATATCGGTCCTCTATCCCTCAGCTCTGCAATTTGTTCTGCTCCCCTCGTGTTCACTTCCACATATCTCATTTCACATAAACAACAACCTCATCAAAAAAATTATGTGAATTTATTACCCTTTTGATCTGTTGCTAGCTTTCTCTCCAAAACATTCGATTCAAAATTTTGTTACCCTGCCATAAATCACTCTCCAAAATTCGTTCCAGGAATCTCTGTCAAAACAGTCGTTCATGTCGATAAGTTCGTCAGTTGACTGGAGAAGACTGCCGATTTAATTGGATGTTAACTAATCGTTACCAAGTTTGTCTATTACAGACTCTGCCAATGTACCAATCAAAATCTACCTAGCCGATTACCTCCTTTATACCGATCTATTCACTTCTTCGCTGGTTTACCTATTCTAGGTCAGTCTACTCACTGCTTACCTTGTCTACACATTGCTTAGCCAGTTAACCTCTATATACTAGTCTACTTACTGCAGATAGACTGTAAAGACTAGGAAGATGATGTTGCCAACAATGACAACCGTATCATTCACCGATCATACAAAATGCACCAAAATGCCAACATATGCATCCTCATTGTGAGTACAAGACTAGGCATACATTAACTAGATCACGAGCATAGGGTAGAAGAACTGAAGAGGGGACAAATGATGACGACAAGGATGGTCCAATTAGTGTTTACCTCCAAGTTTCAAAAAGAAAGAAAAAAAATGATTGTGATCTTATTATATATTAACAATTGGATTTTATGTGTTAATGAATGCTAATGAATGTTGATGAATGTTACTTGTTAATGAACGTTAATGAATGATATGTGTTAATGTTGATGAATGTTACGTGTTAATAAATGTTAATGAATGTTATGTGTTAATTAATGTTACGTGATAATGAATGAATGTTATGTTTCATTAATGGATGAAAGAATGTTAGATGTTAACGAAGAATTTAGAGTGATATTAGGGGGGGGGGGGGGAGGGGCCAAATAAGTTTCCACCTTCGCGTAGTTGGCCCTGTTAAGTAGAGAATATTAAAATATTCTTGAAACAAAGAGAAACTCAATAAAGTAACACACTTTTCAATATTTCATTATGCTCCACTGTTAATCTTATTGATGCTAAGCATCTTGTTTACAGGTTACATATTCAATGTTGCAGGTTGTGAACATGCTTCTACGAGACAGTTCCCCATTACAAGTGAATGCATGCCTTAATGGTTTTGTGAGTTTATTTTGTTCTAGAATAGACATACTTTCACTGTTCACTCCTTAACATTTGTTCATTTTGTTTTAGAATAGACACATTGCCTCATTTTGTTCATTTGTTGTTCATTTTGAGTTTATTTTGGGTCGAATTTGAAGAAAGAGCATGCATAAAAGGAGGTGGAACTACTGGAAACTGACTGTTAAACTAAGTTACTGATTCTTCACTAAAACCCTTGGATCTTGATTCTGATTCTACTTGGGTCTTGGTCCTTCTTAGGTGGTTGGGTCCTCAGTGATTATTATCATCTATTTGCCTAATTTTGGGGCAAATTAATAAAGTAGTGTTAGCTGCAAAGTTTTTGCATCTATGCAATTCACTGTATGAGTGTTTACTTTGATTTCATTTCAGTTTGTCATAAACTAAATAAATTCAAGATTACATTTTCTCTCAGCTGCTTTTATATCATTGGAGTAGATTTTATGTCATATATATGTGTGTGTGTACAAACGTACCCGTACCCATACCCAAGGAATTTTTGTTGTCGATTTCGTGAATTCGTACCCGATTCAGTATCCGTATGCATACTCGAATCGGTAACTTAGCTGTTAAATTATCTAAAAGCCATCTTGTCTCATGTATGACCTATGAGGAGCTTCTAACTGATGTAGAACTAATGAAATTGTCCTCAAAACTCCACATTTTCAGGCCTCAAACTGATGATGAACTTAGAAATCCATATTTTCTCTAAAAACTAATGCTTGAATTGATGAATGATACTAAGAACTTGCATTCTAACTTGAAGTTCACTTAACTAAAACTCCCACCCTTTAGTCATTTCCATGTGCATGTTTATGGTAGTCCAATCTACTAAAAAATACTATTATGACTGCACTTTCATTTCTCATAGAAGGTGATCATATCTCCATGTTGCATTGTCTAATCTCAAACTTACTGTCATGTGCCTCTGTATTTAGAACCTTATTTCTATCACAATCCTTATTCTTTACTCCTCATTACTGGTCTCCAACATTGTATCATCATTGTACTGAGCCTCTATGCATGCCTTATGACTATTACATCTTTGAATGCTTTTGAGTTCTTTTTTTTCTTTGATAGACTTGATCTTCTTATCTCTCTATGACTTTACTTTATCTTTGATTTGCTTTGCGACAAGGCTTTTATGGACTACAATTGGCATTGATGGAATCTCCCTGTATTGCACTTAAGTTTGGGGCCTTGAAATGGAGTGTATGCCTTATGATGGCATTGTCTACTTTGTGTTCTACAATATTCTCATGTCTCTAGCTCAAATGATTATCTTTTATGACTAGATATATCTTTGTAAGTGCTTTCTTTGTTAATCATTATCTCCTTGAGTTGTGTATGCCTAAGATGCAAATATTGTTCTTGATAGTCTTGTTGCTCACTATTTTGTATAGTTTTCCTTAGGCACGTGCACTATCACATGTTACCCTTTAAAAAGGTCTAGGACTATACCTAACCCTACACTATTATCCATGACTGCATACTGAGTTCAAGGTCTCTATCTTTATAATATCCTCCTTTGATAGTATTTTATAACAACAATATAACTATCTGTATAAATATTTATGAATGCTTTATGTACTGGCTGCAAGACATTTTTGGCATTTACTATTATGATTCCTTATGATAAGTCTTCTCATGCATTCTTGTAGCTATTTCATCTTTATCTTACTGATAATGAAGTACCTACCGCGCTTAATCCTTTATAAGCTCACTGATATTAATGTTGTTGATATTAATCCTTTGTAATTGGCAAAAGTCAACCTGATGGTAAGATCGACAAGTAGAAGCATGTGATCGGGATAACATACGCCATTTAAGTCCATCAGCAAAACACACACTAGTGGTAATGGAGAAATCTTGTCTTGTTGCTAGTTGATGAGGCTATCGGTATGACTTATCCCGATGGACACTGGCACAAAGTAAAATGCATCGGCAAAGGTTACGGCGATAAAGGGTCATTGGTGTAGACAAAAGTAGTCGGGATTTTAAAAAAAAAAAAATCTTGGGGAAGGTCGGAATTCCGACGAACACCACAAGACAACCGACAATGTTGCCATACCTACGACGACAAAAACGTCCTAGGATCCAACCTTGTCCATCATCTTAATCTTTGAAATTCTGACATATCCTTGAAGATGGTCCATCGACAGAACACACACTAGCGGCAATGGAGAAATCATGTCTTGTCGATAGCCGATGAGGCTATCGATAAGACTTATCCTGATGGAAACTAGCAAAAGTAAAATGCATCGAAAAAGGTTACGACATTAAAGGGCCATCAACAAAGGTTATGACAATAAAAGATGCAACGAGGTCGGAATTTCGACATGTCCTCCTCAAGAAAACATGTCGCCTAGCGGCAATGGAGAAATCTTGTCTTGCCGATAGCCGATGATGCTATCGGTAAGACTTATCCCGATGGACATTGCCAAAGTAAAAATGCATCGGCGAAGGTTACGACGATAAATAAAGGGTCATCGACAAAGGTTATGATGATAAAGGATGCAACGAGGTCAGAATTTTGACATCTCCTCGTCAAAAAAATATATCGTGGGTGCATAGAAATTTCCGACGTGGTGTCGTCTGATTTTTGAAGTGAAACCCATCATTGGAATCACTGACGAAAAAATAGTGACGAACAAATACGTCAGAATTCTGATGTTTAGTTGTCTGAATTCTGAGGAACGGTTGTCGTAAAACTGCTCCAAATGTACTAGTGTAGGTTGAAGGCATTGACTTTGAGGAGATATATGCACCTATTGCTCGAATGGAGGCCATCAAGATGTTTTTGGCTTTTGTAGCCTTTAAGGATTTTGAGGTTTATCAGATGGATGTAAAGAGCATTTTTGAATGTAGAACTGAAAGAAGTCTACATTGAATAACTAGAAGGACTTAAGTTGAAAGATGATCCAAACATTGTTTGTAGATTGAAGGCGGCCCTATATGGATTGAAACAAGCTCCTAGACCTTGGTATGGAAGGCTAGATAAGTATTTGGTTGATCAAAGTTTTCAGAAGGGATCGACTGACAACAACTTATATTTCAAAAATGACTCAGGTAAAACATTAATTGTTGTAGCTTATGTTTTGATGATATAATATTTGGAGGAAATAAATGAATGTGTAGAAAATTTGCTAATGAGATGCAAAAAGAATTTGAGATGTCCATGATCGATGAGTTAAATTTCTTTCTTGGTTTGCAAGTAAATCAAAATAGCAAAGGAATTTTCATTTCTTAGTCTAAATACATTAAGGAATTGTTGAAGAAGTTTGGGTTGAAGACTATCAAATCGGTGTGTACATCTATGACCACCAGATGCAAGTTGACTAAAGAAGATAAATCTCCTAAAGCTGATGCAAGTCAATACAAATCAATGATTGGAAGACTGTTATATTTGATTGCTACCAAACTAGATATCATGTATGCAGTTTCTTTGGCAGCTAGATTTCAGTAAGAACCAAAAGATCCACATGTTGTGGCGGTAAAAAGAATTCTCAGATATCTGAAAGGGACAAAAGAGTTTGGTTTGTGGTATCCCAGAAATTCATATTTTACTCTGACAACTTATACAAATGAAGATTGGGCCGGAAGTGTTGATAAAAAGAAAAGTACAAGTGGTGGAGCATTCTTTCTTGGCTCCCAGTTGGTTGCTTGGTCGACTAAGAAGTAGGATTTTGTGTCTTTACCTATAGCTGAAGCAAAATATATTGCAACATAGTACAATAAACATTTTCAAGAATTCGGTACAACATTCCAGAACAAAGTGTCGTATGTAAAAATTCATCATGTAATCAACTAGAAATCAGAGGGAAATCATGAATCCCTATCCTAATAGAAAAAATTTAAACAAAACTCAATGAAATAATGCAAAACAAGAAACAAGAATGTAAAATCTATCAATCAATTATCCCTATTCCATGACTGCATATAGCCTCCATTGTTCTTCTCTTCTTTGTGGTATGGTGGCTCTCAGATATCGCGCTGACAACCTGCAAATGACACAAAGATTCGAAGTTCGTGATTTAGAGGAATTGTGAGGAATTGAATGCTCAATTTATAGATTTTTGGATTAGAATTGATTGAGAGGTGGAACAGATTGATCAAGAGGTGGAACTCAAGTGAGCTCACATGTTGATTGATAGTTGAACTACCGATTTACAGGTGAAACAGAATTGATTGAATAGATAAATGAGTTAACTGATTGAGAAAAAGTTGATTAAAGGATGAAAAAGAATGATAGGAGGAAATAAAGAGGAGGAGATAGTTAACTGATTGAAAGCTGATTGAGAGCTTTATTTAGGAAAAACTAACTAAAAAATAGAAATAGGAATGAAGAGATAATTGATTGAATTAATTAATTTAGCATGTGCTTGAACTTTGACTTTGATTTTCAATTTAATATTTGCATGAGATTTAATTCAAATATTGAATTTATTTTAAATTCAATTTTCTATTTGAATATATTTAGAACTTGACTTTTATTTTCAATTTGATTTTTGAAATCATGCGCATGTATTTGAAATTAGAAAAAATTGGAAGAATATGAATTTGAATTTGAATTTGAAGAATTAATGAAATTATATGAATTTAGAAGAATTAATGAAATTAAATGAAATTAGAAGAATTAATTAGTTAATTAAATAATCTAAAGAAACTATTTAATTATTTAGAAATTGAATTGAATTAAATAATAAAGATTATTTAAATTAAAATCATAATTAATTAAATAATAAATATTTAATTAATATTTAGAAAAGGGTTGAATGATTAATTGAATAGAGATAGAAATTGAAAATGAATTTATTTAAATAATAAAAATTATTTAAATTGAGGGATTAATAATCATGATTAATTAAATAATAAATATTTAATTAACACTAAAAAATGGTTTAAATGACTAAATGATGATAGAATTGAAATAGAAATAATTAGTAAGATGATGAAGAAATATGAATTTAAAAGAATAAGATTAATTAACTTAATTAAATAAATAAAAATTATTTAATCAATTAGACGAATAATTAGCACATGATCAATGAGACATTTTTAGGTGTCTACATTTGCCCCTCTTTGAGACAATGTCGGAACAATATTGTTTCAAAAAAAAAAAAAAATTTGCCCTAGTATGCCCCGGTGATACTTAGGGTGTAATGCCCCCTCAAGATATTGTTTATGCATTAAAGGTATGAATGATCTCTCGAAAAAATCAGAATGTGAGATGAAAGATAGAAGAATGGTTAGTTGATTAGAGATAGAGATAGGTCATGTGAAGATGATATTGAGATAGAATATGAGAGAATGAACCTTAGAATGAAATAGAATGATGTTAGATGATAGAAAATGATTTAGAAAGAGATGATGAGAAAATAATCAACAAACTAGAAGCAAATGAGATGAAATGAGAATGATTGATTCACGAACCTATGTCATTATTTATTGCGCAATATATATTCATCATTGAGCCTTATTATTGAACAGTGGAGTTTTGCACATCAGGATATAAGGAACCAAGATGTAAAGATATCACATTGAAGAAACAAACACGTAACAGACAAGGAGTGAACCCTCCATTCAAAGAATAATGTTAGGGGTTGAGGTATGTGGGATAGTCACAAGCATAATTATCCTTGACTTTTGCATAGGATATTTGTCGAATGAACGTACCAACACAGACACCCACTAGAACTATTGCCCCAGAAATTCATTGGTCCACACCACAAACAACAAACAAAGAAAAAGATAATGCCCATCTCGTCGCCAAATGATAAAAGATAAAGACTGACCTAGACAAAATTCAGTAGCTATACTGACCTTGTGCCTTCATTCTCAGTTGCTTGATGTGATAGTTGATAATGTCTGATCTCAGAAAGTTGTGGACCCCGTTTAAGAGTGACCTATCTGATTTCAAGTGTATCCTCTTCTCTTTAAGACAAGATAATGATCACTTGATGTGGATATGATATGATTGATAAGACAACTTGATCAATTGATTGCAGATGTTTGACTGGATAGTCGTATCCTTTGTTAACTTTGTGCGAAGCATTTAATAGATATCTGTTAGGGTATTTGTTTTTTGCGAGACATTTTATTGCAAGTTTTTTGATTGATTTTGATTGTTTTTTAATTTTGTAGATTGATATTTGAATATTTTTGGATGTTTTTTTTAGGACTTTATCTGAATGTCAAAGTGTGACAAAACTAGGTACCAAGTCGATGATGATGAATCACTCGCTGCAACAAAAAGAAGATTGGCCATGGAGACAACCTGCTTTGAGCATCATCTGGATACTCATAAATGGCAGAAAATACTGGTACAATCCAAGTCTCACGAAAGCCATGCACAAATCTATACAATCTAAGTCTCAACTGGAGAAATGCACCAAGTCTCACAAGATATTCCTAATCTACGTGTACAAGAGGATCACATCAAAAACAAGATACAAAGAGGTGTGGCACTTTATGATAGTGCGAGTACGACATTGCTCAAGCAAGAGCATACATCATGATAAAATATTCAAATGTGGAAACATGAAAAATGATGCCACCAACAATGAAGCCTTGTAGAATATTGCAGATGAAGATGCCTCCGAATGGAATTTCACCAAGAGATATAAATGAACAATTGACCCCCCATAAAAAGATCATGTTGGCACTTGCAAATAATGGCAAAGTGGACTTCTAATTTCAATGATTACAACTTCTCAAAATGAGATATAAGAGACTTCAACAAATACTGTTAGTGATCTAAACTGAGATCCAAGCAAAATACAAGTACCAAATATGCCAAAAAATGACCAAATACTGAAAGTACAATTTCTACTCAAAATCACTGCAAACTAATGTCAAATTATGAAAGTAGACAAAAAATTATGCACTCTAAAAAAAATGGCATTTGAAAAGGAGTCCATATGAGCCCAAATGAAGCCTCCAAAGTTGTAAAAATTGGGATTTCATGATTTCTGACAAATCTAAATCCGAAAAATAGAAAGCTCCTACACCACTGTATAGATCACAAAATTCTACCCCAAATCAAAAAAAAAATGTTCGAAAAAAGGAGTCCAGATGAGTGAGATATCACTATTTGAAAATTGCCTGCAAAATTATAATTTCTGGAAAATTTCCGCCGCAGCTTCAAACTTCAAATGCCTCTAGATTTGGCCTCCAAAGTCTGATTTGGATGAAACAAAAGGCAAAACTGACTCTCTTGGACTTTCTCAATCCAATGGTGACCTCAAATTTGACCCAACAAGCTCCAATAAAAACCTGCAATAGAAAGCTCCAAAATGCAAACCCCAAATTTCTCTCAATTGGCAAACCAATGACACTCTAATGGCTCTGATACCATGTGAGATTTTGCCAAGATCTAGAGGCAAAGGAAAGCACAAATAAGAGAGACAAAATAGATGATAAGAATAAATTGTATTCTATCAAGATGCAAAATATGATCAACTGGATCATTACAAGATGTTGATTGATTGCTCGTACAAACAATATAGATGAGCCTACTAATATAGGCAAGGCTATATGGATATGTGAGCACACAAACATGACATGTGGCTGAATAAGAAATAAGGGTAGGTAGGAAATAGGTGTGGGTAGGTAGGAGAAATAATATAATATTTCACATGAGGTGGAATGTAACAACAAGATAAGATCAACACCATAAAAGGTGAAAATTCTCCTACACACACTATCCGAATGTGGCACAAACACCCAAGTGTCTCATATCCAAACTACTATGAAATGTATTATCCTAAGTAAACTTAAGTAAAGTGTAATAATATCCATGATGAATAATTATTTACACCAACAATTTTATTTCAATAGGTAGTATTGCTTTTGTACCATAGACCAATGAATATGGTGTTGCTCCTGTAGATTCCCAAGGAATTTGATATTGAATACCTTTTGTTGAACAACAATCCATCAACATAAGTTGTCTTCTTCTACTATCCCCATCTAAGGAATGACCAACAATAGGTCCCAAATTATTTTCCACGTCTCTTCCACAAAAATTCTATGATTTCCCATTGTTGACGAACAAAATTTGCATTGAACCTATTGCATGTTGGATGAGCAACCACAACCAAAGGAGGAAGCTTTTCATGTAAAGGTTTTGCAATAATAACGGGTGCATAGTGGCCAATAACATTGTTCTTAAAATAATTTGTTATGATATCATAGCCTGCAACTCCCTCACCAATTGTCACCAAGAAATTTGATTGACATTGATGTTCTTCTTTATTACCACAAAAATCCACCAATGTAACACTTTTTTCTACCCACCTAACATAATTTCTCACAACAGTTTCATCTTCAGCAAGGTAGATAGGAATTGGGCCATCTATACCATGTTTGGTTTTATAAGAAGCATACACTTTTCCTAATTTCTCAAAAACGTAGTCGTGATCCCTCGGGATGTATGCCAATGACTTTCTAACTTGCCTCAAAGCTGTAGAAATTGAAGGACCATCCAAATTCAACCTAATAAAGCTATGTAATCTAGGACCTCCCTATAAATTGATCATCTCATAAAGGGATTTAATGGATGTACTATACTTTCTCCCTGCCTTTAGATGCATCAGGTTGTGAAAGATATCCTAACAAAATCTCGAACTGCATCTTTCAATCAATTCAAACAACTTCTCCTTTAGGGATCTCATTTTAATAGAGAATATAGCAACCTTTGTCTTTTCCCACCAAAGAGCTTACATTGTTGATTGTTGGCTAGCATTTTAAACCCTAGCAACTATTCTGAGTTCATTTTGAGTCAAATAGTCTAGTCTTCTCCCTCTCCCTATATCCCTCCCATGTCTTTTATCGACACATTTTGATTCACGATATAAATGCATCCTAAAGTTATCACATTCTGGAATCATCTTACAATAGTTGCATGTCAATGACTCAAATGGGATCCTTGTCTTAGAAGCCTTATTGCAATGAATATGCATATATGTGTCATCAATACAATATTCATTACCCTCATAATATAGCATCATCTTTGTATGCTTCTCTATGGTCCATAATTTTCCACCCCTTTGATCATCCATTAGGACCTTTGTGTCTAATCTCTCTCCATTTCTATTAATATGGGAATACCAATACCCCAAACAATGTAGCATCAATAGCAATGAATGACTTTTAACAAATTACAACAGATCATATTCAAAATAAATTATAACTAATGTAGTTAACACACTTGAAGTAGAAGGATCTACACTTGTAGAACCCCTATGTAATACAGATGGTGATGAGGGGACCAAGGCCCTGGTCAAACATTGTTGAGACTCATCATTGGTAGGCTTATTGGGTCTCCCAGTTGTGCCACTCCTCAAAATAATTATATCATGTGAAGCCTCATCTGTAGTAGTGGTGTGCTTCTTTGATTTCATGTGTTCATTTAGAGAACTGATAGTATTACCACTTACTGGCACCAAACAAAACCATTTATTGCATCGTGTACATTCCACTCTTACTTTTTTCTTATCCTCATAGCCTGCAAGTTTTGCTTCCACCACCTTGAACAAATTAGGCTCTTGTGTCTTGTTGAAATCAGCTAGACATTTAATTGTTTGATCAATCTCAAATCGATCTCTAACCACTATTGTCTACTTTTCTATGCTACTTGAATGATTTTGACCATTTCCCTCCATTAAAATGTGGTGTTGATGGGACATTGTTTTCATATGATTGTTTCTGATGCTACAAACTGTTCATGTTGCCATGGATACTTCCCCTATTCCATATTCAATGCCACAACTTTCACAATGGATCTTTATTTAAGGTTCTCTTTTTTTTAATATACTTTGAAAGTAAGTTTCTCATTGACAAATTCTTCCATTAAACTATTCACTTTCTAATTCCAAGATGCCAATGCATCAGGATCAACAACAATGGTTTGTTCCATTGACTCAAACCCATCTCCAACTCTTGGTTGTTTATGCATACCTACCTCCACACTCTCTATTGTATTGAGGGTTTGGTTTATTTCCATTGTATTTGACTCAAGCGTACCAACATCCACTGTGTCATGTTTCCTCTTAATGGTTATAAGTGTTGTTGTAGCTTTCCTTTTTTGTTCTTGCTTTATATTTAAAGGATGCCCAAGCCCATTGATAAAATCGAAAGGATATTCAATGAGTTCATCATCCACAATTTCATGACGAATGTCAGCAAGTGTACAACCTTTTCGACAAATGACTGTGCTAACAACAAAATTTTCTTCATTGGTAACAATTATAAATTCCAAATCTACAATTGGATCCATCTACATTTCAATTCACATGTACCTATCAATTGGTTAAGTAATGGATAAAATTATAATAAAAAATTTAGAAGTCTACTTATAATATTGCTATGAAATTATGTGTACGTTCAACCTGGTGCATCCATAAGTAAATGAAAAAAGAAAGTCAAATTTACACATGAAGGGTTTAATTTGGAAATGGGGAAATTAAGAGTCAATGAAGGCGTTTCTTTTCCTTGGCAGTTGCCCCAAGGAACTATTTCTTTTCCTTGCTATTCCAATTGGGGTTACCGAGGGACGATTTATGAGATCAATTGGTTTCGAATAAGTGTAAATCAACATTGGTTACTTGGAAAGAATGCCATGGCTTCACATGGAATTTCAATTGTGTTGGCAAAATAGTCAACACTCCCCTTAGGATTCCTGACAAGGGACTAACTGCCTCCCATGCGATCCATATCTCTATAGTTTGTATTGAGTGTTGATAGATCTATCTCTTGACGCAATGACAAACTGGGCCAACAAATGGTATCAGAGCATTGGGTCACGAGTTCAAATCCCCTTAGGTAATGCTGAGGGGGAGATTGTTGGCAAAATGGTCAGCGCTCTCCTCGAGATTCGTGACAAGGGACTAACTGCCTCCCATGCGATCCATATCTCTACAATTTGTATTGGGCGTTGACATATCGATCTTTTGACGCAACGACAAACTAGGCCAACAAATTGCATTCCGTAAGATTGCAAATCAACATTTTGGCAGTAGAATCTACCATCCATGAGGCCACAAAAAGGATAAAACAAAGATTACATTGGAGCTCGATGAGTTGATTTTCTGCCATAACTTAAAAGTAATTGATTGAATTCTCCAATCATATCTACTTTTCGCAGTGAAAGGTACAAAATGCAGGTTTGAACATAACAGGTGGCAGATGTTGGCATTGTATTGCCATTGATGTCAACTGGTAAGTATGTCAACCGGTATGCAAGATGTTGTTACCAGCATTGGAGATTGTTGGCATGTTGATGTCAATTGGTAAGTCTATCAAATGGTAAGCAAGCAAACTCGGTAAGTGCGATCCAAGATAGCATGTTCTAACCAAGAGAACAGAGAAGTGCACGATATGAAGGTTAATCGGTTAGTGTATACCAGTAGCATGTTCGGTCGGTGACTGAGTTTGAACCGACACAATCAAGTGATCTGGATGCTGACAGAGATGCCATGTGGACTTGGTGCAGAGCATCTACCATAACCCATTCTAAGACTCCAAACCATCTAAGAAGCCCAATGTATCAACACAATTCTTCAATCAGTTAGAGGCATTATCAACATCCTTAACATATTATCCCAACAACCAACCAATCAACATTTCAATGTATGAACAATTAAATCTGCATTCAAGCATTAGTCCTGATCCACAATGGCCTATTAAATCCCATTTCACATCCAAAAACACCATATCCCCAACTTGCAAATGATTTGGACTAGTAATGAAAGTGGCAAACTTGACTGTCTCTATTTTGATAGTTCTGATTTTGTTATTCATACCTTTCAGGCCAGACAATATTTTTGAAATCACTCTGGTGGAGATGTAGATAACTAGGCTTACTAAAACATATCCAAAAGTTAGAAAAATCCAACAATTGAGTTAAGAGTTAGGGTCTCTACACCGCGACCATTTTGACTGTTGCAAAAAAAACAAGAAATGTGCATGCCCAGTCCACCTATGGCATCAAATATCTCAGAAAACACTTAACCAATCACATTGAAACTAAATTCATTTGAAAGAGCATTCATCCCTCTAGTAAATACCAAAGTTATAACAATTTCCAATGGTGCAATAAAAAAATATTAGTGAAACTCTCCACAAACCCCAATTTGGAGGGTTTTATGACAATTTTATGAAAACTCATCCATTCTCCCTTCATGGTTAATGGCTAGGGCTCAAATCTTCCTTCATTGAAACTCCAACAAAAATACATTGCAAATGAAATAGAGTTCGCATACTTCCCTTTCCACTCATTCCTATTATCCTTACATGGAGATTTGCATCCAAACAATGGACCTACAACTCTAAACTATCATCTATCCTGCAGAATAATGTGATAGTTAGAGGTTTTTTTTTTTGAGGATTTAACTTTGCAACACCTCCTCCAACTTTGCCACACTTTTGGATTTGACCAAGGAATGACTTATATAGGCCTTCCATGGTTACATAACTGATTCAACTTCTCCTAGGACTGAATTACTTCCCATTACATTAGTTTTGCAACTCTTTATTTTTCATTGTTTGCTTGACAACTTTTGAGATCTAACTCCAAACTTACTAAAAATTTGTATGGACACTCTAAACATCCTAAGATGGACCAAATATGACATTTTACATCCTTTCTCACCTTTTTGGGGCATGTTCATACATTTTGACCTTCTTGACCCTATTAGGACCTTAATGCTCAACTTGAGCAACTTGATACAAATGACTTACATTGCTTTACATAAAGACTCATAATGACTTGAAATACATTCAAATGACCTTAAAGACTCCAACATAGATGAAATTTCTCTTGGAATATCCTCGGGACGTCTTGGTGTACCACTGGTACTAGGTGCTCCTGCACCAGGACTCCAGGTGGCGAACATGCAGTGGTAGGTGAATGGTGCATCGACAAGGTAGTTTCGACTAGGTTGATATTAAATGTCGACTATGAAAACATGAATCGGTTGTAGAGGATTGCGTCTCTAAGCAGATCGAAGGGTAGAGATTTTATTCTTTGACATTATGATTGAAGCGGGATATTTGATTGTCTTGTTGATTTGGAGAAGGAAACTGCTAGATCATTTATTGTGATTGACAAAATCAAGACTGATGAACAGAGTCCAGTTTGCTAAATATATTAAACATTTATAGGAAGAATAAAAAAGAGGACAGAGCTTTTTGCTGAACTGTTGCAGGTTGTTGATTCAAGAAGATGAGATTCGATTAGATACGGATCGTGGTCGGTGAAGAAAACCCTAAGCGCATGAAGTTTGAGTTTTATTTTGGCGGTAAAGCATGTATATATTGTTGGCAAATGCACACTCCAATGAGAAATTGTAGGTGATTGAAGGTTTTGTCATTGATGGCAACCTTGCAATCATATGATACCGGCAAGACAATATACTGGCACCGGCAACGAAAAACTCTACACCGACACATACAACACCGACAAAGGAAGGATACCGGCACCCTAGCCGACAGGAATTTTGTTTATAATGTATTTTGTAATTAATTGTAAAATCATTGGAAGCCGACATGGCGAGTTGTAATATGACTCATATATGTATGAGATCATTGTAGAACATTTTATAATAATGTGATAGGCGAAATAAGACAGACCTAATATGTGAATTATAGGTTAAGGTTTTATGTATAAAGCAGAGCTAAAACCGGTACTGGATCTGGCATAGCAGATGCTAATTTGAAGTAGTGCAAAACATTGGATTTGCATAATCCATTTTGTAAGTCAGTGTGACTTCTTATTTTGTAATTGAGCAGTGAGCTCTAGGCACTTGGCCTTCCTGCATGTGCAGGCCCCTATTGTAAGAGTAATATTCACTTATTGGCTAGTAAGCGAATATTGTGGGTCACAAATCCCACTGAGGTTTTTCCCACACTGGGTTTCCTCGTTAAACTACTGTGTTATGGTGTGCTTTTCATGTGGTTGTTGTTATTCTTCTTTACTACATTATTCTTGGTTTACCGGTATACAGTATTGATATGCTTTACATGTTTTAAATCAAGTAAATTCAATAATCGGTTAGATACTGATTCACCCCCCCCTCTCAGTATCTGTGGAAATCCTAACATATTTATATATGCAGATCAAAAACTTAAGCAGTGTGATAGATGATGCTGGATGAGAGATTTATGATAAAGTGAATCTCTGTGAGGTGAGAGTTGATCAGTCTGAGTGTGATAGGAAAATTATTGAAGTGATTGAGTGTTGGAGAAGAACCGGTAAGATAGGTGTAACCGGCAAGGGTTAAGGTAACCGGTAGACAGTTATAGAGTGTAACAATTCATCTAACCGACAGCGTCTGAACCGGTAAGATAACAGTAGAGAGTGAAGGGGAGTAGAGTGAGTTTCAGAGAAGATCCGACAAGGCAGAAACTGAGTTGTAGAGGATTCAGATAGTAAGAATAGAGGACCGATAGAAAAGAAGCAGTGTGACATAAAGGAGTTTAACCGACAGCGAGAATTGTTTCCAGGTGTTACAAAACTCATTTGTAATCAGGTGTTTATCATTTTATTAATTTTATATCTCATTGTATTTCACTGAGTGGGTGCTCGATGCAGGGGTTGGTGCTCCTTGAGTTGGTGCTCATAATAGAATAGGGGTTGGTGCTCCTTTGAGTAGGTGCCCATAAATTGCTAGGGGTTGGTGCTCCTTGGGTTGGTGCCCTAAACATTATAAAATTATTATTTCATTGTAAGGTTGGATTGGAGAAGTATATCTCCAACAACATTTCTCACCGAGATTTTTCCCACATTGAGTTTTCCTCGTATATCCGGTGTTATGTGATGTTCTCTTGTGCGTGGTTGCTTGTTAGTGCTTTCATTATCCTACCAATTGCACACATTGTTTGAAATTATTTATAATCATTGATTCACCCCCCCTCTCAATGATATCTTGTGTTCTACAGCAGATGGATGAGTGATGGATGAAAGGGTCTTATCCTTTTCAACAAAATGCCGACGATCTACAGTAAACTAAAGATTTGAGTGCACATTCTAGAAACAACTCCCAAAAAGCTATGTTTTGATATTTGTTTCAATTGTTAGGATATGAAGGCTATAAAGCAATGATTCCTTCATCAAGTCTATGTACAGAAAATGGTGAACTCCTTTGGTGTTAAGTGTCTATGTGTATGCACGAACAATCTTAGAGAATCCTCGAAGGAGCAGATTGCCCGCCTATTCAACAAAGGGAATGAGGAGGAGAAGATGTCTATGATAAGCATTTTAGGGATGGATTTCTGGGCTAATGGGCATGTACATGATGGAATTGTTTATGAGAACCTGTTCTCCCCATCGTCTAGATTTTGGGCTATGCTCTTAACGCCTATGGTATTGTGAAACACACAGTGAAGGAGGAGAATGCTAAAGGTGTTAAGACTACGTTTGAGGCCCTTGAGATTGTGCCACAGTCAAAGATCATGCTTGGTTGTTTTAATCTTAATGCACAAGGCAGAAAGACCAAAATGGCTAAAGCATGGAAGTTATTCAAAGTTGGGGTAGGCTAGAAATACAACTTGGATGAGTTTAAGGTATTCATGAGTGATAATGGTGATCTCTTCCCTCGAGAGATCGTAGAAAGGTTAAAAGTGATTGGAAAGGGGATTGGTTATCTATATCACCGATCCCCCCTGTGTCCCTCCTCTTATCACCGATCCCCCCTATGTCCCCATGGTGTCCCCCCTCTTAATATCTATGTACTTGTTTTTTGTTTTTTAACATATGGGATCTCGTCGATGAAATTCTGAGTTCCAACAAAGTTCAAATCTCATCTTGTCGACTTGATGATGCATACGTGGATGCACACATCAGGAGGGATGACCATCGACAAAATCTTTTGTTATAGCTAAAGGTTTTGAAATACCTTAACGACCCAGTGACAAGGTTGCAAGTGACTTGGTTGTAGAAAGTGAATCCCACGTGGATGTACACATGCGCAGTGGATGGAAAAGATGATTCTTGAAATGTCAGCGATGCTTCTCACACGTCCCAATGACTCAACGATGGAAGAGGTTGCTTGACCATGATAGATATGTGGGATCGTTATAAGAAATTTTTTACTCCTATGATCCACCGATGATGACACAGGTGGAAGTCCTGTGTCCAGCCCCTAATTCAAGTGTTTGATGAATAAAAAATACCTCTGAATATTCATATTCGGGATAACAATTTATAAAACCCCTATGTCCTTGATATATCTACAATACATTGCTTCGGATTTTCGGGATATTAAACCCCCAATATGAACACACGTGATATCATATTGCCTAGTGGGTGAAGCCGCCGTGAGAGCTACAAAATAAAATTCTCAAATACAAAGGTTGACAAATGGAGCATTCTATAGCAAGTTGTGTCGTTATTTAAGGCCACCCATGTATAGCACTTTGTTTAGACATTTTATCAAACAATTTGGATGGAATCCTATGGCACCACTTTATAAGTAGGATATGTCCAAGCAAAGTGAACATCTATCAAAGCATAATGGAAGTGGGTTTTTTGTTGAATATGTATGTGAATTGATAAATAATAGACAAGGAACATGGCCTATTTGACAAAATGGGCCTCATATCATGACATACCTAAAGAAGAATTTCAGTGTATCTGGAGGAAATGGTGTATTTGGAAGCAATTAAATTCATGGAGAACCCAAAGGACCAAAACATTGATCCTAGATGATGTTTGGTGAATCCATGTGGACTATTTCTTGAGTTTCATTGATTCCATTGTGAGTATGATCAATTTTTCTAATACAAATTAGTTGTGTTTGGGAGAGATCTAGGATGTATCAACAACATGATAGATAAATAAGGGTCATAATAGCAAAGAAGGAGAATGATCCCCAAAAATTATTTTTCCTAAGGATGAAAAAATTATTCTTTACTGCCAGAACAAGATGAATGCACCCTTGCATCTCCTTGCATAAGCATTATCTCTCAAATATTGTAGCAAGGAATTACTTTCTTCTAAGATTGAAAAATGGTGGATAAGGTTAGGATTGAATTTGGTAGGCTCATAATAGGACAAGATCACAATATTTGCACTCTTCAAGACAAGGTAGATGCTCTAACATGGTGGTACCTCCATAGACAAAGTAATATGTTCTTCCATAGGTAAGCATGCTTTATTTTTTATTTTTAACATCCCTACCAATTTCAACATGATGCAAGTTCTTCTTCTACTAAGTGAAAATGGAGTACATACTCCTTTATTCACTCGGTTAAGTACAAAAGGTTGGCTGCAAACCAAAAGAAAAAGATTTGGTCATCCATTCCAACTTGCACTTCCTATTACATAAGTTAACTACAAGCAAGTAGTGGCAAAGAATTGTGATATAGCTAATGAGTATACCAACTTGTATGCATCTATTTTAGAGTTTGCCAAAGTCAATATAGATCACGACGAGGCTCCTACACATTATGGTAATGTAGCTAGTGGGAGTGGCATTAGGGATGCTTGTGGTATAAATCAAGCTGAACCAAGGGTTAACTTACATTCAAATGCTTTCTTCAATGGAGAGCAAGACATATTTTTTATTGCATTTACTATTTTCAATTTCTGAAAAGATTTGAACGTATACAATATATTATATGATATAACATTAAATTATCAATTATCTTTTCGATGCATATAATGAAATGTAGCTATATGATATTTACAAAATTACATGTTGTGAATTATGATTTGACATATAGATGCATGATTGAATTATGAAATCTATTTTAGCTTATGTTGTCTAACTTATTTTATTATCAAGTATCAAATATATTTTAAATTTTATATAGGCATTAGTGTATATTTTGTGTCTATTTAAATATACAGCCATACCTATACTTGGAAATTTTTTTTGACAAACTAATGTACCTGAATCCCAAACCCAAGCACATTCTCTTACCCATACCTACAATTACCCTAAAAACATTGCTTAGGATAAACATCTCGTTTCTATGGTGCTCAAAACATTCTACATCATAGTTAGCAAACTCAGCAAGAGTCGCTAAGTACTCACAAAAGCAATTCTCATGGTAATTTTTCTCGAATTAATTCATAAAGTTTGATGGTGAGTTGTTGATAATTTTCGGTGAGCTTTTGACAATTTTTGGTGATCTTTTAATAATTTTTGGTGAGTTTTCCAGCATGTCCAAGCCCTGTCAAAAAAAAAAAGATTAAACGCTCCAAGAACACTATTTTTTTGGGGTGCTTTATAAGCATTTTTTTTTGCCTTTTAAAAAATTTATGAAAATGGCATGTGCCATGAAGGTCCATGTGGATTTGAAGGTCTTCAATTGGTCTTTATGCCGGTGGCTCTGCCCCTTGACCCCTCCTTGTATTGCAAGTTCCCTTGAGGGGTGCTGTCCTCAACCCCCTACCAAACTCATTTGATACATTTAGTATCTATATTTTGAATTTTATTTTTTAATTTTACTATTTTTTTTAAGCTCTTGAGTTTTGCTGAGTATTTTTACGGAAAAAAACATTCTACCAGGTCCAAGACATGGCACACACATTCTTTCTTCAGCTGAGTAAATCAGAATTTGCACAGAGTGAAAGGGACTATGGCCATATATCCTCCCAAATAGAGATAGCTTGCTAGTCCCAATCATGAATAAGCAGAGGTGTCCTTAATATCACCTTGACACCAGATGCAAAGTTTGCATGAAACAATCTTCTAAAGGAATACAATGTAGTTCCCAATGTTGAAGCTCAAAAATTCTGCTCACACCTAATTTGATTCAGCTGCTAGTCATCAAATACCTCAGCAGTCCTAGCACTCCGGAAACTCTAAAAACCAGTCTGTTTTGTTCCAGAGAAAATCAGAACAGAATAAACTCAAAATGAGCAAAAAAGTCAGAGTGTACAGTCTTTGAAGAGAAAAAAACAGATAACATTGGATAATGTCAAAAAATATCGGAAAAATATCAGAAAACATTGAGAAAACATCAAGAAATTTTCAGTCAAAACAGACAATTTTTTTTAAAATATCATATTTTTTTCAAGAAAATATCAGTTTGCAATCCGAGATCTGATTTATGATTAAAACTACCATTGCTGGTTGTATATTGTAGTATGATACTCTTTCCAACAATCTCATATATATTTCTGGTAGTTGGTTGTACTATCACACTCTTTCCAATGACCTATTGCATTAGATTCAACATTTTTGAAAGGTTCCATTTTTATTGTAACATCTAATGTAATGGCTTCTAAAATATAAAATTAGATTGATGGCAAATATGAAACAACCAAAATTCATCTAATAATTTTAAATCATACAAGTAATTAAGAGTTATTCAAAAACATTAGCCTATTTAAAGATTCAAAATTAAAATAGAAGTCCTAGGATTATGAGCTTGATCTAAACAAACAATTGCTTGCAAAATGTTTCACTAGCAATCACAACCTTTGATACATCTCTCACCTGAGATCAATTTCATTCAAAATAGTAAGCATCCAAAGTTACATTACCACTTTATCTACATTTTGTGCACCACAATTGCATAAACTTTAAAAGTTTTGTGCAACTAAAATTCAAAGCTGCACTAGAATACATCTGGAAACCCATACATTATAAATAAATAAACAAAACGAATAATAGGTATAGAGGAATTGCAACATCAAACAAAGGCTTCAAATAAAGAGATTTGATTAAATTATAAGGTTTTATCTCAATAAAGAATTACTCACAGTATGTTTAAAATTGATAAATAGTCCTCAATTTTTCTGCCCATTCTTGGTCAATCATTCACCTGAGCAGCATTTTGAGCATCCAAAGCAGCAAACACCAATCATCTGTACTGTATATTTTTGCATCACAAATGAATCATTCCATAAATTCAAATAGCACCACAAATCCATATTCTATAAATAGAAAAAAAAAATTCAAAAATGAAGACAACTGTAGAAAAGATAAACTTAGCAATGCTTGTGAGGAAACTTAGAATTAAAATATCTAGTTTGTAATATTTTTAAAATAATGTAATTGTGGAAAATGTGAACTAAGAGATATTTTACTGTATTTGTACAACTATAATATCCTGAAGGCATAAGAAAATTTAATAATAAAACAGAAACATATGGCATTAGTAGACCTTGCAAAACAGAGTGTTTCTTCTCCCGAAATTTTAAGCATTAACCAACTTGTGAATTTTTTGAAATGACAGAAATCTATCATTGATTTGCATATTTCTGTTATTCAATCCTGAAGACCCAAACATCCTTTGATACAGAAGAGAATTATCATTCTTTCTACATATAGGAACAGAGATTTGAAGAATGGTACATTAGAGATGCCTCGTTATAACACCCAATATTTAAAATTACAAATCTATTTATAACAAGGGCTGCAGTGTGGCTAGTTCCTGCCTAAGTTGCTGCCTTGCCTTTATATGCAATTTATAGAGATGCAACCTTATTTGCTTCTTATTAAATGTTTCCTCTTACCAACACTATTGGGAAGCATTGGTTTCATTTGTTTATACAACTATTACATTTAAAATATTTTTAAAAAATAAATAGAACACAATATTTTAATATGAAGTATTCTCCTGAATAACTGGATAACAATTACAAAGAGGATCATCTCCTTATATAGAGATTGGAGGATGAAACCATGCAAACGGATAAACATAACATGACTTGCCTGATGCTAAAAATAAGAAAACACACTTACCACTAAGGTGACTAAACTACAATTATAAGCCCTATCTTCTAATAATTATTTAGTATTATTCTAATACCCCTCTTAACGAATACTTCACAAAAAACAAAACATATCAAACTAAAAAAACCTCGAACCATGAATGTGCCATTCTTCAGAAGCTTTTCTTTGAAAACAAACCATACACCAAGTAGAATTCCATCAAGCTACTTCGCACCTTCGTAAAGGTGTAGCTCTCAAGTTGAATTCCCAAGTTCTTGGATTACCACCTCCTCAAACTCCTGAATCATAGACCTGCCGAACCATTGGACAACAATATATGTTGAGCTACACTCATAGAGCTCCATCAAGTTTTCCCATAACCTTCTAAAGGTTATGATTCCCAAGCTAATTAGTCAACCATCTTGTTGATGTGTTTTCAAGACACCTCGAGCACATAATAAAATACTAAGTATTATATCCCCTCTTGAGCAAAGAAACCTCATATGCTAAACAATGTGATCAAATAAGACAACTCCAAGGTTTACAATGTGAACAATAGACTTTAACAATGGATAGACTCAATGTATGCGATGTGAGAATGCTGGTAATCACAAAGGGACTTACGCTTTGCAAAAGAATTGGAACGTGGAATCTAAAATCACTTGAAAAATAAAAGACAAAAGGATACAAGGTTACAAAATCTAATCTAGCACTAAAGGCAATGATGATAATGAATGATGCTTGGATAGATGGATTCCATAATCAAGCCTTGCTTCACCATGAGGAAACAACTACACAAAACTAATGTAATCTCCAAAGGATAACAAAGAATTTTCATATTGTAAACATTCATCAAATACCCAAGACTGGTGCAATCCAAATTGTGCTAAATCAGGTTTAGACTAACAATACACTGCAATTTTTAATCAACAAATTCCAAATTGTACGAACCGGAATTCCATCAATGTAATGTCCCTAGTAGGGAGTTGTCTATTCAAAGCTTAAGACCTGCAAACAAACGTTAGTATTCCCAAAATATGCAAGATAAGTAAACATGTGTATTTAAGTGTGCTATTTATACAAGTAGTAAGGATATGTTATTCTACATATTCAACAATTAAATGCTCGTTGATTGATGGCTAATTGTACAAAATGGAAACATTCCTTAGGTTGATCTTACCTTGATTGACCCAACCCTCTATTGAGAGACTCTTTCTCAGTTAGGGCAACCCAGGTAATATCTGCCTAATATGGGATCTCTATTAATGAGTGAACCCATTAATGCTCTCAAAACCTGGCAGAGATCCCACCCCTGTCCAAGCTTCCCTATCTCTGACATATGCATATGGTTAACCTCTACAATATATATATTGCCTCTAAGAGATTCATTACGAATCTCCCTCTGGATTCCTATGAAGTATTCAACGTAGTTACGGTAACCATGCTCTTCATATTTAATACGTAAGTTACTTGTTGGTCTTGTTGATTTATTTGCAGAACCTGGAGATTGCGTATACCCCCTTTTCCTTGTCACTATGCTCTGGGCATTCGCACTGGGGTTTCTTTCTCTGCAGTTTACTAGCAGTGGCAAGGCGTAGAAATGGCGACACTCTTCCTACGTATCCGCTTGTATGATGGGCTACACAGGGCATCCAGACCCGAGCTCTTGTCACGTGACTCCTTGCTGGCAGTGTTGACGTCCTCTTGGTATACACACCTCCCACACCCTTCCGCCTCCTTTTCCCCTTCTCCGTGTTTTCCAGATGCGTTATTCATATGCATTGTGGGTTGCTTCCTCTGCGACCATGACTCGTGTTCATGACCTTTGGATGTCACGATTTTGGTTTTAATTAATATGTTTGTTTTAATCAATCTTTTACGCATATCCTTTGCTATTTGTTTATACTCTTATTCATTTTAATAATTCGATTTATTTTATTTATTAATATCTTTTTATTATTCACTACTTTTATTATTTAACCATTTAACTTAATTTATATTTTAATATTTAATTTTTACTATTTTATTATTTATTAGTTATTCTTTATTTAAGGGAATCATGATTTATTGTTTATTGTAAATAATGATTTATTATTTATTATTTACTTGATTTATAATAATAATTATTATTTATCATTTATTATAATTTACAAACAACAATTTATGATTAATGATTTATTATTTATTATTTACTTGATTTATAATAATAATTATTATTTATCATTTATTATTATTTACAAACAATAATTTACATTTTAATTGGCAATGATCAATGTGTCTTTGACAAATTTAAGTACTGGGATATATTTATTAATCGGGGGTCATTGCAATCAAACATCTTCATATTTCTTTATTACAATCAATGCACTTCAACTAAATTTGAGAAGTAACAAGAAACAATGCAAAATGTTGAAACAACTTATAAAGATCCACCATGCTTCAATGAAAGTTATGTATTGATTCCACCATAGTCTTGGCAACAGTTTCTTCTTTCCTCCTCCTACTCTACTCCTACTCTACTACTAACTATCTATTCACTATCAACCTTTTGATGAGAAGGTAATGTTTTATATAGACATTCCAATTACAATTCGATTCCCCAGATTCATTCAAGATCAATGGCCAAGATTACATGATGAAATACTAATTAGAGTTAGTTATAACTAACTCCACTTTGACCAATGAGAAAATTATAATGTTTAGGACACATGTTCTTCTTCGTAGGTTGAGTTAGGTACATTGAACTTGGATGAGCTGACTTGTCGTGACCTGATTGGGTTGATGATGACTAGGCACCAACTCAGCTTGCTCTTTGTAAATCATCACAAAGAAGTCTTTCATCTTTAGCAATACCTCTTGATACTCAACATTTCCAATTGCATGATGTAAGGATGGGTCATATTCCCAAATTGTATCATCTAGATGATCAAGTCTCTAGCTTTGCTCAACTCTTTTGAAACTATCATAATATCCTTGATCACGATTCACTTTTTAACTTTGGGAATTCCAAGTGATACCTTTCAATGATCTTGAACATCTTACTTCCTATCCGGGATTACTCACTTGTACTAATCTTGATTCTTGGATTTCTGAAGGAAATTCAAGATTGTTGTAAAATATTCCTTTGTAGAGCAATGTTATTTTGATCTCCTCTTCACGCCTTTGAAGTGTTTCTCCTCTTTCTTGATGTAATCCTTAAAGGTCTTTCATATTTTGGAATTCATGTGAAGTCTCCTTCACGTTTGAGGTACTCTTCTTCGCCCTTTGAAACTCTTTCCATCCACCCTCTTTAATTTGAACACCTTGAATTGTCATCGTGCATCCTCTTTGAAGTCCTCTTCAAGTTGCATCTTTGAGACTGTGATGATGTTTCACCTAGAATTCATCGTAGAAGTGTGAATCTTGTGCTCACCTCGGGATGTAGACCGTGTTGAATACTTGATCTTCATGTCCTTGATACCTGTAAGAGAAAGAAATACCTTGAATTGTAAAAGTAGATACAACCCTTAATGAAATGCAAGATTACAATAAAAGGTAAGTTTAAACCATTTCATCAATAAATAGACTTGCTAATTATTGGAAATGATGATTTTCATTAGGAAAATGATGCTGTCAGTTCTGCAAATACAAGGTTACAGGTCTGATGTCCCTTTGATAAGCTTCTGATTTTGATCAGATTTACCCTGAATCTGCACTAAGTCGTCCTTGACAACCTAACTCCTAAATCTGATCTGCAAGTCTTCCCTATTGTGGAAAGGATCTGCTTCAAGATCAAACGGAATTTGTCCTTGATCAAATCTGATTTAAATTTCTGCTTCTCTACTACAATTCACCTAATGTCTGATGAAATTTGCCCTCATCAATGAAATTGAAAAATTGCCTTAATACTGCTGGCAGAAGTCACTTAGGTCTGCGCTTCTTTCATTTGCCTTGGAATTAAATTGATTTGATGCTAATATGACCAAATTCATCCTTACTTCATAGGTCTCTTTACATTTGAACTCACCTAGGCCGACTTGCTTCTTCAAATTTTTGAATCTAAAATGATTGAATGATTGATTTGTCTTTAAAATTTTGAATTTTCCCCCTTAAAGAGTCCGACTTGCACCTATTCCCCTTGGGCGGTTTTTGGAGGCTGGCATGGACATGTTAAGCCATATTATAGGTGTGCATAAGGATAGTGTTGAGTGCACTTTCCACTTGCACCGGGACAAGTCGGCTAGGGTCTGCTTGAGGGTTTGCATACAATCTGAGGGTTGTTTTATTGCTTTTTCTCACCTCAGGTCGGCTGAGTGTACTCCAAATGAACTTTTACTCTTTGACACAATACAAATGCAAGGTTGATCAATCCCCTTTCAACCCAATTCACATATCAAAGTCATTAATCTGCTCTGCATTGCAAACCCTAGGTCGGCATTTAGGACTTTCAATCTGACTTTTCATCTGCAGGTCTGATTTTCATCCTTTTTAAGGTCTGATTTTGATGTTTTTGGTCTAATTTTCAGGATCTTGCTGGGCACATTTTAGATGTTTGCAAGGACTAACCAGCAGGGCAAGTGGCCTCTTCAACAAGCAAATCATGGCTCTGAGGATGAAGACTAGGATCATAGTGGTTGTCTTAGTGTCTTGTGTTTATGCAAGTTTCATGTATTCAATAAAGACCCCACCATGTAAACCCATGTCACTAATTAGACAATTTGATAAGCCAATTGGGACAATGTGGTCAATAGGGGTAGTAGAATGTTTGGTTTTGTGTTTGATAGGTTTTTTAGGATGTTTGGTTGATCCAAGTGTGTGGATCCCCACCTTAGAGAGTTTGACAACTTTTAATGCAAACAGGGAACTTTTGAAAGTGCAACTTTTCAAAATGCGGTTGATGTAAGCCTCTCAACGGCTCCAACCTCTTCCAAATTTGGTTGGCAACCGTTGGAGAGGTCTATAAGTCTTGTGGACATGATTCCCAAGAGAGGTGATGTTGTCATTTGAAGTTGGAAGCAATAAGACGCAAACAAGATTGAGTTTTCCCAGAAATTCTGAGTTTGCAGAAGTTGTACGATCTTGTACGGAGTGAACTGAGTCACACCATTCATGGAGTAGATGGAGAAATGAACCAGCTTTGATTTGGTGGTGGTCTGAGGCTTTGACTGTTTTTTTGTAGTGAGAACCCTCCATTTTTCTGGCTGTAGCCTGGAAAGTAAGGGTTTGGCTGGGGTTTTAGCCAAAAATGGCCATATCTTGCACTCTAGTCAACCAGAAGTTTCTTCCTTTGGTGGAGTACAGGATTGGCCTATGTATTTTAGGATTTTGATGGGTTTTTGCAGGGGAGACTTGGTTGTGAGGAGAAAGAAGCAAAATTAGGTAAGCATCTCTATGTGACTACCTTAAGCAAATTTAGGACAGTCATCATAAAATCTGATAGCGGTGGACTCCAGGCATGCAACCCTGGAATTAGAGGTTATTCACCATTCCCCACATGCTCATAAATTTATTTTTGCAGTTGGGGTACCGGTAATGGGGGTTGCTTTGTAAATTAGGCCTAATCGCCCTAACTAGGTTTATAGGCTTCTAAGGGGTTCAGACCCTTAGGTTGCAGATCTTTCCAATCCATTTTGGGGATCAGTGTAACTCCCAAAAGGGTATTTGGAATGGTGAGTAGTTTGTTAGAGTGTGTGGAAGATTTTGGAGTTAAGGTCGATTCTCTCGCTAAATAGGGCTACTAGCCTAGGGAGTAGATTTCCAAAGGAGGTATAATGATTTGAAGACAAAACCCTAAACCAATGCTTGGGACAGTCCTTAGTAGTCATGAATGGACCAATTCCAAAGCCGCTAAGAGCAAGAGTCACCGGTGAGGCATGTTAGAGAAGTTGAAGTGGAGAGTAGTTCAAAATCCTAAGATGTGGAGTCCTTCCTTGTAGGGTTATTTTTGTCATTTGAAGGGTCAGACCCTAACCTTTTGGGCTTCTCCTTAGGTGTAAGGAGGCGCCTTTGCATCAGCAAGATTCTAGGGTTGTCAAGGACTAAGGACAAATGCTAGGCAGGTCTGAGATAGTCCTAAGGACAGGGACAAGTGCAAGGTAGAGATGAAGTGTGCAAAAGGATAAGGTGAAAGCTAGGTGGGATTCCATGAGATAAAAGGACAAATCCTTATGTGATGAGAGGATTTTGGAGCATGGTGGGGATTAAAACCTGCTAGGTGCATATGAGACAGAGAGGGACAACTCCTTGGCAGGTTTGAGAAGGATGCAAGGACTAGGGATTGATGTGTAATTTGAAGTATCCTAAGGGTAATCAAAACCTTGAGCACATTTTCACAAGGCGTCACCTCAGGACAACATATAGCGCTCCTTAAGGACTATGAGGGACTAAATGCATCCCATTGAAGGGCGCAATTTCAAGGTTACTGAGGACAAGGTCATGATGATCAAGGGCGCATTAGGAAGGTGGTCAAGGATTGATCCCAAGGTAGGGTGGGATTCCTCTCCAAGCAAGGGAAAATCTAGGGCTTAAACCAAGTGTATACAGGGACAAAAGACAATGCAAGAGTGGAATTCCCTATTTCAAGGGCAAACATAGGCATAGAGAAAGCAAGTCAAGAACAAAACATATTCCACACTTCAACCTTGGACCTAAATTCCAATCACAAAATTCCCAAACTTAGACAAGGGATTTGAACAAGATTTTCTGACCAAAATTTCCCTATTGCATCTTGTCAAGGTCAGAAAATCTGACCTTGACAAGGAATTTTTCCTTGTCTAGGCCTCACATCCCCAAATTTCACCAGTACTTAGCATTTTCAAAACCTCACTCATCCTAATAGCTTTACAACATTTTTTTTGCAATTTTGACAACAATGACAACATTTGCAAGATTTTACAACCTTTAGCAATTCGACTTCAATCCTCAATCATGATGCCTACTATGGGTTCCAAACATGAAACATGTCTTCCTGACGTGACCATACCTAATAACAAGACATTGTACTTAACACTCACACTATCCTAGACTGACAAGACATACCCTTCCCAACACAAGAAGGCTAAAAACTATGACTATTGCCAAGCTAAAAGATGACTAAGCCGAAACACTAAACTAAAAAGAAAAAAAGTGGGGATCCCCATTTGCAATGGGGCGACGTGTGAAAAAGTCACAACATGTCCAGTCTAAGCTATCTACATTGGCTTCCTACCTATCTTCAAAGAACCAAACTTATTTAAAATGCATAAAAATCAACTTTTCCTTTAGAACATCATTCTCTCAAAGTCTACGATTCCAAGCTATGTGGCCCATTTTCTTGCAATAGTAGCATTTTGTCCCTCTTTTGTGCTTATTAAATCTTCTACTATTTAAGCATAATGCTACCTCAATTTGAGGGCCATCTTTTGTATCTTCTGCAATATTTCTTTCTTCAGCTATTAGAGCTGAAATCATATCTTCCAAACTTTTTGAAGAATGTTGACAAAGAGTAAAGATGACATTGTTGAATTTTGAAAATAAATTGTTTAGTGAAATGGCTTTAACATCCTCATCATCTACTACAATATTGACCTTTACTAGTTGTCGAAGAAGAGATGTCAGATTGTACATGTAGCTTGACCATAAGAACCCTGCTGGTTCTAACTCTCCTGAAATACTATTGCTGTTGTGTTTTTGGATTTTCAAGGTTTTTGAACAATTTTAAAGCATAATATAGCACATGTGCCAGGCAAGAAATGCACATAAAACCAAATAGAATTAAAATTGAGAGCAACTGCAACTATATTATGAATAAGATACCTGATACAATAAATCCTACTACTAATTGCATACCCGTGGGTCCTTAGCTTATTTTAAATGAAGAAATCTGGTGTTTGCCAGCCAAAACTGGGAAACTGACCAAAATGGTCGTACAAGTCTGGAAAGCAATTTCTCCAGGCCTGAAAGTAGACAAATCAACCTGTTAGAGCTAGGCGTTGAGGAATGTGCCTCTAAACTGCAAGAAAGGGAGGTGTTTCAACCTCCAACCAAAAACGCCCAATCTGGGACCCCCACGTGCTAAGCTGAAATGGTACAGTTGGTTATTGAATTGATGCTATGCTGCTAATGAGGCATCTAACCTGAAATGCCTCCTTCCTTATTCCAAATTTGCAAATAACCTTTGATGAAGCACCTGAAAACTTCTGTGTGAAGACCTCTCAGTTTGCAATAATTCAGGTGATCTATTTAATTACTTTTGCATAGTTTCAATAGTCACTTGGGCGCTCTATTTCACTTAAGTGATTTAATTAAAATCACTTTATAATATTAAGTGGCCTTTTAATATAATAAAGTCACTTTATGACTTTATAATAATCATATTACTTAATTAAATAACTTAACCACTAAAATATTAATATCTCCCTCAATATTCAGTCTTTTGACAAACCGTCAGAAGAAGGGGTCAACACTAAATAACCCCCATGTGTCCAGGCGCCTTGACTAAACATAGCACAATTGCCAGATTGACTTGCTAAAAATAGTAAGTCCCACAACTAAGCCCACACACCAACTGCTAAGGCCCTGGAACTGAACCCAAGACTGAATTGAAGAAGTGGAACTGCCATTGAGACTCTCTATCCAGAATGTTAGCCTACGAGAGTCCAAAAATGATAGGCTAACCCATCGAACTCTGATGCTCATGAAAATGGGGACATTACATTGACATAGTGAATCCATCAGTCATCTTGAACTTGAAAAGTTGACGTTTTACAACAAAAAATTGTATTAACCACTATTGCTTCAAATAATGTCTTCAAATTCTCCCTAATTTTCTACATGATGTAAGTCAGAATTGAAGAGAGCAAGACCAATGTTATAGCTTTGATTTTATCATCTCTACTTTTCCATTTCAATGTTTTACTAGAATATGTAGGAAGTGTCTCCTTTCCATTTAATATTCCCAATAGATTCTTGTGCATCACTTGCATCTAGATTTTTACTTTCCACGTGTGGAAGTTTAAACCAAAATATTTATCTAGCAAAATTTCCAATTCTAAAAAATATAATAAAATTGAATAATTTCAAACTCTAATACCTCCTTGCCATGAATTGAAGAAGCCCCAAGCATCAATTTGAGCAAAAACCATCAATTTTGATATAGCAAAAAACAAATCATGCCTTGGCTGTCACGTTCTGCCCTTTGCAAACCCTGGCTGTAAATTTGATGAGCCCCAACTACTAGAAAATGTAGAAATAAAGGATTGTATGCCCTATTTGTGAGAAAAGATTGTAAATAAGATTTTGAAACCTATGTCCTAGCCATGATTTCTAAAGCAGAAAACATGTGATTTCATAACAAATATGATGACACCTGTGACTCCAAAGAAAGTAAAAAGCAACAGTTTATGCAGCACAGGATTCAAGCATAACAAAGAAATCAATGCAACAAATCCAAAAAGGTATATAAATTTCCCTAATCTGATGGCAATTTTCAGATACAAATGCCACAAGATTTCAATAGAAATAAGGTGTGATTTTTTCAAAAAAATAAATTCGGAATATTATGAAGGAAGAAGCGGAGGATTCTAGGGATACACTATGATGATGGAGGGTTCTTTGGCCCTTCGCATTTTGGTGCTCCCCTTGTTCTTCTAAAACTTTCCTCATTATTTTTGCATGTAATTGCTTGTGATTATAGTTTTTGTTGGTTTATTTGCTTATTTCAAATATTCTTCCTGCTCTATTCTTTTTGATCTTCCCCTCATCTTCCAACATTTATCATAGCCCTGTTGTAAGAGGTTAAGAGTACAAAGGGTTTGACGATAGTGGGTGCCAATGTACCCAACTAGCCCCTGATGACCTGAATAGGTCATTTGGGTTTAATAGCAAAGAGCATTCATTCTGAGACAATTACAAGAGGTAAAGAAAAAAATTGCCTTTTGTGAAGTTTATAACCCAAGAGAATGGAAAACTCGGTGGAGGAGCACCTCAAATAAAGGAGAAGGTAAGTGCCCTTCAAACGGCCCTAGAAAGATTCTCATTTCTCCTAATTTTGAAATGTTTGATGCCTTGAATAAGGAAGAAAATAGCTTGAAAATATGGCTATATTTCTTGCTGCTCTTGATTGCAATAGGGTTCCTGCTAAAAGATTTTTGGATGAATGGACGAACAATATCTGGTTTAAAAAGTTAGGGTTTTAAATTTCCTTTTGTAGAATGATTCAACAGGGTTTATTTTTAGTGTTATTTAAAGACCACTCAATGTAGGAAACATTTATCGCCAAACAATTCTAGAATATTGGAAAATGTATGCTTCATGCCCTAACTTAGACATCAAAAGCCTTAAATGAGGAGATTCTCGCACTCTCCTACCCTAGACAGGAAATTGTCAAAGAAGTCCTTCCTTAACTGTGGGTATTCCTACCATAGTTGCTCTCCCCAATAGGAAATGTAATGAGGGTTGAGAAGACTAAAGCCACTCTCCTCCATATGGATGCAAGAGTACTTGCCTCTCTATCTCTGGGAATTGAATTTCTAGGGGCAATAGAATTGATCTTGGGGAAAGAATCATCTCCTACAAAAAATAAATTCTCACAGGTCATAATGCTTGCATTTTATGCAAAAGAGAGGACGTGTTAGAAGAAACTGCCCTATTCTAAAAAACACACCTAGTAACCCTAAAGTAAAACGAGATGCAATAGGCCCTATTTCTAAGAATGTTGTTGAAAAGGAGAGAAATGTTGAAAATGGCATTGGCTCTAACTCAGGTCATAATGTTTCTATAGACAACATCGATACTCATGATATGACTGAGGAGATCATTAATAATAATAACCTAGACTCTACTAACAGAAAAAGATGCATTAATTAGCTTAGAGGAAGGCTTGTCAAAAACTGCCAATACAATCCCTAATTTAGTTAACCATTTTTCAACTTCTTTCGTTTATGAGACACAAAGCTGCCCTAATATTAAGTGCATATTGTTGATGTGTGTTTTATGCACTATGCAACACGAAATAAAATACTAAAATTCTATCCTCTCTTGAACAAAATCTTCCCAAGTGCTAAACTATGTGATCAAAAGGGATGACTCCAAAGTTCTGAATGTCAGGTCTTGACGTGCTCTTGGATAGACTTAGTGTATTTGATGTGATTTTGTTGGAATCACAAGAGGACTTATGTTGAATTTTGAATGCTTGAGTATCGTTGGAACGTGGAAATTAACTTGATTGAAAAAAAGGAAAAAGGGATAAAGAGTTTAGAAAGCTATTCTAACTCTAAGAATGTAAGGAACTATGAATGAAATAGTGAAATTCAACTAGACTTTGCTTTGCCATTCAAAACAACTCCACAAAGTTTAGTGAAATCTCCTAAGGTAAGCATATGATGTTCAAATCACTACCAATGGCATAAACACCATCAAGACGATGCATATCAATGAGCAAGTAGTAATTGAAGTTAAGCTTATAAAGAGTTCAACCAAGCAAGATATTTCACAATCAATGATATACTAGTAGTATAAACATTAGAGTTCCACCATTAACCATTCATAAGATATTCCATCCATCTAATTATCACCATTTGACATGAGGATCCAACAAGAAACCATGCAATTATGTAGAAGAAACAACACATTCCACCATATCTTCAATGAAAAGGATGTTTATTTACAATTTCTGCCTTCTCCTATTCTACTCTAACTATCTGCTTGTTGTCTGCTACTAAACTATTGACTATCAACTATTAAACTTTACAAATGAGAGAATGGAGGCTTTTATAGTGCTCCTTTTACAAATGAATGGCCTGGATCAAATCCAAATCAATGGCCAAGATTAAAAGAAAGAAACCCTAATTAAGGTTTGTTACACCCTTACAAAGCATTTAATGCTTGACCAATGATATAATTACATTTTATGGGACACATGTCCTTTGAATTTTCAACCAATAGATGGTGAGGGTAGGTATCTCAATCTTTGTGCCTATATATGATAGTTATCCTCCTTGTTGGGTGAGTCAAGTACATTGATTTTGGATGCCTTATCTTGGAATGAATGTGATCAGATTGAGTCAGGTGCATTGAATCTGGACGCCTTATCTTGGAATGAATGTGATCAGATAAGTGATGATTGGGGGCCACCTCAGCTTGCTCGATCTTTGTAACTCATCACAAAGGTAGGTGATGGAGGCATATCTCTCGATACTCAACATTTCCAAGCTCATTCATGAATGAGACGAAGGTAGGAGATATTCCTAATGAGCTGAAATAATAGCACTTTTTGTGTCCGTGTCTTATGTTTTTCCTGATTTAAGTTGTGTAATCAGACAATGATAAGGGTATAGGATGTGTTAGAGGTTTTTGATCCTATGCATGATGAACATTAACCAAACCTTTCAAACTTTGTATTGTTTTGGCTACATATATATTCCTGCAGCTATGCGAATTACTATGATAATTTTATATGTGGATGAATGAATGTCATGGTTGACAGAAAATGGATATGTATGTGTTTGTGTGCTTTAACTTATGATGCAGGAACATTTAGGTAGCTACAGAAGCGGTCAAACCATGCCAGAAAGGAGGATCGTGCCATTCAAGCCGATTAAAGCCAGAGTCAAGGTGGTTGTAAGCATTAAAAGCGATAAGCAAGGCAGTAACCGAGGAGCTGAAGAATAGTGAAGCTGTTCAAGACTTATTTATGGTTGCCTCCAGTAGGCGGCAATCTAGCGGGAACCATTGTGCTATATTCTTGGTTCTGAATGATGAATGTCCCACAATCTTTGTGGTTGACTCTTTCTTTGTTGTAATAAAACTTCCGCCTATTCTCTTGGGCATGTTTAGGTAGTTAGTAGTTTGTTATAGCTTTCCTATAAATAAAGATCTAGACCTCCTCGTGGGGGTTAGACAAAGTTTTCAAAATTAGACAGTATTCTCTCTGTTTTCATAGTATGTAACAAATTTTGGGATAATAAATAAAGTGGTGTTTTGAACATATAAGACTACTTGAATTCTGGACATGCTCATCCAAGGGGGCCCACTTGGTGAGCAATCATGTGTCTTTGTTACGCTAGTTTTATTTTGTTGTAGTTGTTGTTCTAGCATTTGATTGTTCCTGTAGCCAAAGGCGAACATAGTAGTTCCTGTTTGTTAGCTTAGAACATCAATGGTAGTTAGTTGTTTGAATTACCCTTCAGCATTAAGATTTCCTGTAGCATTTTAGTCATTACATTTCTGTGTGTTAATTTCAGTAATTTCCTTTGCTATAGTAGAATAGAATGGCTTTTATTGGAACTTCGTGCACAAACTGTGTTGGCCTATTTCAAGTAATGCATCCCTGGGTTGACATGTAAATGAAACCTCCACCATAGAAATGATAGCTATTCAGGATAGATGTCCAATCCCTGAGTTCGTGTTTTAAGCCGAGTTATTGTTCCAATTGGGAAGGCAAACATTTTTGGCGCCATTGTCGGGAATGGTGCCAAACTAAGAACCTGTCATAGCCATGAGCTTTTAGTTTTCATTAATTTACTGTTTTGGTAGTTTAAGATAAGTTGTTAAATGATTTTTTTGAATTTGCATGCATAGAAGAAGAAGAGATGCTCATGGTAGATTTCTTCCTAATCACCTCGATAATAGAAGACTCAATCCTTATGAAGCACCAGATGTAAATCCTTTTGCTGCACTTTATCAAGCCCCAGATAATTTGGACTATCCTGTATTTGAACTTCCTGAAAACAGCCTTCACTTTCTTTTTGGACCACCTGAAGAGGATCACTACCCTTTAGTTGTTTACCAAGGACCAATGGCAAGACGTGGAGGTGGAGCTAATCTACCAGGAGGTGGGGGTAATCCTCCACCTCTAGGAGGCGGCAATCCACCTGTTAACCCAACGTTTGAATTTCCCATTTCTGATCTGCATGATAATGCTAACCTCAAGAACATTTCAGCTTCTTCTTTGCCTAAGTTCTATGGGCTAGTTACAGAAGACCCAGACACTTTCCTGTTTGAATTTGATGTCCTCTGTAGGAGCTATGATAACACTACGATGCCCATAGACTTAAAATATTCTCAACCACTTTGAAAGAATCTGCCCTGAGATGGTTTATGAGCTTAGGGAGTAACTCAATAGACACATGGGAGGAGATGAAACGATTGTTTCTTAAGAAATATAAGGATTATTGTAGGGGAACTGACCACCATGGAGATCATGTCTTCAGGATGACATAGAAGGAGGATGAGAGTCTAGACGACTATCTTGAGAGATTTCTATTTTGTGTCAAGAAGTCTAAACACAACACTCTAAATGAAGAATCTCTCAAGTTGATATTTCTGAGGGGTATCAGTGATGAATGCACAGATGCTCTAGACCTTATGAGAGGTGGAGATATAACTCAATCATCATGGAATGAAATCAGCCAAATCTGTCAAAAGTATTACAGGGCCACTACCAAGAAGAATAGGCATTATAAGCCTGGAAAGTCTTCATCAACAGCAAGCAGTGGAGTTTCCCCAATGGAATTAAGCCATCTTATGAAGGATTTTAAGGAAGATATTATAAACAGTATGGCCACTCAATTGGACACACTTCAAACCAAGAAGAAGCATGAAGAAGCTGAAGCAATGCTGGCAGAATTTTGTCCACACTGTAGGCAAAAGAAGAAGGACTGTAGATGTAAGTTAGTTGCTAATCTTGATAATCACCATGTTCCTGAGTTTAAGCCAGTACATGGAGATGATGAAAAGCTCTTCTATGTTGCTCAAAGAAGGCCATGGGCCCCAAGACAAGGTATGCCTCCTGATCGATCATCTTTTACTAGTTCTTATGGGAATTCTTATGCACAACATAATCAGTGGCAACCTCCATATGCTCAAAACTTTGGAAATTTTCCACCTCAATCTTGGTATAACCCCCAAAGTTCATGGTCAAATTATTCCAATCCTTGATCCCAATGGTAGCAACCACAAGGAAATTGGTCTCAACATCAAGGGTCATGGCAGCCTCCACATGGAAATTGGCAACCAACTTCTCAATGGAGAGGGGGTCAGCAGTGGTCAAATCAACCTTCTGCTTCTTTACAGCCACCTCAACAACCACAATAGCCTGCTATAATGCCACCCACTATTCCTAATGCCACTCCACCTAAAGCTACTCAATTGCCATCTCAACCCGTACAAAATCCAGATAGTAAACCCCAGCCACAGCAACAAGTATATTCTACTAATCCTAACCAGTACCCTGCATATTCTCTTAATATAAGTGATATTCATCTTAGATCAGGAACTACTTTGCCTAATCCATCTTCTCCAGTCATTACTGAAGTACCATCAGAGCAAGCAGTATTAGATAACCCTTCAGATTAGCCAGCTCAATCTACCCAAGCCCCGCAACCTAGAAGTTCGCCTCCAATGAATAGAATACCTCCATTTCCTCAAAGGTTACAAGCTAAGGATGTTGAGACATGGACCAGCTAGGACTCGAACCTAGGACCTTCCATACGCTGCTAGAGTGCTCTACCACTAAGCTACTGGCCCCTCTTGGACCAATCCATTGTCAGTCCGGGTGTGACTTATTTGCAACACCAACACCCCCCCTTAAGCCACACCTCTCGTGTGCTTGGGGCTCCTAGCCTGGATCTGGCTCTGATACCATGTTGAGACATGGACCAGCTAGGACTCGAACCTAGGACCTTCCCTACGTTGCTAGAGTGCTCTACCACTGAGCTACTAGCCCCTCTTGAACCAATCCATCGTCGGTCCGGGTGTGGCTTATTTGCAACAGCAACAAAGGAGACTGAGCAAAGTGAAGATGTAACTTTTGATCTCATTGATCAGCTGGAACACATATGTGTTAAGATTCCATTATTTCAAGTTATCAAGGATGTTCCCATTTATAGTAAGGTCATTAAGGAAGCATGTTTGAAGAAACCTAGTAAGAAAAAGAAGGATCCACAAACAGTCCACATGATGGGACAACTAGCTGATATTATGTTGGGCAAGGTTACAATACCTAAGTACTCTGACCCAGGTAGCCCTATTGTGGGAATAGTCATTAATGGTACTCAGATTAAGAATGCTCTAATAGATCTAGGAGCTGCCATTAACCTCAGCTTGATCAAGAACAGGTCGTGCGGCCTGATGTAGGGGAAGAGACAAAAGAAGAAGTTAACTCTGTTCGTCACCTCATGATGATAAATAGAGAGCCATTCATACAGCTTCAAGATGAAGATCGAGTGCTTTCCATTATTATAGAAAATCACTATGGCTCAGAACACCAGTCGCAGGAGTTAACTTCATGTGTCTTGCACTCAATTTTCTTGCCTTCCTCCTCATCTGAACTTCCTGCAGCCACAGATATATTGCACACCTTGTTGCCGTAGGACGTCCACACTTCTTCTCTCACTGAAGCAGCTCAAATTGACCTAACCACCAAGGTGGAAGTCGCTCCGGAAAAGTATTTAAATATTAATAATCAGCTCACGGAGGCATAGAAGGCAGCCTTGGTTGATCTACTTCAGCGTCATAAACAAGCTTTTGCCTGGGACTACCGAGGCATGAGGGGGTTAGATCCTAAAGTGTGTACCCATATATATCAAGGAAGAATGCAGACCAGTTAGACAGTCACAAAGAAGGACTAATCCAGCCTTAAGAGAAATAGTTAAGGAGGAATTGCAAAAATTGTTAAATGTTGGATTTATTTATCCTATATCAGATAGCCAGTGGGTGTCACCTCTAGTTATAGTTCCTAAGAAGGGAGGTAAATGGCGAGTTTGTGTGGATTACAGGGAACTTAACTCAACAACTAAGAAGGATCGTTTTCCATTACCCTTTGTAGATCAAGTGTTAGATTCCTTGGTAGGAAAGCAGTACTTTTCATTCTTTGATGGATTCAGTGGTTACAGTTAAATTAGAATAGCTCCAGAAGATCAGGAAAAGACCACATTCACGTGCCCTTGGGGAACATATGCATACTTTGTTCTTCCCTTTGGGTTATGCAATGCTCCAGCTACTTTCCAAAGAGCTATCATTAGCATATTCTCAAACATTTCAAATGATTGCATGGAGATATACATGGATGATTTTACTACTTATGGTTTAGAATTCGATGAAGCATTGGAGAACTTGAAGAAAGTATTGCAGAGATGTGAAGATTGCAGTCTGTCCCTGAATAGTGAGAAATGTTTCATGATGATGCAAGAAGGGATAGTCCTGGGACATCATATTTCTAAGGCTGGTATCCAAGTTGATCCAACAAAGATAGAGGTCATTCTTAACCTTCCTATTCCAACCAAGCAAAAGGATGTAAGAAGTTTTCTTGGACATGTTGGATATTATAGAAGGTTTATCAAAGACTTTAGTAAAATAGCAGGGCCTTTATATTATCTCTGGCCCAAAGATGTTGAATTTGATAAGACCCCAGCATGTGATGAAGCTTTCCTACAGCTTAAAAAAGCATTGACTCAGGCACCAATCCTCAAGGGCCCAAATTGGTCATTGCCCTTCCATATTCACACGGATGCATCCGACTATGCTATAGGTGCAGTTCTGGGACAGAAAGAAGGTAATTTGAGAAGTGCAATTTATTTCATCAGTAAGAACTTACAGGGACCAGAATTCAACTACATTGTTACAGAAAAGGAGATGTTGGCAATGATATATGCACTTAATAAATTTAGGCATTATATAACAGGATACCAAATATTTGTTCACACAGATCATACAGCAATACGATATCTAATGAACAAGTCTTCCATCACAGGAAGATTGGCCAGATGGTTGTTGTTGATGCAGGAGTTTGATATCACAGTTGTTGATAAACCAAGGAAAGCTAGTGTGGTAACGGATTATCTTTCTAGGCTTCAGCTACAAGACATTCTTGCAACAATAGATGATTCCTTCGCAGATGAACACCTATTCTTGATAAATGTACAGACCCCCTGGTATGTTGATATAGCAAATTATTTGGCTGCTAACAAGATTCCTTCTCACTTTTCTCCAAAGGAGACAAAACTATTAGTTGCGAAAAGCTTCAATTTCTCTTGGATTGCAGACTATCTATTTTACATAGGACTGGATCAAATCCTAAGAAGATGTGTTAGAGAGGATGAAACCTATGATATTCTTCACGCTTGTCATGATGAGCCATGTGGAAGACATTTTGCTGCTAAGAGGACAACAATCAAAATTCTTAATGCAAGATACTATTGGCCAACCTTACATAAAGATGCAGCCAAATACACTAGAAAATGTGATAGGTGTCAAAAACTGGGGAGGCCTACTAAATCTAATGAGATGCCATTGTATCCACAAGTGGTGGTTACACCATTTGACAAATGGAGATTAGACTTTGTAGGACCAATTGATCCTCCTTCCAATGGCAGATCCTATATCCTAGTATGCACTGATTATGTTACAAAGTGGGTGGAAGCAAAAGCAATGACGCATGCTAGAGATAACAAGGTAGCTGAATTCCTCTATGAAGAAATCTTTACAAGATATGGAGTGCCTAGAGAACTTGTTACAGATCAAGGGCCACAATTTACCCTCCACCTTAATCACAGCTTTGGTCAATGAGTATAATATCAGGCATAGAAAGTCTACCCCATACCATCCTCAAGCGAATGGTTAGGTAGAAGTCACCAACAGGGAGCTAGAGGCTATTTTAACAAAGACTGGTCAAGCAAGCTAGCATAAGCTATTTGGGCATATAGAACTAGATGGAAAACAACTACTGGTTTTACTCCTTTTGAAATGGTATATGGGAAGCTAGCAATGATGCCCATTGAGTTTGAGCATAGAACTCTTAGGACAGCTCTGTAGTTGAATATGAATCTATCTAAGGCACAAAGAGCTTGAATCATGCAGCTGAATGCTCTGGATGAAGTGAGAAAAATGGCTCTCCAGCACACAAAGGTTGTTCAAGCTCAGTATACTAAATGGCATGACAAATACATTACAGAAAGAAAATTCAAATCTAGAGACTAGGCACTTTTATATGACTCTAGGTATAAATATTCTCTGTGCAAGCTGCAAACACGTTGGTTGGGTCCATATGAAGTAGTTGAAGTTTTTCAGAATGGAGCTATACAATTAGCAACTATAGATCTTGTTAAGTTTAAACTTCTAGTCAACGGCCATAGGCTATGCTTGTATCACAAACCTATCACTCAAGAGGAATTCCTACAACAGTTTGACATGAAGCCACAAGCCCGCAGTTCCTGCAGCTCATAATAAATATTTCCACAACTCATGGGAATACCTTTCTCCACAATAAATCATCCATCTTCATGTCATCTCATATCCTTTCTTTGTCATTTCATTATGTTCCACTTCACCCCACCTCATTTATGATTAAGTGACCGTTCAGTTACTACATTAATTCGCACATTTTCAAGTGCGCATATTATCTGTTTTTCTTAAATCATGCATTTATTTATCCATAATGACAATTATCATGTGTTATTCGCATAATTAATTTTGCCATATAAAGGTCCTTTTCCACATGTGTGGACACGTGTCACCTTAGGTTGGGAGGGGTGTGTTATTAGTGAATTTGCAGTTTTTAATGATTGCGTATCTTGTCCATGTCATGTAAGCCTGTCACTTAGAGTTTGTGTTGTGAATTTTAAACTTTTTGAAATCATTTTGAAGAGAGTATAGGATTGATGTGATGGCTTATAGCAAGTGCAAGTATACTTCTCTTGCCGCCATTCTCTTTGTTCAGTACTGTGGGATAAGCTACAATAAATGATAACCTGCAATAAAAGTTGTTAATGAATAACGGAGAGGCCGCAGAATACGGTTCCTAGTTTCAGTTTTTTTAGTTTCGCAGAGCTCCAACATTCTGCCTGTGTTGTAGCATTTTAGCAAAAACTTTCTTTGCTTGAGTAGCCATGGGAGGTACACTTATACACCATGAACCTGTTACTCATGATGCTTTGTTGAATGATCAATTGTGTGAACCTTATTTCCAGAATTGCGGGTGGATAGATTATTTCTTGAAGTTAACAGATTTTAATGAAGAAATTGTGCAAGAGTTCACACAAACATTTAGTAATGGTGAAGCTACAATTAAGGAGCTACGAGTTGTGGCCACGAAAGAGAGAATATCAGAGGTTACAGGATTGCTGAGAGATGGGGAATTGTTTCCTGAAACTAAAGATGCCCGAAGTGCGCGCGCAAAATTTAGTCGTCCAGAGGATGGACCTCTCATTGTGGACAAGCAAGAGGCGAGGAGAACATCTCTTCCGGGGACATGGCAGCCCTTAGCACTGCATTTGATGAAATATCTGGCATGCGAGGACAGGTATTCCAATTTGCACTCTAATCATTTTAAGTTATTAAGTCATTTACAGCACGGGCAGAGAATGAATGTGCCAAATATTTTGTACAAGCTTCTTTCCATCAGTGTTGAAGAAACACTGAGAGGTAGCTCACGGTCTGTAAGTCATCATGGCTTGATTAAATTGTTGGTTGAACGCTCTCTAAGGGACGCTTCTCAAATGACCTGGGGAGAATTTGAGGATATTAGACGATTTGGGGAAAGTGATGTCCCTATCGCAAGAGAAATTCCAACTCAAGGTCTTGCTGAGGGAGCCTCGTCATCTAGGGCTTCTACGGCTGTAGACCCTCCTGCTGCCGAAGACATTCCACCGGTCGTAGGCGAACCCTCGGCTGAACCAAGTGTCAAGCCCTCATCAACCCCAATTCAAACTAGGGTTGTTGCCCAGAAAAAGAAGGGCAAAGCGAAGCAAATTGCAGCGGAAGGAATTGTCGAGTAACCAAATGTTGCGCAAGTTGCTCATGTGGCCAAGAAGAGTAAAGTAGACAAAGATGACTCTCCTGCAGTCGATGTTCCTGTGGCCACACAAGAATTATCACTGAGGAGAAGTCGTAGGGTTAGACAAAGGTTGCCAATGAAGAAGAGTGTAGAGGTGGTTGTTTCTATTGAGTCACCTGAGCGAGAACATGGCGGCCCACAAGAAACTCAGCCGCAGAGGAGTCAGGGTTCTGAAGGATTGAAAAACCTAGCCAGAATTGCAGAGCAATTAACAGAGACAAGGGATAAGGTTTCGAAGCCCCGAGTAACTGCTCACAAGCCTCCCTCTTCTATCACTAGCCTATCTGTTGCTCTTTCATTTTATAGGGAATGGGAGATAGAGAAAGCTAGAATGCAAGAGATAATTGATAAACAACAAAAGGAAATTGAGAAGAGAGATAAACAGATTGTTGAATTGCAAACTAAGGTGGATACTGTGGTAGACATGTGTTGTGACCATTTCACACATCGCCCCATTTAAATGGGGACCCCCTCTTTTCGCTTTTTTTTGGCCTGTTCTTCTCTCTGTTTTTAGGGTTTTGAGTGAGTAAGTGAGTTGTCTAGGCTAGGGCTAAACCTTAAGGGTTTCTTCTGAATATTTTTCAAGCTGAGTCCAGTCAAATTTTGAAAGTTATTAAGCGTATCCTCCCGAAGATTGAGATTTTTTGAAATAAGGTGAGTTTGTCAGGAAGGTCAGATATGTCTTAGGTTAGGTCTAGTTAGGGTTTTTTGAGGGGAAATTCAAATTTTGTTTAAGTGTTAGCATTTTGAAGATGAAATTGTATATTCTTGCCTAGGTAAATTTTGATCAAATTTCGGAGGCAAGATGATGCCTGAAACAGAGAAAGTGCTCCTGTCCTTCACTCAAAGACAAAGGCGAAAAGACTTATTGGAGCCATTCCTGGCCTTGTTTGGTCAAATTGAAACATCAAAGGCATAGTGAAGGACGAAATGAACATGATAAAGCATCCGAACTTGATGGAAAGCAAAGAAATGATGAAGTTTTTGCCTAGAAGGTAAAAAGTGCTCCCGTCCCTCACTGAAGGACCAGAGCACTTTTCTTTATATGCACAATTTTAGACCTTTATTGGACATTAACTTCTAATCATAGCATGAAGTAAGATGAAATCTTCTCTAGCAAACATCAAAGGCATAGTGAAGGACGAAATGAACATGATAAAGCATCCGAACTTGATGGAAAGCAAAGAAATGATGAAGTTTTTGCCTAGAAGGTAAAAAGTGCTCCCGTCCCTCACTGAAGGACCAGAGCACTTTTCTTTATATGCACAATTTTAGACCTTTATTGGACATTAACTTCTAATCATAGCATGAAGTAAGATGAAATCTTCTCTAGCAAAGGAATTTTGAGGTGAAAAGTGAGGCAATTTGGCTTAGAACGCAAAAAGTGCTCCCGTCCCTCACTGAAGGACCGTGCCACTTTTTTCAAATTTGCACTATCTTTGCAAGGTTAAGGTGATTTTATGATTTGAAGAGGTTAAGGGAAGCAAGATTCATCCATTGAAGATAATTTCGAAGGCTAGCAAAGGACAAATAAGCTTGTAATTGCAAAAGTGCTCTCGTCCCTCACTGAAGGACCATGCCACTTTTTCAAAGTGCTCCCGTCCCTCACTGAAGGACCATGCCACTTAATATGTTATCTTCCCTTTCTCGCCAATTTTGGACAAATTGAGACCAAGGCGCAAGTTTGAAAAAGTGTTTAAAATGCCTTGAAGTTGAATTGAGATGCGAGAGTTGCAAATTTTGACGACAACTGGCAAAAGTGCTCCCGTCCCTCACTGAAGGACCGTGCCACTTTTTCCAAATATGACCATTTACCTTGCATTTTGAAATGATATTTTTATTACCAAGGCTCAAGATGGTGTGAAATGTGATATTCTACGCCTTGAGGGTAAATTGAAGATTAATATGATCAAGAATTCATGCAATAAACTCAAAAGTGCTCCCGTCCCTCACTCAAGGACCGTCCCACTTTTTTATGAAAACGACAAATTCTCTCCGAGATTATGCTAAGGCAAAGTTGTGTGAGATAGGAAAGAACTTCTAAAGCATGGTGAACAAAGGTTTGACTTTAAAAAATTGAGAATCCTAGCCTAAAAATGAAAAAGTGCTCCTGTCCCTCTCCAAGGGACTAGAGCGCTTAACATGTGCATTCTTTATTTTTTGCCATATCCCAACGTTGATGTCCTCCAAATCGCATGAAATGCCAAAATCACCAATTTCAAAATATTTGAAAAAATTTAAATTAAATTGGCATTTAATAAAGGCGCATGGCATTTAATAAATTAATTTTGAGCCTCAAAAAATTGATTTTTTTATTATTAAGGCATTTAAAATTAATTTTTATTAAATTAAAATTGAAAATGGGGCACTTGAGGTATCATGTTTTACTATTTTATTAGGTCGGCCTCTTGTTTTTGCAAATTTATTTATTTTTTGGCCTTTTTTGCCAAGTCGGCCTATGGAGAGATGAAGTGGTGAGCGCCCTATATAGTAGGGGTGTTTTGAGCAATTTTAATCATTCATTCATTATTTCAAGTGCGATTTGAGGAGCAAGGAAGGAGGTGCGAAAGCTAGCCTATTTGGAGCGAATTATCTTAAGTGTTGAAGACTAAAGGTGGTGGAATTGATGCTTGAGAAGATTAAAGGAGGCGCATTTTGCTAAAGGAAGGACTTTGATCTATATTTTGCCTAGCCAAAATTCACCCTATTTTTGCATCATTTTTTAGAATTAATTCTCAAGTGGAGGCATGGCGAGATCATCCTAGTCCCAATGTTGAGATTTTGAATTTTGAACTTCAAGTTTTTGAAAATTACATGGTTAAATAGGAAATGATAACTCAAGATTTATCATGAAGTTTCCTAATTAAAATCTTAAATCTTCCTTTTGAATCCTAATTTCTACACTTCAAGATATATTATTAATTGTGAAATGCTGTGTAGGTATCAAGATGGCGACTCCCAAGCTCGAAAGATCTACAAGTCAGAAGGCTCTCCTCAAGGAAAATCAAGCCAAATCAAGGATGGTCTCCTCCAAGAAGATCAAGCAAGGATAAGGGCGACCTCCTCCAGTCTAGCATCGACAAGGACGGCCTTCTTCGGACTAACATCATCAAGGGCGACCTCTTCCAATCCATCATTCCAAGACGAGGTACATCAACATCCTGCAAATCAGAGACAAAAGAAGTCAGAGCAAAGGGTTCGTTGAAGAAGCAGATAGTTCCAGATGAATTAATTAAAGCTAGCTTCTCAACAACATCAAGTTGAATATCTGCCAAGTTACAAGTGTCAGACAAGGTGGCATCCCAGTCATCACTCCTCCAGTCGGATCGGTCCACCTCAACAATGTCCAGATTCAATGTACCTAACTCATAGAAGGTAGCACAAACTTCGATGTACCTACCCCGGCTATCCATTGGTGGAATTTTCCAGAGAGGACATGTGTCCAAGCAATACAATTATTTCATTGGTCGAGCATTAAATGTTATGTAATGGTTGTAACAAACCCTAATTAGGGTTTTCATTGTAAAATCTTGGCCATTGATCTCGAATTGATCCCAGCCTTCGAATTGTATTGTGGGCACTATATAAGCCCCGGCTCTTCATTTTGTAAAGGATATAGATAGAAAGCAATATATAGAAGCAGTTAATAGAAGATAGATAGAGAGTAGTTAGAAGGTGATTAGCTAGTTGATAGAATAGCAATTAGAGTAGAGTAGAGAGAGAAGGCAAAGATTGTTGCCAAGATGTTGTTGTAAAAGACTTGTAACTTCATTGAAGAAATGGTGAAATTTATGGGTCGATTCGACAATTTGCATGGTCTTTATACTTCTCATATTTGATTTCATGTTATTAGATGAGTGGAAGAAATGTGCTTGATTGATGGTGGAATTCGTAGATCCATACTACTAGCAGTTTGTTGATTGCAGACTTGCCTTGCGTAGTCAACTGGAATCGTTCAGCTTAAGCCTAACTTCAATTATCGCTTCTTCATTGATATGCATCAACCTGATGGTGTCTATGCCTGCAGTGATGATTTGAACATCATAAAGCTTTCCTTCGAAGATCGCACTAACCTTGTGGAGATGGTCCTGGGATGTCAAAACAAGACTTAGTTAGAATTTCATCAAAGATCAATCATTGCTCCTACATTCCTTAGTATTAGGATTAGATTCTTTCCTCGCCCTCATCTTTTTTCCTTTTTTTAAATCAAAGCTAGTAAGAGCCCGTGTTCCAGCAATATTCAAAGCAAATCAGACATTCAATCATCAAATGTAAGTCCCCTTGTGATTCCAGCAAATCACATCATACCACAGAGAGCTTATCCACACGTAGAGATCCTACAACGAAGAACCTTGGAGTCATCCTGATTGATCCTTTTCCGCGATATCTTCAGCAATCAGAGGCTTTATTCAAGAGAGGATAAGGTGCCCTTGGGTATTTTATTCTGTGTTTGATAGTGTACAAAATACACGTCAACAACATGATTCTTGAATTAATGCAATGTAGGGCTCCACCAAGGGTTTATGCTTTGTATTCGAAAGAACGGCACTTGTGTTTAAAGTTAACACACATTGTTAGAGATTTAAGTCCCTCTTTGGAGACCCCACAGGATTTTTATCATGCTTATCAAAGTTCTCCTGCAGCAATTAGAAATTTACTATGTGAATTGTATTTGCACAATTATGCCGTCTCCTCTGATACTGAATGGAACCCCCTATTATGCATTGGAGATATTCATTTGAATGCGTTAATGTCTTGGATACAAAATGAAATCAGCATGGGAGAATAGTCTAGGACACATAGGAACATGGAGCTTGACTGTCCACTACCGCTTAGAACTGAAGCCAAGAATCCATAGCTCTTGTACTATGATTGGTAGAAATTGTTGCATAAATCTAACATTAAGAGCCAAATTCTGCCACTCAGGGAGGAGGTTTTCCAAGAATATGAGAAGATAATTGAGACTGAAGGCCAGATTGTAGCTGGAAATTTGGCCCAGCAATGGAATAACCTTCCTAAAGAACTTAAACAGGCTAAGCCCCATTCCTTGCCTAATTATCATGCAGCAATACAAAGAGCCCCCAAATATATCCACTTGGGCAGAACAAAGGAGAACAACTGGTTACCCTTAATTTTCCAACTGCCCATTCTAATGTGGCCACTCATGGGATGATGTAGAGCCACTGATAAGCCCTATGATGAATCAACAGAAGAAGCCAAGTCAACCAGGTTGGAGAAGACAAAGGGATTCTAGTGGAACCTAGCTACAAGAGGCATAGGACAGGGTACCATTGGTGATTTTAGTTAGTGCAACCTAGCTACAAGAGGCATAGGACAGGGTACCATTGGTGATTTTAGTTAGTGCCCATGTAAGGAATTTTCCTGCTGCTGGAGGACCAACAAGAAGTTAGGTTGGGGGGCAAAATGATGAGCTGAAATAATAGCTCTTTTTGTGTCCATGTCTATTATGTTTTTCATGATTTAAGTTGTGTAATTAGACAATGTTAAGGGTATAGGATGTGTTAGAGGTTTTTGATCCTATGCATGATGAACATTAACCGAACCTTTCAAACTTTGTATTGTTTTGGCTACATATATATTCCTGCAACTATGCGAATTACTATGATAATTTTATATGTGGATGAATGAATGTTATGATTGACAGAAAATGGATATGTATGTGTTTGTGTGCTTTAACTTATGATGCAGGAACATTTAGGTAGCTGCAGAAGTAGTCAAACCATGCCAAAAAGGAGGACCGTGCCATTCAAGCCGATTAAAGCCAAAGTCAAGGCGGTTGTAAGCATTAAAAGCGATGAGCAAGGCAGTAACCGAGGAGCTGAAGAATAGTGAAGCAGTTCAAGACTTATTTATGGCTGCCTCCAGTAGGTGGCAATCTAGCGGGAACTGTTGTGCTATATTCTTGGTTATGAATGATGAATGTCCCACAATCTTTGTGGTTGACTCTTTCTTTGTTGTAATAAAACTTCCGCCTATTCTCTTGGGCGTGGTTAGGTAGTTAGTAGTTTGTTATAGCTTTCCTATAAATAAAGATCTAGACCTGCTCGTGGGGGTTAGACAAAGTTTTCAGAATTAGACAGTATTCTCTCTGTTTTCATAGTATCTAACAACTTTTGGGATAATAAATAAAGTGATGGTGTTTTGAACATATAAGACTACTTGAATTCTGGACATGCTCATCCAAGGGGGCCCACTTGGTGAGCAATCATGTGTCTTTGTTACACTAGTTTTATTTTGTTGTAATTGTTGTTCTAGCATTTGACTGTTCCTCCAGCCACTGGAACCAGAACCTGTGACTGTTCCTGCAGCCAAAGGCGAACAGAGTAGTTCCTGTTTTTTCAGCTTAGAACATCAGTGGTAGTTAGTTGTTTGAATTACCCTTTAGCATTAAGATTTCCTGTAGCATTTTAGTCATTACATTTATGTGTGTTAATTTTAGTAATTTCCTTTGCCGTAGTAGAATAGAATGGCTTTTATTGGAGCTTAGTGCACAAACTATGTTGGCCCATTTCAAGTAATATGTCCTTGGGTTGACATGTAAATGAAACCTCCACCATAGAAATGATAGCTATTCAGGATAGATGTCCAATCCCTGAGTTCAGGTTTTAAGCCGAGTTATTGTTCCAATTGGGAAGGCAGACAATTCCCAAATTGCATCATCTTCTAACTTTGATTAACTCTTCTGGAGCTTCCATCTTTGATTACTCTTGCCTTGTCTTTGATTACTCTTGCCTTGTTGGAGTGCTCCTTATAAGGCAATCCTCATTCGGGATTCCACCTCCCATACTCATAGTATCCTTGGATTTTCGAACGAAATTCAAGGTTATCAAATTTTCCTCCCTTATTGTGAGTGCTTGATGTCGATCTCTACTTGCTTTGTAGTGCTTTTCTTTTGATGCCTCCATGGTTTGACATCCTCCTCTCATATCCATCAATGTATGTGCTTGATTGATGAATGTGCAACATGAAACTTGATTTGCCTCCTTCAGCTTGACTTGAAGCTCTAACCTTGATAAGATTTGTTGTGATAGAAGCCTTCTTTGTTTGAAAACCTTGAGCTTTTCATCCTAGACGTTATTGAGCTCCCTCTTTTGATATCTCCTTCAAATGTAGACCTTCATGTTGGGGTCTTGATCCTTGCTGACCTAAAAAGAAACAATACATTGGGATCAAAGACTATGTGATAATAGAAATATAACTTTCTTAAATCATTAATAAGAATTATACCAATCCCCTCAAATCCAGTAATAAAACTAAAACCTCTCCATAGCAAGATCATACTTAAAACTATCAAAGTCTCCCAAAATTTGTTTAAATGACTAGCTTAGAAGTTGCCTTAGGTCTGATTTGTCATCTGGTCCGTAGAATTTGCACAAGTTTACTCTTTGGGATTTGCTTCAAAATCATTATATATCTTTGTGGCAACCTACACAGGAATGAAGAGTTTGATGATTGACTGGAGAAATTCGCTGAATTGACTATGATGATCGCTGCCTTTGAAGGTGAATTTGTTATTCTTGATTGAAAGATGATATAAGGTTGCCGATCCTGATTGAGGATATCGCTGTTCCTAAATAGAGAAACAAGTTCATTGATTATAGAATGAAAATCTTTGTTCGCTTGAATGTTAATTACCAAGAGAATCGTGGGTCTTGAAGGTGTAAATTCGCTGCTTGTTAAGATGAAATCGCAGATGTAGAAACATAATCGCTGAATTGGGATCAACTAGAAAATGATTATTGATCAAATGAAATGATCAATATATCTCTTTATAGGCGGTGAAACGATGTGTCTTTTGATCTAAGGCCAACATTGTTTCATTTAATTAAATTTTGTTATTTCATCTTTCAATACACAAAAGCCAACTTGTTTTGTTCTTTAAAATTTTGAATAATATCTTTCATCTCATAAACTAGCCCCTCCTTTAATCCTAAGCGCTCTAACATGCCTCCCCTTCATCGTGGAATTTTAATAAGCGAAAGGAATGATCGGTCTTTTTGCCATGCATTGACAATAGCAAAAGGAAGTTTGGGGTTTTGCAAGGGCAACGAACAAAAGTGGTCGGAGTTTTTGGGAGGCATCAACCAAAGATGATTGGACTTCTAAGGGGGCATTGACCAAAAGTGGTCGGGTTTTCTAATGAGAATTGACTATGGCAAAAAAAGGATCAGACTTTTAGTCTCAAACTTGAAGTTCATGGGACCCAAGCATGTACCATTGGTTGGGAGTGGAGAAGGATGTTTGGAAGGAATATGTTGTGAGAGAGGGGGATGTAAGGGATGTAGGGAAGACATATGTTGTGGCAAGGGGGGTTGCAAAGGATGTGGATGTGAGGGAAACCACAATGGAAGGGGGTAAGGGATATGGATTAGGATATGTCACGGGGGAGAAGGGATAAAAGATTTAGGTTAAGATAGGATCGAGGTTTTGGGATAGTGAAAGATGAAGGATGTGCTGGGGGAAGAAAGAGGGGTAAGGGATGTGTTGACGTGTATTTTGTACACAATCATACACAGAATAAAATACCGACAGGCATCTTATCCTCTCTTGAGAAAATAGTCTCTAACTGCTGAAGATCTGCAAAAAGGATCAGTTAGGTAGACTCCAAGGTTCTTTTAGTGGGATCTCCACGTGTGGACAAGCTTTTTTAGTGGTATGATGTGATTTGCTGTTTCCTCCAAGGCGTCTTACGGATTCTAAAGCTCGAAGATTTTACTAATCTAAAAAGAACTTTCAAAAAATGGCAAAAGGACAGGGTTTAAGGAAGTCTAATCTAGCCTAGCCCTATGAACGACTTAGCATGAATGAGATTTGGCAAGACTCAACCAACTTCAATTTTTGCCATAAGATAACAACTCAATTGAAATTAGTGCGATCTTCTAAGGTAATAATGGTGTTCAATGCATCAAAGACCAAGGACACTACTACGAAGGTACATATCCTAGATACGAAAATGCTTGAAGGTTAAGGACTCAAAATGTTTTCCAGTCGACCACGCAAGGCGTTCCTACAATCAGCAAGAAGCTAGTGGTTTGGATTGCGAATCCTACCAAATATCAAATCTCACACTTAGTCTTTCAAATTAACAAACTACTTTGATTGAGCGTGATTCAAGTACATCCAACAACCATGAAGATAACTTATGAAATTTGCAACAAAACACCATAACTTCAATATTTTATTGATTTCCAAGTCATCATATACAACAATTGCTTGAATTTCTCTCTTCAAGACTCAATCTTGCTACAAAATAAAATTGCTTCTAATTCTAACCTCTCTATTACATCAACTATTATCTCTCACACTTATTCACTATTAACTATTCTTCTATTATACTATTCACTATTAACTATTTTTCTATTATCAAATGAAATGAAAAATGGGGGTATAAATAGCATCCCCAGTTACAATGAAAGGTCCAGATTGAAAGTAAATCAATGGACAAGATCATGACACCTAAACCCTAATTAGGGTTTGTTACAAATGACCTCCTTTTTACTGAACAACATTAAATACATAGCCAAATATTAAATTTGGCACAAAAATCTAGGAGGTATCAACCAATGAGAAATAAGATGTCATGTCATCTGTAACAACCTTTCATCTAGAATCTTATTCCCTTTCCAATTCTCTTTCTTAGCATATGCAATGAATTTTGTCACGATTCCTTCGATTTCTGTGCTTGGAATCTCGGGAAGATTCTTGATACTCTCTTCTAAGTGGATAACCTGATCAAATGCATCTAGAAGAGCCGTGTCCCAAGTAGGTTCAAGTTCCTTTGTTCTATCAATCAGGAGCATGGTGGCATACATCTGATCATACTGCTCATCTGTAACATCTGCGTCCCTGCGAAAGATGATCTTGATTCTATCCTCAAATTCTTGTAAATCCACATCTGTCTCGACCTCGATCCTTCTGCCAAGAATGGTACGAAGTACCTCAAATACTCTGTCCTGGATCGGATTGATCACCTCCTCAACTTGACCACATCTAACACTGATGTCCTCGAAGAGAACACTCTTTATATGGAGTAAGGTTGACCACTGAAACAAACTGTGAGAATTACCTTCTAAGATCCTCTCCTGCGTTAAAATTCTTCTGGATGTGTGTCTTATAACTTTCAAGACAAGGATGACAACGTCCTTGGTATGGGCAAATGCAGCTACTGTTGCCATCAATCTGTGAATAATCTCAAGAACTTGGATAGCCTGATGGGTGATCTTCGACATCCTTGTAACAAACTCTATGGCCACTGTATGAGATCTATCCATCCAACTACATGTACGCTGGACCAGGTTCCTGAATCTTTCTGCTTCATTGATCGATTGAAGGGGCAATGCTTGCACTGGTGATCTAACTGGATCCTGACGTCCCAAAGGTTCATTGATGTGACTGAAATATGTCCTCCATGCACCGACCTCTTTCTCAAGCTTTCTATTCTTTTCTACTTCTTCTCTAAACTTGTCCTTCAATGCCTCAAATGTGTCGGTGGCATCATCTAAAGTCTGCTCTGCTGTGGATGGTCCTAACTCAATAGTCTGTATATGATAATCTTCTGCTAGGATTTCACCCTCATATTTGTCTGCTGCCGGTGTAGCTATTTGCAGTTTTCTAGATCCAGTCTCATCTCGAATCATCTTGGACATCTTTGTAGCCTTCTTCTTCTCTGTTGTCATATGTGAACGTCCCACAAGGCTCTCTAAATCAATTGCACTATCCTCGTCCTCAATTACGATCACCTTAGTCAATCTTTCCTTCAACCAATCTGGGATATTTGATCTTGTCTCTTGAACTTGAATTTCTTTATGTACTATTTCTTCTTGTCTGGGAGGAGATGTTACTTCATTATCATTATCTAAATCATAGTCTTGGAGAGATCCATCGGATGAAACATGCTGTGCCTGTCCTTCCTCCTGTCTATCATTCTGTACCATCGATTCCATGGACTCTTCCACTCGAACTGTCCTATCTTCTGGTCTGGAAGAAGTACCAGGTGTTTGATCTTTGTTGGCACCTTGCTTTTTCTTGGAAGACTCTTTCTTTTCTGATCTTTCCTTTCTCTTCGAACCTCTCGAATGGAGATTGCCCTCACTGGCAGATCGAAGGTTACCTTCACCTGAATTCCTAGGATTAGGATTGCCTTCACTAACACTGGCTCCACCTTCGGCTGGCTTTTCTTCCAAAGTAAAAGACATGGCTATGCCCTGTTCTCTCAACTTCTGATGCTGAACGTCTACCCATCTGCGAGTACAAGACAAGACTGGTGCCATCAAATCATCTAAATCCACGGCCTCGGGCTCATTCCAATTCAAACTAATTGTTTTACTTTCTCTATCATATGAAGATTGGATGTGCCTGCCATTGTCCTGAGCTTGGTCGGCCACTCTGTAAATCTTACATTTCCTGATGAAATCCAAAGGCAATCTAGAATGTATCTTTCGTTTCACTTCGAGATCATCTAGGAGATTCATCATAAAATCTTCAATTTGGTACTCATGTCTAAATCTTCTACCGACCGTCTCTTCTAAATGTCCATGTGGATCAAAACTATTCCTCCAAGCAAAAGATGAAAAAGGATACAAGGCTAACTCCTTCTCTGCGTCATCCATGGCTAAGACATTAGGACATACCTCAACTGAATTACCCAAAATAATAGGTACCTGAACTCCATTCTGATGTCTGTGTCTGAATGCCTTCACATATGCTGCCAACTGCCTTGTTACTTCAAGTAACACAATTCTGTCTGTCGGGTACCTCGGCAACATGTATGGAGGTAAAGGACATCCATACACTCTAATGTAAGTGAACTTGGGAAACTGAATGAACCAAGCACCGTACCTCTTGATGAATTCCTGGGCATCCTGAGATAATCTGTTGTGAATCCCTCCTTGCAACGTCCTTGTGATGTTCATCGTGAAAGTATCATTGATTAACTTGTAGTTCTTCCCTGGTGGATGATGCAAGTAGGTATAGGATTCACAAACTCTGACCTCGCCGGGTCCTCTTCCAATCACTCCTCTGTGAGGTAGTCCTGCGTACTCAACGCTCCTGATTAAGGCATAGATGACGTATGAACTCATGTGGAAGGACTTAGTAGCCCTGAGTCTTCTCAACTGTACGTCTAAGCAATGGCTAATTATCCTAGCCCAATGTATTGTACCCTTTCCTTGAACAATCACCTGGATGAAGTAAAACATCCATTTCTCAAAATAGAAGGCATGAGGTGCTCCTGTAACTCTGTTGAGCATGGTAATCAAATCTCTGTACTCCTCCTGGAAATCAATCCTGTGTGGTGTGTTCGGTACTTTGCTCAGACGGGGACGACTCTTAAGTAGCCAGTTCTTGTTGATTATGCTTAGGCAAGCATCTGGATCATCATCGTACACTGATCTGGCTCCTTCAACGCTCTTGTATATCATGTCCCTGTGCTCTGGAAGATGGAAGGCTTCACTTATGGCTTCCTCTGAAAGGTACGCCAAAGTGTTTCCCTCATTGGACACAATTGTCCTGGACTGTGGATTGTAATGACGGGCACACTCGATCATCAACTCGTGGCACTGAATGGCTGGAGGAAAACCGGCCGCCTTAATGAGGCCACTCTCTATTATTCTCCGGGCGACAGGTGATGGCTTGCCGATGTAAGGGACCTCCCGGAACTTCTTTGTGCTAAAGTTCCCCAAGTTTGTATCTCCAATGTTGCTCCACTTGGACACGATCTTGGTCTCCACTTCTTCGGTCTTCTGATCTTCTTTCATGAGAGCCGAGCGACTAGTGGATGCTCCCGCCTTTGGGGTTGCCATATCTACACAACATTCCATTATAAGAAATAGATTTTGCAATAAATAACGTAAATAAGAGAGATAAATTTTAGGAAACCTCATGATAAGTCTCTAGAGTCATCATTTCCTAAAATACAACGATTGAGCCAAGAGAAATCCAAGAATCAAAATTTCAAAATTTGAAATATGACGATGAAGGAATAAAGCAATAACAATCAAATCGCCATACCTCGATAGAGAGCTAACTCTAGAATGCAAAAACAAAATTTGCCTAGGCAAAATTGAGGTATAAAATAATCTTCAATATGATCTCCTCAAAATTGACTTCGCCACCTCCGGAGAGAACGTGATCTTCAATTATCGCCCTGGACGTGGTCTTAAATGGATCTTCAAATTCGCCTTGGTGTGGTCTTCAAATTCGCACCACCCTTGGTCTTCAACGTAATTCGCACTCTATACTTGATGATATACTTCGCATCACCTTTGGTTTGGATTCGCACCACCCTTTGATAACTAAGCGCGCCACCCTTGGATGAATGAAACTCGCACCACCTTTGAACACACTTCGCACTATATTTGCTTCTCCTTGATTCGCATGAAGAAAGGTAGAAATGATGTAGAAATGATAGTTCCACTCCCCTTATATAGCACGTTCATCCTTCCCCCCTTAGGCCGACTTGATAAAAATAAAACCATTTTTTAAATGATTTGCAATGAAATGACTAGGCCGACTTGCCTAATTGAGCGCTCAAATCGATTTTTTTATTAATTAATTAATTAATTATTAATGCCTTGCGTTTTTTAATTTGCAAATTTCGATTCTAATAAAGGCAAAATAATTAATAAATGTTTAACGCCATATTAAATGCCAATTTAAATAGGATTTTCAATTTTTAAATCGATTTAGCATCTAAGGAAATTTGAATTGTTTAATTTGGCGCCAAAAAATATGAAAATAAAGGGACGTACCTCATCGCTCTGGTCCCTTGGAGAGGGACAGGAGCGATCCATGATTTTGGTCTTGATTCTTGCGTTTTCAACGTTCAACTCCTTCATTTCCACGTTCCAAATCGATCATCTGGTGGTCCTTCGAGTTTGAATTTCTTTCTTGTGCGATCAAGTGCATCTTATGACCATTATCGCCCTGGTCCCTTGGAGAGGGACAGGAGCGATCCTAAGGTTTTTGCTTGAAATTCTCCATTTTGGTACGATCCTTTCCTTGTATCATCTTCCAAATGCCATTTAAAACCTTGTGCGTCCTTGTCTTAACGTGATTTTCAAAGAATATCATGTGTTTTGCCTAACATCGCCCTTGTCCCTTGGAGAGGGACAGGAGCGATCTCCATGTCTTTACGTTCATCTTGTATCTTTGACCTTCGAACCTCCATTGTAAGGCGAATGATATCATTGCTTGTGTCATTCCTTTCGCGCTTATTCCATTTGTCTTCATTATGTGTTTGGACGCATCAAAGGGATCATCGCCCTTGTCCCTTGGAGAGGGACAGGAGCGATCCATGATTTTTCCTTGATCTTGGCGACTTTAAACTTCGATCTCCTTTGCAACGTCTTCCCAACGATGTCCCTTACCTTGCTTATCCTCGCCTGGCTTTGATCTATGCGTGCTTTTGATGATATCGCCTTGGTCCTTGTCCAAAGGACAGGAGCGATGTGAGGCTTTTACATCATTTGGCGATGTTTGGACGTTCAACACTCTTGCAAATTATCTTCAAACGATGCCTTGGACCATATGCTATCTTAAGACGTCTTGACTTAGCTTGATCTTGAAGCAAAACAAGGAATCCAAAGCAAATCGCCCTGGTCCCTTGGAGAGGGACAGGAGCGATATGGTCCCTAGGTCCATTTTGGTCATTATTTAACGTTTGAAATCTTCATGCATCACCTTTCTACCTTTCCGTGGACCCTCTAAGACCTTGCGAAATCTTGTCCTTATGCAAATCTTGCTCAAAATGATCAATACATCTAACATCGCCCTGGTCCCTTCCTGAGGGACAGGAGCGAAGTTCATCATTGCGAGCTTGTTCTTGTTTTTACCAACTTGCAATTATCTTCATTGCGTGAAATGACGTCCTTTAAGTCCTCTTGGTAACTTAATATTCGCTTGTCCTTTGAAATCGATGCCTTAATGGAAATATCGCTCTGGTCCCTTGGAGAGGGACAGGAGCGATCTGGGTCTTAGAGTGCACATTCCTTCCATGTGATGACCTTTACAACCTTGCGCTTGATGGAAATGCCCTAAAATGTCTTCGCCACCCTTCGTCTTGACTTGGATCGGTTTAAACATGAACAAGAAGCAATACAACCATTGTATCGCCCTGGTCCCTTGGAGAGGGACAGGAGCGAACTTGCTCTTGTGGCCTTCATTTCACTTTGTCACCTTCCAAATTTATATTCAATGGATTTGTCATGCTCTACTCCATTCATCCATGCCCTGACATCATCTGCAACCTTGCAAGAAAAGCAATTATATCAAAAATCGCTCTGGTCCATTCCTGAGGGACAGGAGCGAACTAGGCATTTAACATTTTTATGGACGTCCCAAAAATCTTCAATTTATATTCAATGCGTTCATCTCATGTTTTCCCTTGTTTTTGAACGTAAACTTGCCTTGACCTTTGTCCGGATTTTGCATAATGAAGGAAATCGCTCTGGTCCCTGGGAGAGGGACGAGAGCTACAAGGTACCTCGCCCTGGTCCCTTGGAGAGGGACAGGAGCGATTTGGTCAATATAGGTCATTCTCCTTCGTTTTTGCATCTCAAATTATATTCATTTGGCAAAGCATCTTCCCTTGGACGTCCTCAAATCATTAAGTTTTCGAAATCTTGCAAGGACAAGGCGAAATTTGAATTGTAGCTCCGGTCCTTCACTGAGGGACAGGAGCGATTTTCCTCCTGGAGGCATTTCTGTGCTCATAAAAATCTTCAATTTATATTCAATAGAAAGATCTCGTCGTTCTCCATCACTTCAAACGTAAAATTTGTCTGGACTCTGCAAGGATGATGAGGTATTTGAAAATGAGCTCCCGTCCTTCACTGAGGGACAGGAGCGATTTTGCTCCTACAGGCCAAAATAACAAGATTTTTCACATTTTAACACTTCACGAGGTGAAAACAAATCAATTCCAATGCCCAGGATCAAAATTCAAAAAAGTCAAAATTTGGTCAAAATATTCAATCGGACAGAGATTCACATTGACGGTCAACACTTAGACAAATTTAAGCTCTGCATGAACATTCTAATTGAAAATTAGACCATTTTGGCGAATTTATTGCATTCAAAATTTGCATTCTAGAAAAGAAGCTCAAAAGCTCTCAAAAACGACTGGATTTTGGCTTGAAAAGGCAAAATTTAAAACCCTAAGGCTTGGCCCTAAATCCAGACAACTAACTGACTAACAAAACCCTAAAAACGAAAGCGAAAACGAGCGAAAAACAAGCAAAAAGAGGGGGTCCCCATTTGCGATGGGGCGATGTGTGAAATGGTCACAACAGGATGTAAGGTGTAATGGAGGTGGCAAAGGATGTAGGTGACACATAGAAGTATGCCATGGATGGGGAGGCATAAGGGGTATGATGAAGGCTATAAGGATTGAAAGGGATGCTTGTCAAGGATGTAGGATGGAAAGATAAAGGATGAAGGTGAAGGTGAAGGAAGAAAGTAAGGATAAACGGAAGGAAGCCAAAGGAGATAGAAGTGGAAGGAGATGGAAGACAAAGGAGATAGAAGTGGAAGGAGATGGAAGACAAAGGAGATAGAAGTGGAAGGAGATGGAAGCGGAAGGAGATAGAAGTGCAAGGAGATGGAAGTGGAAGTGGTACCACAGCATGAGTTCATCTTACTCACTAAGTCATTTCAACATGCTTCCATTTACATTTTACAACCTCAGCCATTTCAAACATGATTAGCTGCAACGGTTCTCTAAATGTAAAGCATAGCTTTTTCCTTCGTATCTCATTTTTAGACATCTCCACTTGATTTGGCTTAGGAGACAATGTGCTCTTCTTAAAAAGATTTCATAGATAGAATAGGAGATGCTTGCTTGAAATGCAATCTATCTTAAGTCACTGAATCTTCGAAACTCAAAGCCCTATTGATGACTTCTTGTAAGGTACTTGGATTAAATGCTCTTACACATCAGAAATCATTACTACTAGCCTCTGAAATTATGTTGCATGGTCTTCCATCTTACCCTCTTGCTTCAACTATGCAACTCTCTAAAATGAGTTTTTGGATCCTTCCTATCAAACCTCTCCAACAATCTATGCTTGAAGTCTTCCAAGGTAGTGATTGAATCGTGCCCTTGGGTAATGAGCCACACCCTCAAGATGCAAGGTGGCGAATTTGAATGCCTATTCCTCAAGCATTGAATTCAATGAGAAATATGTATCTAGTTTTTGCAACCAAGCTCTTGCTGATGAGATTCCAGATCCATCAAAAATTGGATGGTAATCTTCCCTAATCGGTGTTGGATATCCTTTCTTTCTTCATACCCTTGCCTTCCATGTGCTGTTACTTTCTCCATCTCATAATAGTCCCTGAAATTAAGATCTACACATGTGACAGAGCGTAAGGCATAGTATGCATCATAAATTCTTGTCATGTCTTCCTCCGAATCAGGTTGTTCTTCCCCAATACCTACAGCTGCTTATTTGTCAAGAAATTTAGCCCTTAAGATCACCAACTAAATCTTTTCCTCCACCCAATCTGCTGCATTTAAGATCATTCTGAATGGGCCCATCAGCACTTAGTTACTGGCTAATTTCTCTTAAAAGTTGAACCATCTCCCTCATGGCATCCCTCACGCTAGTATTAATCTCTCGGATCTCCCTAATGAAATCTAGGAGATTTGCCCCTTCCCTATCATCCATTGCCTTCCTTTCCCTTTGCTTGTATATTTGATCCTTATCACTCATCAATCCACAAGCTGATATAAAGGTGGCTCTAATACCATTGAAATATACCAGCTTGTGAAGCAAATAAATTTAACACAGTAATCTCCTCAATTTGAAACAGCATAGATCATGCTCGGTCAGAATTAATTTTCTCAGAAAACATTTACACAGTAAACAATCAACAGCTCCAAAATAATTTCTTAGAATATATTGATATCATATAATCCACCAATTCAAAACCTATGCAATGCCCCTTCCCAATCACTCATCAATCTGCTGCATTTAAGATCATTCTGAATGGGCCCATCAGCACTTAGTTACTGGCTAATTTCTCTTAAAAGTTGAACCATCTCCCTCATGGCATCCCTCACGCTAGTATTAATCTCTCGGAGCTCCCTAATGAAATCTAGGAGATTTGCCCCTTCCCTATCACCCATTGCCTTCCTTTCCCTTTGCTTGTATATTTGATCCTTATCACTCATCAATCCACAAGCTGATATAAAGGTGGCTCTAATACCATTGAAATATACCAGCTTGTGAAGCAAATAAATTTAACACAGTAATCTCCTCAATTTGAAACAGCATAGATCATGCTCGGTCAGAATTAATTTTCTCAGAAAACATTTACACAGTAAACAATCAACAGCTCCAAAATAATTTCTTAGAATATATTGATATCATATAATCCACCAATTCAAAACCTATGCAATGCTTAAGGTAACAAACACAAATATTGTGCCTATCTTATTCAAACTGTTCACCTACTATATATATATTGAATAATATGAATTTGAATACAAACTCAGAGGCATGAGCACCGGTATGAATTTTTTAAGCACAAGGATTATTGACCTGAAAACTATCTGGCAGTACCCTCACCCTGAATGAGGATTGCAATGAATGATTTATAGTGCCTGCATTTTATAGGCGCCAGCACATATATAGGTTATCTGCCTTCTCTAGGTGAGTTCAATCTGCTACTGAGCCACTCTCAAATCTGGTTCACTCAGACTCAAATGAACCTTCAAATCACAGTGACAAAAATGTGATTCTCTACTGGAGTCACCTACAACAATCCTTATTGCTCTGGCTAGATGAAGACGCTCAGATTTTCGTTTGAGCCTTCCTCTGTACATTCACTCCAATTATGAACAAGCTAAGAGAAGGGATTTCATCTTGCTCAAGAAAATTAGTATTCATGTAATGTAGAAATGAATAAAAACTTAATGATTTTTCCTTCACCAAGCACACACATATATGCTAAACTAAACCACCAAAACCTAGGCAAGGTCAGCCTAAGGAAAATAAACACCTAAAGGTCAGACATTCAAAAAATTTATTCAATAATAATTTATTTATTTAATATCTAATTTATTTATTTAATAAAATTTTGGACAGCTGGCCAGGCCAACTTGGCAACTAATTGGGATTATTACAAATGCTTAGGTGACAACGAATTACAAAGAATGCCTTTATATAGGAATCACAAGGTATTTTCTATTTTAGGCTGACTTCTAATAGTCATATTAAAATATCAGGATCAGATTACAAATGGTGAGAACCAACACTCCGACACATTTGATTTTGGGCCCTTTTGGGATGCACTGGCACTAGGCGCCCTAGTCCACTAGGACTAGGGCACTAGGTGACATTATCCACCCAAAGAAAAGGTGAATTAAAGGCAGATGCGGAGTGCACAAGCCTAGGACATAGCATTTGGTCATCAAATAAGCATATGACAATAGTTTTCTAGTGGCAAGGCCATAAATAGGCTTGGAATGAGCTATGAGAGGGTACACAAAATTAAGGGCCCAAAAAGGAGTGTGAAATTGTAAAGGGGTTACAATTTACAACACTATGGTACCAAAGTTGAGGATGCTTGCCACTCATCTCCTTTCACAAGTTGCTATTTTCTCTATTGCAAAGACTAATTGATCTACATATAACTTCATACAATTAGTCAAGAGAAATAGGCTTACCTCTAGACAATCAAAGAAGATGGCGGTTGTGCACAATGCCTTGCGGCTTCAAGATCAACGGACACCTAAGTATCAGAAAAATATAGCTGCATGTTGGGATGTTGATCCCAAAGATACTACACAAGTTGATGATGAGGAGCCACATGATGTATTGATTGAGGATCCATTGGATTTGGATGAGACAAACTCCACTTTTGATCCAGTTTTAGGGGATTTTGGTTAGGGACAATTCTATACTTTTGTCATTTTGTACTTGAAACTTGCAACCTTGGGCATTTTGATGTAATTATTATATAATATATATGCACATTTTCAATGAATAAAATTAAATTTTGTTAAAACTTTTAACTTTTTTTCTATAAAAAGAAAATATTAACTAAGCTCTATTATTATGTGTTAATGTTCTATCAATCCTCTTAAACTTAGAGAAAGAACGAACTTGTCATATTTGTAGTCATGCCAATTGTTTGATATAATGCCTAGGTTCTGAACTTGAAAAGAAGAAAGTGCAAAAAAATTGGGGTTGTGTTCTCGCTGTGGTATCAAATCCAGGTTGTCTTGCTAAACCTGTTGGTGTTCAATCTTTTGTTATGGATTTTAGTGAAGAAAACAAAATGAAGATGATTCAAGAACTCATGCCAAAAAAATTGCAAGAATTTTTAAAGTATCAAAAGAATCTAACAACATTACCAAAGAATCCAGAGATATTGGAACCTTGCTTATCAATTGACAAGAAAAATGAAAAGTCATCATTAAACACACAAAAAAGGTGTCAGAACAAATAATTGAGCAGAAACCAATATCAGTTGATAGGATAGAGGAAGAAGATAAGCACTCCACTGATAACAAATAAGACTTATTATTGCATGGAGCTGATCTTGAGCAAAGGCCTAGTGACTTGGTCGATTCAGATCCACAACTTAATATTGAAAATGGTAATGGAGAGGCATAGGAGACTTGGGAGAACCATGGAGTCACTACTGATAGGTGTGAGGAGAGTTATGATTTCTGCATGCAGCATAACAGCAGTTCACTATCCTTGCATGATCATGATCAAAAGAATCAATTCTTTGTGTTTTCTGAAAGTATGTGTATGTAATAAATACACACACACACACACACACACACACACACACACACACATATATATATATATACACGTACACGTATTGAAAATGGTAATGGAGAGGCATAGGAGACTTGGGAGAACCATGGAGTCACTACTGATAGGTGGGAAGAGAGTTCTGATTTCTGCATGCAGCATAACAGCAGTTCACTATCCTTGCATGATCATGATCAAAAGAACCAATTCTTTGTGTTTTCTGAAAGTATGTGTATATATATATATATATATACATGTACACATACATACATACACACATACATACATACATATACATATACATATACATATACCTATATATGTATATACATGCATACATACATACATATATATATATATAGACACACACACACACACATATATATATATAAATATAATTTTACATGCATTGTTTTACGTATGCTCATGTATGCATGAATATATCAAGTTTATGAATATTCATTCGCGTCGAAGAGTCACATTCATAAATACATATTCACATAACTATTATGGTACTTAGTTTTATATAAACTAGATGGCACAAATAGGTTCATGTAAAACTTAGTTCAAAATTCACCAAGAAGTCAAAATGAGCAAATTATCTCCCTTGTTGATTTGCAAAAGATTAAGAACACTATGGAGGAAATTAAATCAGGTTTCTTACATGTGACACATGACAGAGATTTAGCCACCAAGATTGCAGATGATGTTTGGTTTATGTCTAGGGGGATAGGTGGAGAGGTTAGTGAGCTCATCATTGAGCTTAATTCCATGAAGCTTGCTTTGCAAAGTGTCCAAGAGACACTTCTTGAAGCCGAATAACAGCTATAGGGCCAAGAAATTCAAGGAACAAGAGAACAACGAAAGTATCAAAGAGATCAAGCAAGGAACTTTATAACATACAAGAGATTTATAGTTTAGTCCATTGTTCCAAGAAATCAGAAAATGGAAGTTTGGTGCAGCAGGAGGATTGGTTAGAGTTTGGCAATGAAGATAATTTTCATTTAGTTGATAGCCCATTGTTTGAGATGGGTGTTGATATGCCATTTGATAATCCAATTTTCAAGTTGGATGATGGAACAACTCCTGGTTGTAGCATCGCACTTGGTGAAGACAACAAGGTGTGTGATCAAGGAAAAGTTTAAGGACTTGACTTGGAGTGTGGTTTTCAACTTGGTGTTGATCTAGGTTCACACTATGAGGTGATTGGTTATCCTCTTGGAAGACCATAGGATGTGAAACTATACAAATGAGGAGAAAGATGAATATTGCATTTGGTGTGAGATTACACTAGGAGGCATCATCATTCCTAACTATATGAGAAATTGGAAGGTAACTTGGGTAAACAATTTGTTGATTTCAATTGAGGGTTATTTCCTGGTTGGTACTCGCCTTGAGTCACATCATTCTTGCATGAAGTTTTGTCTTGACTATTGGAGTTGGCCAATAAGTGAGACATTTTATAAATTATTTGAGTTGATGAGTTGCAATGCATGCCCATCATATGTAGTGGGAAATGAAGTTTATGCATGGGACATGGTGGATCATGGCGACTTCAACATTTGTGAAATTAAGAAGTACCAAAATGTACTTTTGTAGTTGCTGAAAATCTCAATAGAGAAGCAAGGAAAGGAGGTTTCAAGCTTGTTACTTATGAAGTTCAAGAGAAAGAAGGACCTAAACATGACATCTACATATTTGACAATCAATCCTTGGGATTGAGTGATGTTTTGTCTTGTAATCCTTCTTTGGGGTTGGGTTTGAAGACGGCAATTGCTCCATTCCCCTTGGTTGTTGATGCTTTCATGGATGGGTTACAAAAGACTACCAAAGAAATCACAAACTTCCATGATGGATGGCACTTGGAGTTATGATGTGTATCTTCCTATGTTGGAGATCATTCTTGGTTGGGTATCTGTTGTGACGTTTTCACACATCGCCCCATTGCAAATGGGGACCCATGTTTTTTGCTCGTTTTGCTCGTTTTCGCTTTGCTTTTTCTAGGGTTTTGTTAGTTTGTTAGTTGTCTGGATTTAGGGTCAAGCCTTAGGGTTCTAATTACCGTCTTTTCAGGCCAGAATCCAGTCAGTTTTGAGAGCTTTTTGAATTTCCTTTTCTAGAATGCAAATTTTGAATGCAATGAATTTGCCAGAATGGTCTAATTTTCAATTGGAATGTTGATGCAGAGCTTAAATTTGTCTAAGTGTTGAAGATGAAATGTGAATTTTTGTCCAATTGAATATTTTTGACCAAATTTTGACTTTTTTGAATTTTGATCCTAGGCATTTCAAATGATTTGTTTTCACCTTGTGAAGTGTTAAAATGTGTAAAATCATGTTATTTTGGCCTGTAGGAGCAAAATCGCTCCTGTCCCTCAGTGAAGGACGGGAGCTCGTTTTCAAATATCTTACTATTCCTGCAGGGTCAAGATAAATTACGAATTGGAAGTGATGGAGAAAGGCGAGATCTTTCCATTGAATATAAATTGAAGATTTTCATGAGCACAGAAATGCCTCCAGGGGAAAAATCGCTCCTGTCCCTCAGTAAAGGACCGGAGCTACAAATCCAATTTTGCTTTGTCCTTGCAAGATTTTAACGTCTTGACGATGTGAAAAGGTCCAAAGAGGTGCATTTTATCAAATGAATATAACTTGAAGTGCTGTCGGGGAGATCACATGGATAAGCAAGTCCGGCTTGAGTGAGGTCCTGACCCTGAAATTTGGCTAAGTCTGGAATGTCCTGATCCTGAAATTTGACTAAGTCTGGAAACTGAAAAAACCTCCAAAAACTAGATTTTGCAATATAACTCCTGGAGGTCTGAAACCACTCTCAAACATCCTGAAAGTATATATGGAATATAACTTAAAGTATAAGTGAGAAGGAAATGTTTCTTCTTTCTTATACTTAAATGTTATATTCCATTAAAATTATCCTGATAAAGAGTGCGAAAAGTCAAATTTCGCTCGTGTCCTTCTCCAAGGGTCCAGAGCGAAAAGCGCTCCTGTCCCTCTCCAAGGGACCAAGGCGAATCGCTCGTGTCCCTCACCAAGGGTCCAGAGCGAAAATGCTTAGTTGAGCCATTCCTGACCTTGTTTGGACGAATCGAGACATCATAGGCATGGTGAAGGACGAAATGAGCATGATAGAGCATCCAGACTTGATCAAAAACAATGAAATGATGAGGTTTTTGCCTAGAGGGTCAAATTCGCTCCTGTCCCTCACTGAAGGACCAGAGCGAAATTCTTCATAAGGTACGATCTGGGCAAAGATCAAGCAAATTTTATGTTTGAAGGCAAGAAAGGAGGTCAATCGAACCCGTTGAAGACAAATTGAAGATTATCAAACGTCAACAAAGGACCAAAATGCTTAAGTTCGCTCCTGTCCCTCAGGAAGGGACCAGAGCGATTTTTGTTGTAGATGATTTTCTCGCCAAATTTCAACCGATCTCAAGGCATGAATGAATGAAAGGAGGCATTGCGAATCCGTTGAATATAATTTTCGAAGGTGATGAAGTGAAATGAGGCCCACAAGAGCAAAATCGCTCCTGTCCCTCTCCAAGGGACCAGGGCGATACAATAAGTATGTTGCCTTTTCTTCAAGTTCAAAACCACTCCAAGGCGAAGAACAAGGTGGCAAGGACGTCTCAAGGCATTTCCATCAAGCAACAAGTTACAAAGGTCGTCACATTGAAAGATTTGCACTAAGACTCCCAGTTCGCTCCTGTCCCTCAGGAAGGGACCAGAGCGAAATTTGTATAAAGACTCTAAATTTTGAAAGTTTATCACGCATCAAGTGATTGAGGAGGATCAAGGGACCACGTTTTGCCCAATGAAGACAATGGCAAGTTGAAAAAGGCAAAGACAAGCTCAAAATCTTGAAATTCGCTCCTGTCCCTCAGGAAGGGACCAGAGCGATGTTGAATATATTGGCTAATTCATACAAAAATCACGTTGAGTCAATGTTTTGCAAGGTGATAAAAGGTCTAAGGCGTCCTTCGAAGGTGATATACCAAAGGCTTCAAACGTCAAACGATCACCAATTTGTACCAAGAGGCTATATCGCTCCTGTCCTTTGGACAAGGACCAAGGCGATTTTTACTAAAACACTCATGTTCCGACAAAATCAAGACAATGCAAGGGTGGGCAAGATCGAGGACGTCCTTTGGAAGGCAATGAACGAAGAACGAAGATCAAAAGTTTGCAAATTTGAGCTAGGACACAAGGATCGCTCCTGTCCCTCTCCAAGGGACCAGGGCGATGATCTTCTAAACATCAAAGCGCCTTGTAAAATTCAAGTGAAATGAGAAAGGAATGAAGGAATAACGTTGTTTGTCCCCACAATGAAGATTGAAGTTCAAAGATGCAAGATCAAGGAGAAACAATGGAGATCGCTCCTGTCCCTCTCCAAGGGACCAGGGCGATATCATATCTAAAGGATATTCATTTGCAAGAACAAGTCAATTAAGCTCAAAGGACCTAGCGAAAATGGCAATTCCAACGTGGAAATAAGGACCTTGGACGTAAAAATTGCAAGAATCATGACCAAATTGATGGATCGCTCCTGTCCCTCAGTCAGGGACCAGGGCGATGAGGTACGTATCTTCTCACTTTTTCATTTTGGCGCTTAAAACACATTTTTTTAATTTATTTAAATGCTAACAAAATCGATATTTTATTAAAAATAGAATTTAAATATTGCGCTTAATGTTAATTAATTATTTTGCCTTGTAAAAATCGAATTTGTTAATTTAAATGATAAAGGCATTTAATTAATTATTAATTAATCATTAAAAATCAAAAGGAGCGCTTGGTATTTATTTGTTTTTGAAGGTCGGCCTTTTAAGTTTATTTTAAATTTGCCTTATTAATTATCAAGTCGGCCTAAGGTGGTAATTGTGAGATGAGCGCTATAAAGGGAGGTGAGAATCATTATTTTCACATTATCATTTTTCATGCGATCTCAAAGGGAGAAGTGCGAAATTATCTTCAAGGTGCGGGTCTTGTCAAGGAAGGCGCAAACATCATCAAGGGAGTGCGAGTGTGTTTGAAGGAGCGAATTTCAAAACAAAAGAAGGCACTAGTTTTATCCAAGGCGAAACATCTATCCAAAGGTGGTGCGAACTTAATCTCACTTGAGTGAACTTGCCAAGGACATATCAAAGGTGGCGAAGTTGTCATTTTGAAAAAGAATCACGTTGATGACCATCTTACGTCAATTTTGCCTAGGCAATTTTATTCATTTTGCATTTTAGAGTTAAGCTCTCAAGTAAGGTATGGCAAGATCTCTTGTTTTAATTTCAAATTTTGATCGTCATTGCCTTAATTTTGAATTTTGAAATTTTGAATCCTTAGCTCAATCTTTTTTAGGAAATGATTAATAAAGGACTTATCATTAAGTTTCCTAAAATTTGCTCTCTAATTTATGTTATGTATTGCAAAATCATGGTACTAATTTTGGAATGTTGTGTAGGCATCAAATGGAGGTCTCTTCAAGGAAAATCAAGCCGGATCCAGGACGGTCTTCGCCAGGACGATCAAGCCAGGACAAGGGCGAACTCTTTCAATCCAGTGTTCCAAGGCGAGGTACATCATCTTCCTGCACATCAAGGATGCAAGGAGTTAGAACAAGGGCTCGTTGAAGAAGTAAATAGTCCCAGATGAATTAATTAAAGCAAGCTTCTCAACAACATCAAGTTGAATATCTACCAAGTTCCAAGTGTCAAATGAGGTGGCGTCCTAGTCATCATTTCTCCAATCAGTGAGGTCCACCTCAGCATGTCCAGATTCAATGTACTTAACTCATGGAAGGTGGCACAAACTCCGATGTACCTACCCTGGCTATCCATTGGTCGATTTTTCTAGAGAGGACATGTGTCCAAGCAATACAATTTTATCATTGGTCAAGCATTAAATGTTATGTAATGGTTGTAACAAACCCTAATTAGGGTTTTCATTGTAAAATCTTGGCCATTGATCTTGAATTGATCTAAGCCATCAAATTGTATTGTGGGCACTATATAAGCCCAAACATTTCATTTGTAAAATAATTTTAGAATTAGAGTTAGAGAGATTAGAGGATTAGAGATAGTATAGAAATAGTTGAAAGTAGTTAGAGAGTAGAATAGGAGGACAAGGCAAGAAATTGTTGCCATTGATTGTAAACAAACTCCATTTTCATTGAAGTAATGGTGAAATATGTCGTTTTCTTGCAATTTGCATGGTTTCTTGTTGAAGTCTTCAATCTTAGATGGTAAATGATTAGATGAATGGAGGAAATGTGATTAATTGATGATGGAATTCGTATATCCATACTACTAGCAGTTTGTTGATTGCAGACTTGCCTTGTGTAGTCAACTGGAATCGTTCAGCTCAAGCTCAATTTCAATTTGTCGCTTCTTCATTGATATGCATCAACTTGGATGGTATCTATGCCTGCGGTGATGATTTGAACATCATAAAGCTTCCTTAGAAGATCGCACTAGCCTTGTGTAGATGTTCCATTGATGTCAAAACAAGACCTAGTTAGAGTTTCATCAAAAATCAAATCATTGCTCCTACATTCTTAGTATTAGGATTAGATCCTCTCTTCGCCCTTATCCTTTTTCCATTTTTTAATCTAAGTTAGTAAGAGCCTGTGTCCAGCAAAGCAGATCGGAAGTTCAATGTAAGTCCCCTTGTGATTCCAGCAAATCACATCATACCACTGGAGCTTGTCCACACGTAGAGACCCTACATCAAAGAACCTTGGAGTCTACCTAACTGATCCTTTACGCGAATCTTCAGCAGTTAGAGACTATTTTCTCAAGAGAGGATAAGATGCCTTTAGGTATTTTATTCTGTGTATGATGGTGTACAAAATACACGTCAACAGTATCCATGCTTGAGATCCTCAACAAGGATTGACAGAGCTTATTAGGAATGGTAAGAATGACCTTTAGAGGGATAAGGATCAAAATTTCAGACTTAATAGTGTTGTTCCTTTCCTTATTAGCCAGTTTGTAATTCAATTTGTTCATCTACAAACGGATTGGAGAGATATTTTAAGTAAGGATTGGAGCAATGAACGAATTGTTACTATTGGGAGTGTTCCTTGGCAAAGAATGGGTTAGAATTTTAGTCTTGAGCTTTTTATTTGGCTACAAGCCAATCACCTCACATTTTGGTTTGCTCTCATTTAGGAGAGTTGGCACATGATTTCTTGTCAAGGAAGTAAAGCGTTTCAATTGGAGATTGCTTGGAAGTGTTTCCAACAACTTACAAGTTGTTTTTGTGCAACACAATGCTCATCTCGCATGCTTATACTTGAGAATTCCATTGGTACTACTATTGTCCCTTGTGTAGAGCACTAAAATCAAATCATACTTCACTGATTCTAGTTTTGAACAGCAGTGATTACTTGTTTCTTCAAACCCTCCAAACTCTAAGAGTTCATCATATGAAGTTTTGTGAAGAATAGCAAACTGCAACATGCTTTAGTTCATCATTTAGAGACCCTTGGAGTTAGAACAGTAATAGTTTTTTCAAGTCTTCATGGTTGCATCAGAATAGTTTAGAGGATACACATTTGTTCCATGTGGTGTTATGATGATGAGTTTGTTAAATTATTGCAAAGGATTGTTTTCCTCTTAGCAAGAAGATTGGAGGAGGTTGCATTTGCAGTTGTGACTTTACATGACACCGCGAAGAGATATGTTGAGGATTATGGTCTTGGGTTGAGCAAACTTTTCTTCCCATTTCCTAGGATTGTGTTAGGTACATGGTTTGTAGTTATAGACCTTACAGGGATGCTTTAACAAGAGATGCTTCATGGTTTAGATTTCATCCCTTATAGGCATTACGATTTGAGTTTTTATGATGGTTACATTTTGGGGTTATAGGAGAGGAGAGTGTAGATTTGGCACAATGGATTTACATTGATGATCAAAGTGGCACAACGTCAACATGGTGGGTTCTTTCTAAGATTGACATGGGACCTGTTGTCATTTTATGACACCCTTGGTCCATTAGTGAGAACCGATCAGAGATATGTTCTATGGACTAGCGCTGCCCCAGTTGATCAAAGAGGAAACAATGGAATCGTGAAGTGTGAAGTGTTGTCTTGTCAAAAGGAAAGTCCTTGCCCTTCCCTTCTTCGGAATCCTAGAATCTCGAAATCGCCAAGTCGTTGCCCTTCCCTTCTTTGGAACCCCGGAATCCCGAAATCGCCAAGTCCTTGCCCTTCCCTTCTTTGGAATTGCGGAACCTCGGAATCCCGAAATTGCCAAGTCCTTTCCCTTCCCTTCTTTAGAATTCGGAATCCCGAAATCGCCAAGTCTTTGCCTTTCCAAACTTTGGGAACCTGTGTTTCCGAAGTCTTCCAAACTTCGGAAACCCAGGTTTCCACTCAAATCCCTTAATGCTCGAACACCTCTTGTGACTTGTACACTTTCTTCGTGGAGCTACACGGGCGCCAATATACACTACAATATACCTTCCTACAATACCATGGAAAGCCAAGTCCATAGCTCGCTGGAAAGTAGCCCCTGCATTGATCAACTCGAAAGGCATTCTTCGGTATGCAAATGTACCCCATGGAGTAGTAAATGCAGTCTTGTGTTGATCAAGTTCACTAACCTCAATCTGATTGTATCTCGAAAATCCATCTAGCATAGATAGCATCTTGGAACCTGTCACCTTTTGCAAAACTTGATCCATGATTGGCAATGGATAATTGTCCTTGAGTGATAGCTGATTAAGATTTCTGAAATCAACACAGATATGTATTTCTTCATTCTTCTTACGCACCGGTACTATATTCGCCAACCATGTTGAATGATGGATGGGAAAGATAATCCGAGCATTGAGCATTTTTTGAACTTCAGAAAGAATGGTACCAGAAATCTTTGGATTATACTGCCGTTGCTTCTGTCTGAAAGGTTCTGCACCAAGCTTGAGAGGAATGTCATGCTGCACTTCCTTGGGTTGGAAGGATATTAGATCATCATATGAATATGCCAAGACATCATGGTATTGGCACAGAAGCTGAATAAACTGATCTCTTTCAACTAAAGTGTAGTTGTTGCCAATATTGACAAACTTTGGATCTCCATCTGGTCCAATATTATATTTCTCATATCCCATAAGAGAATCAACACTTTCTTGTTGTCGTCTCTTGATATAACGATCATGTTGATCAAAAAGTTTTTCAAGAGAAACCAACCCCTTGGGAATTTTATTTCCTTTCAGCTGAAGGATATTTTCATCTGATTCAGATGATGTATCAGACATTGAATCTGATGACAAAGAAGTAGGAGAATTACTTCCTTCAAAATACAGGTTGTTGAAACCATCCTCAGCTTGCAAGAAATTATTATTCTGCTTGTCATCATTGAAGATCTGCCAATGATCCCAATTGTCAGGCACACTAGGTCTGCAGATTATCTCAATAATATATTTATCTTGACCAAAGTCAAGATGGGGAATTAATGAAGTAGCTGAAATAGCGAGAGAATCAGCTCTATCATTGTATTCACGAGGAACAGCTGAGATATTGAAAGAATCGAAATCTTCAATATTTTCCCATACCAAATTGCGGTAATGCTTGAGTCTGTCATTCTTACTTTGATATATGTTTCTCACTTGACAAACAATTAATTCTGCATCACCTTGGGCATGAAGATTTCTGATTCCTCTTTTCAATGCAACACTCATTCCTAACAAAAGCGACTTAGCAAATTGCAACTTGAAAGAGTAAGGGAAGATCTCTCCCTTAGGAGATATAAGAACTACACCAGCTCCGGATCCATTTGTAGCGCAGCTGCCATCAAATTCAAGAGTCCACACATCATTTGAACTGTTGTTTTCATTGGAATGATTAGAGCTGCCTTCATCCGAGATGGGCGCATTATGAAAAGAAAAGTTGTCATCTTCTTCCATAGGAGAGGATGAACTTTCCTCTTGAGTACACGAAGAATGAAACTCATCTTGTCAAGGAGGTAATGGAATACTTTCATCAGCAAGAGAAGATGTGACTTCCTCAACCATAACATATGAACTGGAAGACCCATTTTCTAATGCTTGATCCTGATCAGTATCAACAAACTTTTCATTTGCTGAAAGTAGTGAAATGTCGGAGCTGCTAGAAGGATAATCTTCAACAAATTCTGAAATTTCATCTATGTGGAGATAATAATTCCCGAAACCTGAAGATTCAAAAAGAATCTGAGCATGGGGATCATTAGACTTGACAACCGTGTACTTGGTTTCTCTTTCAGGAATTAACTTCTGCACAACACCTTTGACAGGTATTCTTGCTTCCGTCATATCCATGTTGAGTTCACCTCCAACATCCTTACAAAAATTACAGCCAAGTAACATTCTGTATGACGTAGGAACGTCAGCCACCAAGACAGTCATCTTTATTTTATTATCCGGAAAAGCAGCAAATGCAAATTGAGCATCCTTGATTTGCCCAATAAGAGGCACTTGTTTGTTCTCCATGGAATAACAATGACCAAAAGTTTTGGTCAAGGTCAGCCCCAAAGCTTGAGCAAATTTTGCGGGCATGACGTTATCAGAAGCACCAGAATCCAAGACACAATTGCTCAATTGAAAACCATTGATCAACAAGGAAATGTAAAAAGGTTCTATCTTTCCTTGGGTGGTAGATGGAATGGTCACCAAATGATTGGGCAAATTCTTGGGTTCTTGTGGGATAGTGTTTTCAAGTATAGGACGAGTCTCCTTACTTTTAACAAAATCAGCTAATCTATCAAATTGATCGGGATTATCTTGTAAATACTCAACTTCAGACATTTGAATCTTAGTCTTCCTAGCATGGTCAATAATATCAAAGGCTTGAAATGAACCAGCTAGAAAGGGATTAACATTGTCCGATAGTGGTTTGGGGTTGGGCATACTGGGCTTGGGACCAACAGATGAAGCAAGAGGAGGACTTTTCTTACTTGGATTTTCGCTGCATCCTTTGGAATATAGGGCAATGATGTTCCTCTTTTAGCAATAATAACAGGTGTTTGTAAATCACTCACAATCTTTGCAGCTTCTTCTTGTTGGGCCAACCGGGTCTGGGATCTTGTCGTTACAGCAAATGCTTGGCTATGAGTCCTTTCGGCAGCAACAAAGTCATCATAGTGCATGTAACGTATAGTAAAGTCGCCAGTCACTTCTTCTTCTTCTTGAGGAAGAGCAACTTCGTCGGACTGATAATCAAAATAAGAAGACTCATTTTGATCAGTCTCATAATAGCCAACCACTGCCTTTGAAGGAGGTGGCTCAAGCACAAGTCTCTCCGGAGGAGGAGGCAACTTGGGTTGATTTTTGGCAGCATAACTGGTAGCAGTATTAGGATATGTCCTTCTTGGGATATCCTTGTATGGGACAGGGTAGGAATTCTGAGATGCTTCTTTAAAGCAAGTAATTCATTTGCTAATTTTTGTACCATAGGATCGGTAGAACCAAAAAATGAACCATCCATATGTGAACCTCCTTTGGACCGATTAGAATCCTTTTTGATCTTACCAGCTAGGATCAAATCGTCCTCAATTTCAGTAGCCATTGATTGAGCAACTTCTAAATCAGCAGGAGATGCTCACCTTAAGAAGAAGCTGACCTCGGGCAACTGAGTGCTAATGAAAAAACACTTGAGGTTCTCAGGAGTAGGCTTAGAATTAACATGAATTCTATTTGCTAATTTGTTAAATTTAGCAATGAATTCGTACATGCCTTCATGCGTATCCTTCTTCATTTGTGTCAACTAGGCCAACAAGGCGTGCTCATCTTCTGCAGGCTTAAAACGTTCCTCGAACTTGTCTCTCAACGAGTTCCACGAAACAATCGAACCAGCAGTAAGATTGAAAAACCAGTCTGCTGCAATACCTTGAAGAGTCTCTATGAACAACCGAACAACATCTTGATGTTCAACTCCAAGAACACCACATGCCATATAAAAAGACTTGACATGTTCGTCAAGATGCTGCTTTCCATCGCCATAAAATTTGGGAAGATTTTTGCGAGAACCTTGTGGAAGTGGATGAAGAGGTGGGGTTAATGCCAAAGGACCAAAAGCTACTCCTCATGGACCGGGAGGAGGAAGCGGAGGTGGATTAGCCATATTAGATAATGAAAGTATCAGTGGTTTGAAAAAGAAAGAGGAATTTTCACTTGGGATAGATTTCTTTTTTCTTGAGGGAGGATAACTTGTGGTTCATGATAGGGAAGATGTACTAGTGAGTAAAAAGAATCTAGCTCTTTCAGTAGGAGATATTTCTTCTGAATATTCACCTTTCTTCCGACGAACGTAAACATGCAAACTTTCCAGCTTAAAGAAATGAAAGAATTTCCAAGCTCTTCTTTCAAAAAACAACAAGACACTAGTCTTCAAATGAAAGCGTGAGGCTTCCGAATGCATCCGTGTCCCCAGCAGAGTCGCCAAAAAACTGTTGGTGTCTCGGATGGGCCAAACAAATTTATACCAGAGATCTAGAGACAGAATTAACAAAGTACTTCAAATCTCTCTTTCCCCAGCAGAGTCACCAAAAAACTGTTGGTTGAAAATTTTGTACACTTGGGGAAATATACAAAATTGTGGTTTCAAACATAGCACACGAGTAAAAACTCTCCTAATTAAGGGAAGGCTCCCCCTATCTAACTAAAACTGAAATAAAAACAGGATGGGACAGCAGTCTTCCTTCTTTCTTCAAGAAAGACAATATCCTTTTCTCTTCACAGAAAAGGATAGCGATTGAATATGAACAGTAGTAACCACTTTTAAGTAAAATGAGAGAAAGGAAATGAAGTTTCCTCAAAGCGCAAAGACTTCCGTCACTTCCTTCGGGATGGGACAGCAATATCAAGTTCAAAGACTTGACTATTGGAAGTCCTATCTACCCTTTGCTATACTAAATTTTACAACGAATAAAAGATAACAGCTCAAAGACTGGAATAATCTATTCTTTCAACACAAAGATAAGAACTAATGCAAGCTCAAAGATTTGCTGCTATTTCTTATCAAACAGTAATTTTTCCTCAAGAATAGACGCAAGCTCAAAGACTTGTTGTTCCTTCTAGAGATTTTCCTATTTTAATTAATCTTCTCTACTTGCAGCTCAAAGACTTCAAATTAGATTGGACTAAGCTCCTTTAGAAACACTTTGCATAGAAGAAATAAAAAGATTCAAACTCAAACATGTAGCTCAAAGACTCAAAACTTGAGTAATCCTTCTTTATTGTTCTTCAAAATCTTCAATTCACATACATAAGCTCAAAGACTTCTTGCTGTAAATTTGGCAGAGTTTTTGCTTGCTTTCCAAAAGATATCGATTACAATAGACCCCTCAAGTATTTATAGAAGAGGAGCCTTGAGAAAAAGGTGGGAGGATCCTAACTAACTTGAGAGATTCTCTCAACCACCAAGACTCATTCAATAACTAACTGAGATTTCATTAACTAACTAAGACTTACTCCAACTAACTAAGACTTATTCCAACTACAGTCCTAATCGGACACAACTTGTAGTTGCCTTACATGTAATTACAAAAGCGCAAGTAATGTGTAACTTGCTTTTTACAAAAAAATTTTTTACATGCAACTTGTCAAAAGTCAATTACAACTAAAGATTACAAAAAAAAGGGAAAATTCAACTAAGTGTTGAAAAACACTCAAGTTGCATTTTGTGAAGACACAAATCCTTGAAATTTTCGGATACTCGCTTGTAGTTCATCGGGATTCAGTTCATGGGTGTTCTTGGCAACAACCATAGTCTTCACAATAGTGTCGTGACAGCGGAGGAGCGCAGAATTGTTTTTATCCAGGATAGACTAGATTTCATGCAGAAAGGCTTGGTGTTTCATCAATGCTTGAATCGAAGCTGCTGAGAATTGTTCAATCCTCCATTCATTATGAATCCTCAACTGTAAATTAGCAAGAACTTCTTCTAGAATCAGCTCTCCATCCCAACTTACTATGTTGCAAGAGGCCCTTTCACAATGTGAGACAATATCTCGGTAAACTTCACCCCCGAAATCTCCTTGCATCACCGATCTCCTCAATAAGGGATTTAAGAACAACGGTCTTGTTTTCCAGGACTTCTTCAAATTCCAAGTACATGACCCTGGAAGAGATGATGGCATGCTCCTGCAAAATACTCAGCAATTGTTGGGGCATGGTATGCCAGATTGTCAAACTTTCTTCAACACTTTCCAAGTTCTTTTTGAAAGTATTAGAAGTCTGATCCAGTTTCTCCTCAATAGTCTCCAACTTAGACATTATCTGAAAAATGTCTTTCATTACTTGTACACATTGATCATGAAGTTTATCAACCCAGGAATCCAGTGCTTGTACTTTTTGAGCAGCCCTTTCCACTCCACGAATCGATTCTTGGGAACCAGAAGAACCTATGGAGTTACTCCCTTCAGCAGCAGGTTTTGTGATTTTATGAATGGCTGCCATAAGCTGTTGGTTTTCCTCTTCTAGCTTGTCTTTCTTTGCAAGAAGATCATCACACCTTTACACCAATGAAGCAACAGAAAACTGAGCATCATGTTTAAGGACCTGATGCGTTTGCTTGCCCAACTCTATCCTCGTAACCTTATAATCAGCAGCTGACATTTCATCAAGTGGCTTATCTACAATAGGTTCATCAATTTCAGCTACTTTCATCTTGTTACTGTCAACCGTTACTCTGAAGATAGTCTTGGCCTTCTTAGCAACTTTAGATCTGGACTGTTTCAGTTGCTGATAGTCAAAGGCGTCAGGTGAGATCTCTTGCTTCTTCCTTTTCGGGGTGAAAGAACTAAGCCATGGAGGCAAAGTCATCAACTCTCTTCCAGTAGCAGCCGTAGGCAAAGGAGAAGCAGTTTTTGTTTGAATTACCGTGGTCATCCTGGGAGGAATATCTGTTTGGACAACGACCACGGTTTGCTCAGTTACCAATGGGCATGAAGATTGCCTCATGAATTCTTCAAAACCAGAAGTGAAAGTATCAATTTCTGATAACTGAATGCAAGTAGGAATATCTTTTGGAACTTTCAACACACTTTTTTGTTGATGATCAGGAGATGGCTCGTATGCTAAAATGGGAATTGCATTTTGAGGAGACTCGTCCACAAGCAAATCAAGAGGAGAAAGAGGCGTCTCAATGGAAACTGGAGGAATGACATCATGAGGTGAGTCTGAAACTAGAGACTTAGGAGCATCATCAGATTGCTGCCCCTCTTCTGGATTATCCAGATCAATCACCTGTACATGGAATCGTGATTTTTTCTTCCCACGAACAGTTGTCTCCTCAAGAGGAAGCACTACTGCACGACTGACTCGTAACATGATCCTTGTGCCCAAAGATGAAGCACCCTCCTTGTTGTCAATCTGAATCTCAGATTTTCATCCAAGAGGCCCCGTAGAATCATCTTCTTTACCAACCTTGATTTTGATAAATCTAACAACATTACTTTTCAGCCATGCGTTAGTGTTGGCCAAGATAAGCTGAAATCTGTCAATCTGAATCTCAGATTTTCTTCCAAGAGGCCCTGTAGAATCATCTTCTTTACCAACCTTGATTTTGATAAGTCTAACAGCATTACTTTTCAGCCATGCGTTAGTGTTGGCCAAGATAGGCTGAAATCTGTCAAGGATGGAGATGCACTCTTTGTGCGACCATTGGATCAAAGGAAGTGGAGCTTCCTCAACCCTCCATGAAGTGTATTCAGGATCAAGTATAAGCCCGTCATCAATCATCCCTTGTGGGATATCCGCCAAGTTCAAATCAACAATTTGCTCAACAGTGAGCCTGCAGTAATCCATCTTGAGGACTTCGGCTTTTGTGCGGAGATCTACCCAGATGTCTTCAATGCGATGAACATGCACAAAGGATTTCTTGATCTTCTCCTTCATACCTCTATAATCAAAATCAGCCCTAGGTTTGAACCTTTTGAGCTTGATTTCTTGCAATTCAGCCTTCACAAATGTGACAAGGGAGTATCGACCAATTTTCAATGGGTTTGTGGTAGAGATCCCCATTCCAACCTTGTGTCTAGCAGACTAAAAAATGTGAACAGCCATGATCTGTCTTCCCAACTCCATAAGAATTATCTTATCGGTTGGGTATCTCGGAAGCATGTATGGCTGACCATCATAGCATCCTATCCTCATATAGGTGAAGGTGGGAAATTGCAGAAACAAACACCCATACTCAGACACCTTGACCCATGCCTCATCTGATACTCTTTTGTTCCTGAGATTTCTGTCAAACTAACACATGAAATATCCGAAGAATGCATCTTGGATCCTTCTGAAATGTAGTCTGCTAGGTCTCAACAGCAACTGGTCATAATATTCCCAAACTGGTATAAGCGAGCGATCACCCTTGGTAGAAAGACCTGGAAAGTGTCTAAGTGATGCTGCTAAATATACCAAATAAGAATTCATGAAGAAGGTCATGGTGGTAGGAACTGCTGCAAGTTGTTCGCACAAGGCATCGCTGATGACTTCGCCCCATGAAATGTGATGTGACTGCCGTATGAACATAATGAACTGATACATCCATGGCTCAAAGACATTGGAATGCTCAAGGCCCATCATCCTGCTCAGAAGAGTGATGGTGTCTCCTATCTCCCATTTGAAATCACAGCGGTACAACTTTGCCCACCTTGAGAAGGAAGGTCATGGTTCTTGGATCCACCTATTGATGTGTCGCTTGCAATCTTTTTCCCTTTTCACATAATACTCTACTGCACTTTCCTTGGAGATTTCCATATAAATAGGTGCAGGAGGTATTCTGAAGACCTTCTCGATTGTATCTGCATCAAGACGAATTATAGCTTCACCATCATCATTTTTGATGACTCTTGATTCCTTGTCAAAATGATGGGCGCATGCAAGAACGAACTCAGGTTCTAGGGCAGCCACTGGGAAGGAAGATGCATGATGGATATGGCTGTCCAACAGCCGCTGCAAGTTATCATCCTGTGGATCTTCTACCCTGTTGACGAATTCTGCCATATCAACGTGCCCTATCTCCGTGTCTCTAATGTGATCCAAAAGAGAAGAAACCTGGGAAGGGGCAACCTCATTCTGATATTTGTCATATTTGTATTTCATTTTCTTTGGAGTTGGAGATACCGGCAAATCTGTCATTGATTGTGAACCTGGAATACTATGATGAAGACTTAAAAGGGTTAAGCCAACATCATAGTCAGCTGCAAATATCATTCTTCCTTCTCCAAATAGGTAAAACTTTGATTCTCGAACTTTACGATTTTGTGAGAGGAAGAGGGGAAATATGTAGAAATGGGAAAATCTTGACTTTAACCAATTTTGGATCTTGGGAGAATTTTCGCAAGTATAAAAGTTGGAAAGGACATACATGCAATCGGGGTTTTAAAACTCGAATACAAGTACACTTGTAAATTCGAAAATGGAGAAATGGACGAAAAATGAGATTTTGACTTGCACAAAATGACAGAAATGGAAAGTACGAATATGGGGAACATGAATGGATAGAAATGGGAAAATCCGGGAAAGTCATTTGCATGAAAATGGGAAGAATTCTTCAACATGTAATCCGGTTTTTAAAACCCGAATTTGCAAGGGAGGTGGTGTTTCACACTTTTCAACTTTGAATTTTAACCAAAAATGGTTAAATTCCTTAACCGTAGGGGAAGAATGAGAATTTCCAGCGAACTTTGTAATTGGGATTAAAAATCCTGAATACAAGTAAAGAGGAAAATTTTGGGAAGAACAATGCAATTCAAAAAAAATTGCATACCAAGGGAAGAATCCTCTCACAAAAACCGATTTTTGGGGGAAGAACAACACAATTAAAAATGCAACTAAGAAAGAAAAACAAGAAAACAAGAAAATAACAAAATGAAGGAAAGAAAGGAAAGAGAACATACCTTTCTTGAAAATGCAAAATGCTTCTTCAATAATGCAACAATTCTTGGAATGAAGAAGCAAAATCAATCAATAGAAGCAATCCGTAATGCCAAAACCCTTATCACGTTTTTGCAAGAATGTCTTATATGGAAAACGTGGCAGCAAAATGCAAACTTGGAGGCACAAGAAGAGGTCAAATCTTCCTCAAATCCCAACGCCTTAGCATGGAAGGCAAAAACGATTCATCTTGTCAAAGATTCGTGGCATTAAACCCTTCCAATATGCAGCCAAAGGAATCACGTGGAGGAAAAACGTGGTATTAAATAGCTTAAATCTTATCCCAAACTCCATGCCTAGGTGAGAGAACGGAAAACGATTTAGGAGAATGCAGATTTGTGGAGTGAAAAATGCCCAAAATGTGGATTGAAGGAACCACGTGTTAGCTGATTTAGCTCAAAAAACCAGTAACAATAAACCCTAAATGGCGTAAAATGTGTTTGTAAATGCATGAGAATAGGATAGAATCCTAAACGCCTTGCATCTCCAACAAATCTCCACAAAAAATCGCTTTGACATCTTCAACAAATCCGTTTATCTTGCAAATCGGGTTTTGAGAGACAAACAACAAGTTCGAATTGCCATGAAACAATGAAAATCGGGTTTTGGGGAAGAAATAACAAGTTTGAATTTCACTTTTTCAACTTACAAGCAAAAATCGGGATTTTTTAGACAAACAAGAAGTTTAAAATTTACTTTTTCCACTTGCAAGGCAAAATCGGGGTTTTTGGAGCAAACTGCAAGTTTTAATTTTACTTTTTCAACTTACCAAGCCAAAATCGAGTTTTTTGGAGAGGACTACAATACAAGTTTTAATTACTTGTAAAAGAGAAATAAAATCCCTACAACAAGTAAGAAAGACTTGCACATATGTAATGGGGATTTAAAATCCCTATTACATGCAAAAACCATTAAAGTAGGGGTTTTTTGACCAAACTGCAAGTTTACTTGTAGTTGAGCCAAAAAATCCCTACTTTAACTACACAAGACCAAACAACAATAAAAAAGACAAAAACAAGAAAGGGAAATTTAAAACAAATTGCAAGTAACATCTTTTAATAAAGATGCACATGTAATAAGCTAAAAATTCCCCTACAATAACCAAAACAATGAATATCATTAAAACTTGCAGTTTGAAGAAAATTCTCCACCTGCAGTCGGGGTTTTACAACCCGAAATTGAAGGAAAGACATAGCAAACGAACCCAGAATTTGACGAAATTCGAAAAGTAGTTCGAGGATAGACCGAGGATTAAGCCAGTCCAAGGATTAGTCAAAATTTTGCCTCGGGAAGTCTGCCATAGAGTAAAAGTTTTCATTTTTTTCACAAAAATTTCATTTAGTGGTCCTTCATTTTTGGAAACAAAAATGAGGACAACAAAGATCACTCCAATGTGGTCTGATTTCAATTCCAATGCATTCCAACAGTTCCCACAAAATGGGTGTATTAATGGCATAATTTTAATTATTTTTCTAAGGTTGCTTGATATTATTTAAAATATTTTAAATGCACCTTAGTGTTATAGCTCGTCAAAACTTAGATGAAAAGTTTTAAATCATGAGCACATAAGATAGTGACACGTATCAAATTATCATTACTTTAATAAAAAGGACTTCCCAAAGCCAAATGAGAGTTTTAATAAAAAAAGTGAATTTTTAAATTGTGCTTTTCAAAAGTTTGGTGGCAAAAAAATATAAAGGCATTTGGGGAGCTCATTTGGAATTATGCAAATTATGTTATTTCTCCTTAGAAAAACCCTTTTTGTTTGGAGATTGGACTCAATTCATCTCAACCTTCTAGAAGATGGAAACCCACTTGGAGAAGAATAAGCACAGTGGTGAAATATCATCCCTGGTTATTGTAGTGACATTCGGTTTGAATTATCAACTTGAGCGTAAGGGATTGTAGGCTTATTGAATTGATTTAAGTTTGCACATAAATGTTTGTATTTAAGTTTTCAAGAAGATTGCAGAGATATTTAAGGAAAAAACAAAATATTTGATATTTTGTGTTGGTTGATTTGTTAAGAAGCAGATTGTAGTTTCTCCTTTCTTGGTTCCTTTAACAAATCCTTGAAATCTGTTTGTGCACTTAAAGACAAAATTCATAGAAATTGTAATGTCCCCTACTAGGACTTAACCTAGCATGTCCTAAAATTCTTTAATTAGGGTTTGAATAATGCTTGGAAATGGAATTGTTATCTTAGTATCCTGATGTAGGGCCTACAACTAGGTTAGTATCACAAGATAAATAAACATATAAACAAATATTGAACAAATAGAATTCAGATTTACTATTGTAACATCCAAGATGCACATATGTAATGTCCCCATTTTTGGAGTAAGACTAATTAATTAATTTAATTAGTTAAGTTGTCCAAATTATTTTTTTTTTTATGGATAGCTTAATAAATTATATTAATTAATGGTATTAAGTTAATTATTTATAAAGTTATCAAATAAATTAAAAAATTAAAACATGACTTTATATTTAATTAATTTAATATTATATCATAAAGTCACTTAAGTGAAATAATATTAAATTAATATTATTTCTAGAAGCTTCTGGATGATGGATTGAAAAAGTATAAAAGCAGGTTTATCTCAGCTTCTAATCAGCCAGGAGTTGATATTTGCTTTGTGGAGTTTGTGGAGACGAGGGTTTCTGCAGATCTTTTGTCTTTGGGAACGAAAACTCCCATTGATAGCATAACTGAGGGAGTGAAAGATCTCTCGAGGGGTTGCATTGAGGAGGTGATACTTCAATCATCTCAATTGTGCTACATTGATGGCCAAGGGCCAGTTTCACTTGGGTTCATATTGGAGACATTTCCAGAATCAAGTGTCTTCAACAACTTTTCTATTTGGAGCTGATTTGCACTACCATTCACTAAGTTCTTGTCTCAGTAATTTCTCAGATATCAAAACAGGGGGAGAGGGCCACGATTTGGCTAAACGCAACTCCCTCTCCATTTGGTATTGCTTGCTTCTTCAACAATCACTTTAGGCGAATTCCTTGAAGCATTTTGTGGAGATGGAAAGCGCTTTCTGAGGACTATATCAGGTCTGTCATAAAGCTCGATCAGACCTATCAGTTCTCACATTTTCACTCATTGCTCTCTGTTGGATAATCATATTTTTGTGGGCAATAGTGCATTGGTTTTGGGAGTTCGAGACAATCATTTTGTTACCTCTTTGGGAGCTGACTATTTTATTTTACCTCCTGCAACTTAAGGGCATAAGGCGGCCAGCTTCTAGTAGGGCAATTTCATCCTTGGAGCCTCCAAAAATCTTCAGGGAATTCCCAAATGCTCGCTGAGGGATACTCTCCAATCTGGCATCTTCAAATCAGGTTTTTGATCAATGTTTGATAGCAATAACAGTGATTTTCTGAGTACTAGTGTTCAGACTTTAAGGCAGCCATTAATAGGGTTTCATAAGTCAATTGTCCATGAAGTTATTAAGTTGTTTGGCTTCTCTGAAAGAATGAAATTGTAATCAGAATGTTATGACAGCATTATTCAATAATCAGTTGCCTATTCTGAAACACGCGTGACAAGTGTTTGTTGAAATGACCATTCCAAATTAAGATGCAGTTTCTTGTATGCTTTCCTACATCAATCAAATCAGTGTATGTTAAGTTTCGGACTAGATGCCTGCCATATGTTTGATGCAATGACAATTAGTTGTATGTGATAAATTGTATAGGTCCTTTGTTGTTTTCATTAGCCAATTTGTTCTTCAATGCATTGCATTGCATCTATATGAACAAACAAGCAAACATACACTCTTTCAGCAGCAAACAACCATAGGAGCAATATGAAGTTTTGTTTCAGTCATATGTCAAGTGTTTGACGAAATTCTTCAAAGGCTACATAACACGCAGAATTATATAGCTGTCGACAACCGCATAACATGCAGGTTATACAGTCTAAAAATCAGAACAGCAGGTTCACAGAATTGTTTGGCAATATTCCTTGCATATTCAGTCATACAACAGCAGGAGATATTACAGTGGAATCGGAGTGGTTTCCTACCATCCTGTTGGGGAAGTCTTTGACAATTAGAACAGAGGGAAAGATGGCTTTCGACAAATCCCCTATTGATTTGATGCAGAATTTGTATGATTTGGTGAGTGATCCGGAAACAAAACAAGGATTTATAAGAATGTTTGGGAAGTCAAAAAGAAAGGAAATGCTTCAAAATGAATCTCAGCCTACAAGTGATCATGGGAAAACATTCAAACAGGAGCATAGTGTGAGCACGTATTGTAGAGCTACTAAATCAAATTATGAAGGTGGTTCTATTGCGAAACTCAATGATCAGGTTATAGGAACTCCCATAATGAGCATGAATGAAATGAGAAGACAAGGTCTATGCTTCACTTGTAAAGGTCCTTGGGAGCTCAATCATTAATGTATAGATGAAAGGATGGTTAAAGAAAATGGAACAAGTAAGAAAGAGAATAAAGAACAAATTGTTTCAAGTGAGAATTACTCGAAATTCTTCGTTGGTGATCTTGAGATTCAGATAGATAAAAAGTGTGCAGGTGATGGTCCAATTCAAGGAGGAAGCATGTTAGAGTTCCCGGATGCCTCTAATGAGAAGCATGAATCTTCACTTATGGATAAATCATTTGAAAGTGATGACATAACAACATGGGCAACATGTGACTTCAACATCATAGATTATCTTTTGATGAGGACGCGATAAGGAGGGACGAAAGGGAACATAATTCTGATTTTCTGAATGCAATCAGTAGTCCATTATCGACACATAATCAATCCATTGAGGATAGCTAGGTGTAGATTGATAAACACGCGGTAGAAGTTATAGATGTTGTTCAACCGCAATCTGATCTCATGACAGCAAGTAAAGAAGAGCATGAGGTAATAAAACTAACCCACAGGGATGTTGTTAACAACTTGATTGAGGATGAGATTGATATGGGTGATGGTAAGATTTATTTTGGTGATTTCAATGCATCTTCTATTGTGTTAGTTGATTCCATTGATGACACAATTCCTACACATGAAGAAAAATCAGAATATGGCATTCAAGTTTGGGGAGATAGTCATGAGACATAGAAGATGGAAAGAGGACTCAAAGCATGTGTGATGAGTGGTTAAGGAAAGCTAGGCAAGCTAAGTTGCTAGCTTCCCAAACTAGGCAACACTTACAAAAGGTCAAGGAGCACTGCAATCATATAGATCAAGCAATACAACAAAGAGAAGCATACCTTCGATCACTCTTTTTTCCAATGAAAGAAGACATAGATAGAGATGGAGCATGAGCAAGGTAGGTATGATTAATCAACTGTAGAGGAGTCACATATTGCTTCATTGGGTTTTCATGATGATCAAGAAGTTGAAGAATATGATTTCACGGATGAGCATAGTGACTTTATGGGTTTTACTCTTAGGGGATTAGACACACATAAATTACTTTGGGGTGTTAAGAAAGACACCTACATTACAAACTTTGATGTGGGCACCTATTTCTTTTGATATGGCAGCTATCCACTTGTTGATTAGTGACTCAATTTTCCTTGATTCTGCATGGGTTAGTGGCTGTCTTATTTTGATTTCCAATGCACTTTCAGATTTTGCATGGTCTACATCAACTATTCAGTGGCACGAAAGTGTGTGGGAACATACCTACTTGATGGGCAGTGAGTATGTGATGGATAGTCTATCTGATGGCTCACTTTGTGCAAAGGTTGGGAGCAAGTATGGTCAGTCACTTGACTTGCTTCCTCATGAGGCTTATACTCCTATGGCACGTGATGAGGTGATTGAGTTGGGTCAGTAGATTCAAATGGTGGTGCTAGTGTTGGTGTTACAGGAGCTGTGTGGTGATCACAGGGACATTACACGGATCTTCCCATGGGATCCAGGTGGGGTGAATATTCTTGCAGCTATGATTGCTTGGGGACAAGCAATTTCAGGAGGGGCGGATTGTAATGTCCGCATTTTTGGAGTAAGAGTAATTAATTAATTTAATTAGTTAAGTTGTCCAAATTATTATTATTTTTATGGATAGCTTAATTAATTATTTTAATTTATGGTATTAAGTTAATTATTTATAAAGTTATCAAACAAATTAAAAATTAAAAGTTGACTTTATATTTAATTAATTTAATAAAGTGACTTAATTTAATATTATATCATAAAGTCACTTAAGTGAAATAATATTAAATTAATGTTATTTCTAAAAGCTTCTGGATGATGGATTGAAAAAGTATAAAAGGAGGTTTATCTCAGCTTCTAATCAGCCAGGAATTGATATTTGCTTTGTGGAGTTTGTGGAGACGAGGGTTTTTGCAAATCTTTTGTCTTTGAGAACGAAAACTCCCATTGATAGCATAACTGAGGGAGTGAAAGATCTCTCGAAGGGTTGCATTGAGGAGGTGATACTTCAATCATCTCACTTGTGCTACACTGATGACCAAGGGCCAGTTTCACTTGGGTTCATATTGGAGACATTTCCGGCATCAAGTGTCTTCACCAACTTTGCTATTTGGAGCTGATTTGCACTACCATTCACTAAGTTCTTGTCTCAGTAATTTCTCAGGTATCAGAACAGGGGGAGAAGGCCATGATTTGGCTAAAGGCAGCTCCCTCTCCATTTGGTATTGCTTGCTTCTTCAACAGTCACTTTAGGCGAATTCCTTGAAGCATTTTGTGGAGATGGAAAGTACTTTCTGAGGACTATATCAGGTCTGTCATAAAGCTCGATCAGACCTATCAGTGTTCACATTTTCACTCATTCCTCTCTGCTGGATAATCAGAATTTTATGGTCATTAGAGCATTGGTTTTGGGAGTTCGAGACAATCATTTTTATACCTCTTTGGGAGCTGAAGACAGTCTATTTTATTTTACCCGGAACCTGCAACTTAAGGGCATAAGGTGGCCAGCTGCTAGTAGGGCGATTTCATCCTTGGAGCCTCCAAAAATCTTCAGGAAATTTCCAAATGCTCGTTGAGGGATACTCTCCAATCTGGCATCTTCAAATCAGGTTTTTGATCAATGTTTGATAGCAATAACAGTGATTTTTTGAGTACTAGTGTTTAGACTTTAAGGCAACCATTAATAGGGTTTCATAAGTCAATTGTCCATGAAGTTATTAAGTTGTTTGGCTTCTCTAAAAGAATGAAATTGTAATCAGAATGTTATGACAGCATTATTTAATAATCAGTTGCCTATTCTGAAACACGCATGACAAGTGTTTGTTGAAATGACCATTCCAAATTAAGATGCATTTGAGGTATATTATTCCATGATAGTTTCTTGTCTTCTTTCCTACATCAATCAAATCAGTGTATGTTAAGTTTCGGACTAGATGCCTGCCATATATTTGACGCAATGACAATTAGCTTTATGTGATAAATTAATTGTATGGGTTCTTTGTTGTTTTCATTAGCCAATTTGTTCTTCAGCGCATTGCATTGCATCTATATGAACAAACAAGCAAACATACACTCTTTCAGCAGCAAACAACAATAGGAGCAATATGAAGTTTTGTTTCAGTCATATGACAAGCGTTTGATGAAATTCTTCAAGGGCTGCATAACACACACAATTATACAGCTATGCACAACCACATAACACGCAGGTTATACAGTCTGAAAATCAGAACAGCAGGTCCACATAATTGTTTGGCAATATTCCTTGCATATTCAGTCATACAACAGCAGGAGATATTACAACATAACATCCAAGATGCACATATGGAATTCCCTTTGAAGTTTTATCCACCCAACTCATCATCATTAGGGAGCGCCAGTTGGGAGACCATACAAGGCACCTCGAGCTATTCCACCCAGCCCAAGAGCATGGAATGACAACCTCCATTCTCACCTCCCAACCCCACCTAGGGTTTCTCTACCGATGTGTCTTCCTAGCTGCTCACAATCCTTTGTATGTGTCATGTCTCCCCTCCAAAATCAGATAGCCCAACGGATAGGAATTCCTTAAGAAAATTGTCATACGTATTACACATATACAGGCAAAGATATAGCACGGATATTAATATCTACATACAATCAGCAAGAAGATTATATCTAACATTTAATAATGCATAATTATTAGACCATATACATATATGCACATGTCATACCCCACACGTGGGTTGCTGACTTAGTATGTTGCAATCAGAAATGGTAATCTTAATCTACTCTAGTGCTAAGTACTTTCCAATCTCTTTCTTATTGTTGCTCAGTCTTTTGAAAATATCTTATACCCCTCCTTCTATGCTAGAGAGTCATGCCCTTTCCCATTGTTATGTTGGTTGTGAAGAGACACCTCCTTATGTTTGATTGTTGTCTTTTCATTTCTCACCCTTGCCAAGAGACACCATGCTTAATTACCTTCGTAGTCTTAATTAACTAATTAATAATTTGTGAATAAAATTGTTGCACCAAAGGAGAGGAAGGATCAATCCTTCAAGGCTGATGTTGTTTAATAATTACAAACCCAACAACATGAGATAGGCAATCCAAGCATTGGGCTCAATCTTATGAAACTGTGAAGTCTTACTTTGTATGACAATTTCATCGTGGGCACTAGGATGTCAGATCAGGAGCATCACCCCTTCTTGAAATTGCTTGTCCTCAAGCAATGATTGAATGATTATGGAGTCTAATTCGTAATCCACCTTTCGCTGAGCTACTCTGATATTATCATAAGTTGTTGATTCGGATTAAGGCATATATGTCTTTTCCTTTAATTTGAATGTGAATTATAAAAAATAGTTGGAAACTAGCAAGGTTTAAGAGAAGTTTTCTCTCATCTTCTAGATCAAGGCCATCTTGTAATAATACCAGTTGTATTTGCAAAAACTAATTATGTTGGCCATATGGTTTTCACATTGAAAGTCTTGGTGAGTCTTCCCAAATTTTAAGATGATGATTAGAAACATGACACACATCTATGACCTTAACTACAATGTTCTTTTCTTAACAAGTTCATATCCCTTTGGTTCACTCTCATATTCTAGACTAACCAAAATTTGAAATCTCATGACGATAGGAATGTGTTTATAGTAATCAAAGATATTCATGGAGTAGACTTACTGAAAACTCATAAAGTATGAATCAAACACAAAGCATACACATGAAAACATAAATCATACACATGATTATATGTAGACATGAAGTATACACGAGGATACACGTATGTCTAACAATCTCTCATATTGTCTTGCTATTGTCATTTAGTCGTGTTGTCCTCATTTTTGGATTCTCAAAAATGTGACAACCCTTACAAATTTTTGCCTAAAAAGTGTCATTTTTGTCTCCAAGGCACATTTTACGAGGTACAAAACTCACATTTGATAGTGTCAAATCATTGGGGGGTGTCTTTGCCATCATTGTCCAAATTTTGGTGAGTTTTGGTCTTCCTTTTCCTAGCTTTCTGTGCAATTTCGGGTTTCAGAACAGTTACTGCAGGTTGAAGATTTTACTCTATGGCATGCTTACCGAGGCATAATTTCGCCTAATCCTTGGACTGGCTTAATCCTCAGTCCATCCTCGAACCATGTTTCAAATTTCATCGCATTCTGGGTTTGTTTGCTATGTGTTTCCTTCAATTTCGGGTTTTTTCTCCCTAACTACAGGTGGGAAATTTTTCCTTGAATTGCAAGTTTTAATGATTTCCTTTGTTTTGGTTTTTGTAGGGAAATTTTTGGCTAATTAGAAGTGCACTTTATTGAAAAAGAACTTGTAACTTACTTTTTATTTTCCCCTTGATGCTTTTTGGCTTTTTAAGTCATAATAGGGATTTTATGGATAAGTTACAAGTTAATTTTAAATTGCATATTTAAAAGTCACTTGAAATTCTTTTGTAAAACCCCTATTTTAATGTCTTTTGCTTGTAATAGGGATTTTATTCCCCAATTACATGTGTTAAGTTATTAAAACTTGTTAGAGGGATTTTATTTTCCCTTTACAAGTTATTTATAACTTGCATCTCTTTCTCCAAACCCCGATTTTTCTTAGAAATGGAATAAAGTGACAATTTTAAACTTGCTATTATGCCCAAAAAACCCAATTTTCCTTATTGCATGCAATTTTAAACTTGTTTTTCTTTCCCAAAAACCCGACCAGCAATATTGGAGGATTTTGTTGAAGATTTCCAATGATTTTTGTGGAGAAATCTTAGGAGGAAGGCGTTTTGGATTCCTTGCTATTTTCATGCATTTTCCAACTCTCTTCACGCCATTTGGAAGACATTATCGCTGTTTTTATGGCGTGTTAACAGCAAAAACGTTTTTGAAAAATGCCACGATTTTCCTCATCTAAGTGCCACGAATCTTACTTCTTCCAAATCGTTTTTGCTTGTCTTGCTTAGACGTGGGGTTTGGATGAAGATTTGACCAATTCTCATGCCATTTTGATAGTCGTTTTTGCTGCATGTGGCGTTTTCTTAAAAACGTGGCTAGGGTTTGAATCTTCTTCTTTTGTCTATAAGAGATTCTTTCTCTTCATGATAGTTGTTAGTTTTGTTTTGCTCTTTCCTAAAATCGGTTTTGTGAGATTTTTTCCCTTTGTTCCAAGTTTGCAAGGCAATTTGTGAATTGCATTGTCTTTCCCCATTTTCCCTCTTTACTTGCATTCGAGATCTAAAAACCCGATTGCATGTAAGATGAAAATAGTTGATCTATCCCTTTGGTTGAAAAATCTTAACCATCTTTTGGTGAAATTCCAAGTTTCAAAGTTGGAAAAAGCTTGTCTTTCCAAAATCAGGTTTTTAAAACTTGATTGCAAGTAAAAGTTCTTCCCATTTTTCATATGGTCAACATGGAGAAGTTCTTCAAAAATCCATTCATAACCATCCGTACTTGTTGTTTTTGGTCATAAGCTTCATTTCCCTCATATCAACATACCATTCCCACCATTTCATCCACTCATTTCACACCTTCATTCATTTTTCCCATTTAAGATCTACCTGCAGACAGCCATCCAGAACCCGAAATTGGTCCAAAATGCACTCAAAAAACACTTGAAAATGAGTTTTAAAGGTCCAAATACAAGTGCAAACTTGTAGTTACCCATTACACATATGAAGTTGCATGTTTTTTCCCCACAATTGCAAGTTAATGCTCTTGTTTTTCCCACACACATGTAATGCAACTTCCAAAACCCGAAATTCACTTGTGAGCCCATTTTTGTATCAGTTTATCCCTTCCCTTGTCAGTCCGATTTGTACACACGACCTACCAAATCAATGGATTAAGGCATGGGCCTTATTTTGCAAGTAGATTTCAAGATTGGAGGATGATACAAAGAAGAGATACAACAATTCATGGTTGAGAGCATAGAATGCTTTCAAGACAAAGATGGTCATGACATAAAAAGAGGAAGGCAGCCCTTTCCCTCTTGAAAAGCTAGTACTACCCCAAGCAAGAAGATAAGGATGCAAGTTCCCGTTCTGGTTCAAGATGTCTTTACCAATCCAGAATACTTCAAGTTCTAGCATCCTGAAGTGACATGAAGATCATCACAGACAAAGGATGATGCAGTTAGAGTCGTGTCTTTAGACACATGGAATAGTTTTAGTTATACATTTGGAATTTTGTTTTGACAAGTTACATATAAAAAAATAACTTTGTAATTGCAAGTTAACTCATTACTTGCACTTTTGTAATTACATGTAAAGCAACTACAAGTTGAGTTCAATTAGGACTGTAGTTGGAATAAGTCATAGTTAGTTGTTGAATAAGTCTTGGTGGTTGAGAGAATTTCTCAAGTTAGTTGGGATCCTCCCACCTTTTTCTCATGACTCCTCTCCTATAAATATTTGAGGGGGTCTATTGTAATTGATATCTTTTGGCAATGCAACAAAATTCTGCCAATTTGTATGTGCACTCTAAGACTTTGAGCTCGAATTTAAACCAGATTGCTTTCAATAAAAGAGGCATGTTGTGTTGAGACTTTGTGCCAATTCAAGTTGTTATGTGACGACATTTTCTAGAGTTGATTGTGAATTTTGTTCTATTGTGAAAGAGGGATTTGAATTCAATCTTGCAGACTTTGAGTTGCTAATTGTATTTAGAGTTATATGTTTGGTTTTCAGATTTGGTCTTGCAGACTTTGAGTTGCTTATCATATATGAAACTAGTTGGAAAGCTCAAGTGGGAAGATAGCTTGTAGACTTTGTGCTACTTCTATTTTTAAGAGTTGTGAATGTAAGGTGAACTAAATCATGTAGTTAAACTTTGAGTTGCTAGATATTGTGCTTAGTTAGCATAAAATCATCTAAAAAGGTTGATAGGAGAATAGATAGTTGAAGACTTTGAGCTTTCTTTCTATTTTCCCGTCCCGGGGAAGTGACGGAGGTCTTTGTGCCTTCATGGAAACTTTGCTTCCTTTTATGTTTCAAAAATCCTACACAAAAGTCTCATTTCTATATTTGTTGTTATTTATTTCCAATTGCTTTTACTTTTCTGTGAAGAGAAAAGAGTATAGTTTTTCTTGAAAGAAGAAGAAAGACTGTTGTCCCATCCATATTAGATTAGCTTAGTTTGTAGATAGGGGGAGCCTTCCCTAAATTAGGAGAGTATCATACTCACACACTGTGGCTGAAACCACAATTTTGCACATCTCCCAGGTGTACAAAATTTTCAACCAACAAGTCGTTGCCACATTTTTCAACTAAGTTAATATATCCCTTCTCATTGATTAGAATACATAATCGATTTATCCTTACCCTGCAGGCTAGTGGGATCATGCTTTGATACCAATTGTAATGTGCCCTGCTGAGACTCAACCTAATCTGCCCTAAAATTCGTCAATTAGGGTTTGAATAATGCTTGGAAATGGAAATTGCTATCTCAATATCTTGATGTAGGACCTACAACCATTTTAGTATTGTAAGATAAATAAACATATAAACCAATAATGAGCAAATAAAATTCAGATTTACTATTGTAACATCCAAGATGTACATATGGAATTCCCTTTGAAGTTCTATCCACCCAACTCATCATCAGTAGGGAGCACCTGTTAGGAGACCATACAAGGCACCTCAAGCCGTTCCACCCAACCCAGGAGCATGGAATGACAACCTTCATTCTTGCCTCCCAGACCCACTCGGGGTGTCTCTACCGACGTGGCTTCCTAGCTGCTTGCAATCCTTCGTATGTACCATGTCTCCCCTCCAAAATGAGATAGCCCAATGGATAGGAATTCCCTAAGGGAATTGTCATATGTATTACATATATACAGGCAGAGATGGCAATGATATTAATATCTACATACAATCAGCAAGAAGATTATATCTAACATTTAATAATGCATAATTATTAGGCCATATACATTTATACTTATGTCATACCCCACACGTGGGTTGCTGACTTAGTATGTTACAGTCTGAAACAGTAATATTAATCTGCTCGAGTGATAAGTACTTTCAAATCTATTTCTGATCGATGCTCAATACTCTAGAAATATCTTATACCCCTCCCATGCCCTTTCCCACGGTTATGCTGATTGTGAAGGAACACCTCCTTGTGTTTGATTGTTGTCTTTTCATTTCTTTCCCTTGCCAAGAGACACCTTCCTTAATCACCTCTTAACTGTTTCTCGTAGTCTTAATTAACTAATTAATAATTTGTGAATAAAATCGCTGCACCAAAGGAGAGGAAGGATTGATCCTTCAAGGCTGATGATGTTTAATAATTACAAACCCAACGAAATGAGGTAGGCAATCCAAGCATAGGTTTTGGTCTTATGAAAGTGATGTAGGAGCATCCCCAGTTCATAGCAATCTTGCATCAACCAAAAAAACATTTTCTTTTTGTTTTGTTTTCTGTTTGCAGTTTCAGCTTTTCTTTTTGTGTCCCGGTTTTGGCTCATTGGATCCTGTGTAGTTGGATTCTACTTGAGGACTTGATCATCTTTCTTAATTCCAGACCGCATCGCATTTGGATCATTTTCCAACAAGATATCGCTATCGGTTTCCTTGACAATTTCCTATAAACGGTTGACAGATCTTGTTACCGGTTGCCTGGACCTATTTTGGTGATCTACTGGAACCCCTTCCGAAGCTTGCAGAGCCTTGGGCATTGATTTCAATGTTCCTTGGCGTGTGGCTGACCTTTTCCCACGATCTACGTTTCATCCTTTGGATTTTCCGAAGGAATCTCTTGGCAGAGGCCGACCTTGTTTATTTTACACGTTAGGTCTTGTTCTTCGGGTTTTGATCCCTTTTGGGCCGACTGGATCGTTTGGATTGATATATATAATTGTGATTGCGTTCTTTTCCCTTTGGGCAATGTCATAGTAATGCAGCTGAGGGTAGCAGTCGTATACCTTCACCTAATTAAGCCCATTCTCGATCTCACCTTTCTTTACTAATCCCGTCAGTAGCTGGTGTCGGGCAAACATGTAGACCAAGTAGGAAGTCATGGCAAAGTACTTGTTTTCTTTAAGCTCAACCAGCTGTGTATGAATATTGTCATTGATGATCTGAGCCCATTCGAACTTAGATTTCCCAGCAAAGACCTTCTCAGTGAAGTAGAACATCCATTCCTCAAAGAGATTGGATTGAGGAAGCCCCATGACCCGACTAAGTAAGGTAACCATATCACCATATTCGTTGTGAAAATCGCTTCTGGAGGGCTTTTTACCAATTCTAGTGCTTGGGGGTCTTCTCTCCTTGAACCATTCTTCATTTATCAATGTTTTGCACTTAGCAGGATTCATGTCATAAACAACCTGAGCCTAATCAATAGTTGTGGCAATGGGATCATCTGGAAATGGGATATCAAATGCCTCCCCAAGGGCTTCAGGCATGAAATCAGCTAGTACCATCCCCTTTAGCACCACTAATCTAGTTTCCGGTTGATAATGTTTAGCAGCCTCAACCACTAATTCATAATTCTGCACAGCCAGAGGGAAATCAACTGCCTGAGCAATACCACTCTCCATCATCCGTTTGGGCTTGCCATAGGCATTTGGAGATTACACTGTTCCTGAAATCCTGGATATCAATATGGCCCAGGTTCGTGTCTCCTATGTTCTCCCACACACTCTGGACCTTCGACTCCCTAACTCCTCCTTGGTATTGGTACTTCATTTTTTCGACCTTGCGGGGAATGTCAGCTTTGGAAATCTGGGAAGTTCCAGTTGCGCCAGGTGCCTTTGAGGACTCAGCCGCCGATTTAGGCATCTATCTTGCGCAACCGGACATGAATTACGAGATGATATTAAAGTAACAAAAACGAGTCAGCAAAAACAGAAGACGGCGTTAGCGTTAAGATTGACGATCAATGAGGTAATCGGAATTTAAAAATATTGCCAAAACACGACATTAAAACAATTAAAATCTGCTCGTCTAAAAGCTAAATGCAGTTTGAAGCTGAAAGTCAGGTTGGTTTGTTTAACTATTGCTGCTTGGGGTGGGTTTCAAAGTGTTACTCCTAATTGATGATGGCGGAAAGTTATGAATGTTCTGGCTTGCGGCTCAGCGTTTGAATGTTCTGATAATTGAAAGCTGATTGTTGAAGATGATTTTGCGTGCAAATTACCAGAAAGATGATGCTATGCATTTCACAATCTTAGACCAAGATTCTTAAATTTTGCCTAAGTTTCAAGTTTTTTGGCTGAATGGTCAATTTGGCAGGTCACTGACGCTTTACGGGGTTAAACCTTTAAAATATACTTGGTTTTGATTTGCATTTTCACCCTAGGTAAATGAAATATGGTTATTCATAAAATGCAACAATTCAAACATTCAAGGGGAAATTTCGAATTTACCTGGAAGTGCAATGAATTGTTGGATTGACTGCTTCGAATCTCGGACTACACAAGGGTCTCGTGTGATTCTCTCCCTTTAATCATTTTCGGCAAAAAAGAAGAAATCGCGAGACTTCAATCTTTTGATTCTAGGGCAAATGGAAGAATATGCACTGCATTTTGTAACAACCTCTTCTTTTTCGGCACAAGAGAAGAATTCGGGAGTTTCTTTTTGCACTTAAACTCCTTCGGCTTTCTAAGGTAGACTTCGCCTGAATTCGTCTGAATTCGTTTTGGCATTCAAAGAGGGTTTTCGGCACAGCTAGGGCGAATTCAAAGACGTTTGTGAACTTAACGCTTTCAGTCTTTTCACCGTCTTCAAGCGAATGTCTTCCTTGCGAGTTTTAGGTAAATGCCTTTCTTTCACATTTTCGGCCAGAAATGATACTTTGCGCGATTTTGGCGATTTTCGGGTTGAATGTCTCTTCTGCGAGTTTATGAATTTCGGCTCAAGAATCTATTTTACGACTTTAACGTTTTCAAGACTTATGACATTTTCGGGTTTTCGGCCTAAAAGGCCATTTTGAAAATTTAGAATAAACGCCTTTCTTTTACATTTTCGCATTTTCGGCCTAAAAGGCCATTTTGCAAATTTTAGAATAAACGCCTTTCTTTTACATTTTCGCGTTTTCAGCCTAAAAGGCCATTTTGCAAATTTTAGAATAAACGCCTTTCTTTCACATTTTAGCGTTTTTCGGCCTAAGAGGCCATTTTGCAAATTTTAGAATTTCGGCAAAAGAGGAGACTTTTCACGATTTTTAAAGATTTTTGGCCTAAAAGGCCTTTTTGCACGATTTATGAATTTCGGCTCAATAGTCTACTTTTCACGATTTTAAAGATTTTCAGCCTAAAAGGCCTTTTTGCACGATTTGTGAATTTTGGCTCAAGAGTCTACTTTTCACGATTTTAAAGATTTTCGGCCTAAAAGGCCTTTTTGCATGATTTGTGAATTTCGGCATTTTTGGCTTAGCTAGCCAATTTTTGAACTTGTGCGCTTTTTCCCAATTCGGCCTACTTAGGCGAAATTCAAACTTGTGCGCTTTTAGTCTCTTTTGTGAGAATTTTGAATATTTAAATTATGAAACCTTTTGACATTCTCGGCTTAATTGGCTCACTTCTGACTCACCCTTTACCTTGCCATTTTGTCAACTTGCAGGATCATCTCCTCACATTCCTAACTGTTGCATCTCCTCTGTGAACAAAATCAGAATTCCCACACCGGGGGCCCCAGTGGGGGCGAGATAAGAACGAGAAAGGGGGACCCTGTTGGCGACGGGGAGTGTGTGCAAAGCACAACAAATGGCGACTCTGCTGGAGAAATGCTTCCAGTCATTTTAGGGAGGTTAGTCCAGATCGAACCTAGAATCTCTGGTAGCCACCATAGGTCGGACGAAAGGATAGAGAAAAGTCTTTCAAGACTAAATGATGTTGCGGGTCAAATCAAATCATGCATTATCGGATTAGCCCATGTGTGCAAATGAGGTTCATTCTAGCTTAGAAAGAGTTGAAGCATCAATGTTTCACTACGTCAAGTCATCTTGCAGGCTCATACTTCAAAAGCAACTTGGATAGAGCCCCGCTGCCAGCAAGCGTTCATAGCCCTAGCGGAGTTATCACCCGTAAGCTCATAGAGATTGCTCTGTTTCCAATAGATTTTTTTATTTTTGATACCGGCAGAGATGTCTGCAGTCCCTTTGCCAAATTTCTTCTCGATACTTAATTACGTTTCAGTTCTCTTTACTCTTGACCTTCTTTCTCATTTTCTTTTTTTTTGGCTTTGCAGGCAATGAAGCCTATGCAAGATTGAGTGTAATGGTGGTCGCTGAAGCAGAGCTTCGAATTATATCTTTGGCATAGTGTCCCTTTGACGAACAACTAATTATATGCAATTATTAAGTTTATTGTGTAGTAATCACGATGTCGAGGATGAGTTTTGACAAGAAACAAGATTTTGCGGTGAAAGGTTATCTAAATTGATCCGACCTCTCTATGGAGCGCTCCGGCTATTAAGTGTCCTACCAAAGCTAAGATCGTAGAAGCAATAGGTCACCAAACTCTGACTTTGTACACCAATGTCATACAATGAACACAAACTCCCTTTCAAAAATGACCGAAGGTTGAACCTTTCAAAAGAAAACTCAAACCAAAATAGAAAACAAACTAAACTAAAACAGGGAAACGGAAAGACTACTCTAATATTTACATAGGAAAGGCTTCAAAGAAACCTAAGGCTGGAAGTAATGCTTGAGGAATTGACCGTTTACAGGCAAGGGAACGTCCTCACCTGTTAGGGTCTTCAATCGGAACGCATTCTCTCCCAGAATTTCAGAAATCTGGAAAGGACCAAGCCACGGATTGTCAAATTTCTCGTGCTCTCCTTTCCGCTTATGCGCTTTATCCCAGCAGAGAACGAGGTCAAAAATATGAAAGGTTTTCACCTTTTCTCTCCTGTCAAACCAACGCTTGACCACCTCTTGATGCTTGGCAAAGTTATCGATGGCGTTGTCTCTTTTCTCTTCCAAATATAGTAGTTGAGACAACCTGGCCTCTATAGTGTTATCGATCCCCACATACTCTTGCATGAACTGCAAGGTTGGAATTCTCAGTTGTATGGGAAAAATAGGATCAAGTCCATATACCAAATGGTATGGTGATGTTCCAATGACCGACTTACATCTCGTACGGTCTGCCCAAAGGGCGAACCTGAGTTGGGTGTGCCAATCTTTCGTGTTTTTGTCAAGCAGTTTTTTGATTACTTGCAGCAGGTTCTTGTTGGTGGACTCAGTTAGACCGTTCCCTTGGGGATAGTAGTTAGACAAAAATTTTAATGTTATCCCATAATCGAAAGCCCAGTTAGAAAATTTTAATGATACAAATGCAGGACCGTTATGACAAACTAAAGCATGAGGACAACCAAAGCGTGTAATAATATTCTCTTCTAAAAATTTAATAACAACATCAGCATTGCATTGTTTTAAGGATTGAGCCTCAGACCACCTCATACAGTAATCAAAAGCGGTTAGAATGTACCTGTGTTGCACAGAGGAGGGTGGATTGATCATACAGACAAAATCGAGCGCCCATTGAGCAAATGGTTTGACCACTATGACTGGCTGCAACGGCATTACAGGGGTTCGCTCCTTGGTTGCAACTACTTGGCAAACGTGACAGGTCTTCACGTGTTCATGGGTGTTGAACTGCTCTATGATGTGACTTGCCTCCCCTTTATTTACACATCTCAGGTAAATCTCTTCATGGTTTCTCTGGTACAAGACAGCTCCTTGCAGCATAAAACGGCTGCTCTTCATCCTTAAAGCCCTTTTCTACACTGGATTGAGGTGTGATGGACATTTTTGATTAAGCAGATAAAATGTTATGTCATCATACCATTCGTCTAGCGAAACTTGTTCCAGTAGGTATTGCTGATGCACAATTCCTGAGCATTCCGACGGAAGGGTCTGCGTTAGAGCTTGACCTCTTACTAGCTTCATGGGCTTGATCTCAATATCGTACTCTTGGATGATGGTCACCCACTTACCCCTCCTTTCTCTTAGCTCATTTTGTATCAGCAATGTCTTCACAGCAACATCCGACACAATGGCATGTAGCTTACTCCTTAATATATAATGTTGGAACTTCTTGATGGCCTTAACTAATGCGTAAGCCTGTTTCTCGATATTGGGGTACCTCAGCGGAGTACTTATGAATGCTATTGGGTGTTCTCCTTCCTCCTTTCGCTGAGTTAGAATTGCTACACAGGTATGTTTAGAAGCAAAAGAGTAGATGTAGAATGGCCTTAGATAATCTGGGCTTACCAGAACTGGTGCTTGGACAATAGCTTGTTTGATCTCTTCAAGAGCTCTTTTGGTTACCGGGGTCCATTCTATCTTGGCATCCTTCTTAAGCATGTTGTTGAGGGGGCAGACTATCTTTGCAAATCCGGTTATGAATTTTCTAACATAATTTATCTTCCCGAAATATGACTTCAACTCCTTCTTGCTTGCGGGAAGGTTGATCTGTAGTATGGCTTTGATTCTACTAGGATCAATTGAGATCCCTTTCTCTGAAATAACGTGACCAAGAAGATTACCTTCGGTCACTCCAAACATACACTTTTTGGGATTTAGAGATATCCCAAACTGGCAGCAATGCTGAAAAACTTTTCGCAAATCATTCACGTGATCTTCTCTTTTTTTGGAGAACACTGTTAGATAATCCATATAAATGATTATGCACCTGCCCACTAGCTCCTTGAAAGCGATGTTCATGGTGCGTTGAAATGTTGCCCCTGCGTTGATCAGACCGAAAGGCATTCTCCTATAAGGAAACACTCCCCACTTGGTGGTGAATGCAGTCTTCAGCCTGTCTTCGTACTCAACCATTACCTGGTTGTACCCGGAATATCCATCTAGAAATGACATCATCTGGGACCCACTGACCATCTACAATACCTCATCCAACGAAGGTAGTGGGTAGTTATCATTTTTTGATGCCCTGTTCAGATTGTGGAGGTCCATGCACAATCGTATTTCACCGCTATTTTTCCTTACCGGAACTAGGTTGGCTACCCAGGTAGCTGGAAAGATAATGCGGGCAGCCAACAACTTTTTTACTTCTTGATAGATCAGAGGCTCTAAGAGGCATTTACTAGTCGATGCCTTTGCCTAAATGGTTTTGAATCTGGCCTTAGTGGTATAGTATGCGTTATGACTCTTCAATCATAAGTTTAAGGTCCTCATACCCCCAAGCAATGATATCTAGGAATTCCTTCATATTTTTGAGGATTCCATCCCTTTCTTCAGATGTGCATACTTTCCCAATTAGCACATTGTTCTAATTATCTTTCGTGCCAACGTTGATCTTATCACAGATGCCTCCTTCGGAATCACCCTCCTTGCGAGACTTCAGTTGATCCCAGTCAAAGATCCTTTCCAATTGTACCATACCTCTAGGAATAGTGTTTGTCTTGAGAATCAAGACCCCTTCGATGTCGATCTCAGCTTGCCGCAAACACATCTAAGCTTGTGATGAATTCTACGATGTGCTTGTCATCATTGAACACTTGGAAATTAGTGACATTGTCCGGAATGGACGGGACTGATGTCAACTCAACCGTGAACTTCTTTAAACTCTGCATTGACAAGGGTTCCAATGAGCTTGCAGCTTGTGCCAATCAATCAGCGACCTAATTTTGTGACCGGAGAATGGCTTTGATGTTGAAAGCATCAAAACTTTCCATTATATCCCACACACGGTTGCGATAGCCATTGAGCCTTTTATCATGACACGTGTACTACCTCCTAACTTGTTTGACCACTACTTCTGAATCCCCAAAACAATGCAATATATGGGCTCCCTTTTTAATGGCCAACAGCAGTCCATGAACCAAAGATTCATACTCCGCTATGTTGTTAGTGCAATGGAATTGCAATCTGTAGGCAGCCAAATAAGTTTCGCCATTAGGGCTTATTAATTCTATTCCTGCCCCGGCTCCTCGCTTGGATTTTGAACCATCAAACCTCAACGTCCAAGTCTGATTCAGGTTCGTTACTTTGCAGGTTTGAGTCTCCAGGTTCTACACTTTATCCCTTTCATGTTTAAGGACTTCCTCTTCGGGACCTATGGGCGAAGCAGTACCTTCTTGGCTAAATATGTGAGTTTTCAATACACCCGGGTGTTTCTTGCATGCTTGGTTCAACGCTGCCCTACACAGTGAACATGTTATTTCAGAATGGGCAACATTGTGAACCCTAGACCAGTTGGGTAGAAGCAGGTCTTCAATAAAAATTCTACAGTTCAAGTGTTGTGCTTGTTCCGCACATTTGCAAGAAAAGTCTCTAAAGCTGCTAAACAACTCATTCTCCTCTGATGATGATGCCACATCATCATGATCCTCTGTAATTCTTTCTAGATTTAAAACAGGATTCGAACATTGAACCAACAAAACTTCATTTGTTGGGCTCATATCAGTTCTGTAGGTTCCCATATCTGACTCCAAAAACAGAGTCTCATTGGTCTGATTATATTCAGTAATCATTAGCTTAAGCCTGGGTTCAGACTCAATTCGGATTTGGTTTGCTACCCCTCTCCATGGCAGCCACATGTGGGTAAAGCTTGAATGCAGCTAGTCGTTGAGGACGCAGGTCCAATCTCAGCTTAGCAACATACCATATGCTCCTGGAATGTCCACTACCTGGATGTCAATGTACATCTGGATGCGCGGATCTGCTGTCAACTGCATATGGATATTATTTAACTCACCCACCACAATTACTTCAGATTTGTCCAATTGTGTCGCTTTCCTGTTAGTCTTGGTGGGAGTTAGGCCTAAAGCAGTGCATACGAATAGGGACATGACATTAGCTGAAGCTCCTAAATCTATTAGACAATTGTGTAGATTTTTGCTGAAGATCCTAAGTGTCAGTAAGAAAGGTGGGGGTTCCAACTTTTATGTGAACAAATTAATAGTGGGTTCTATTGGGACTGTATTATTGTTCATTACTGAATTATCTTGAGCTCTTCCCCGTGCCCAAACTTCAAAACCAGTTCCCACTGACTAATCAACTAAGGATTCCGCTTGTGCAACATAATTCATTGTTGCACCTCTGGGATTTGTTGGTCCTCTCTCTCTTACTTCATTGTTGATTTATGTAGGTTGCTCTGGTGGAGCTCTTTGCCCCAAGTTCTCATTGCCTCCTTTTGTCTGAACTAGCGGTCCCTCCCTAAGGCTGCCCAAGACTGTGTCTCTAACCTCAGGGACCTTCATTAGTTCAGCAAGGGCCAAACTGATTTTGACCTTCCTGAATTCATCTGCCACCAATTGGCCTAACCTAATGACCTCTGCATTATTGAAAGGTTGCTCTACTTGAGAAGGTTGAGCATTTGTACTCTGATTTACGACAGCAATTAGTTGGTTCGGGAAAGCAGGTACTTTAGGGGAAGCGTGCGCCTTTTGTGGTTGACCTTGGCTTGTGTATTGTTGTGGCGCCCTTGGATAACCTGGGTTATTATTCGCGTTTTGGTTTGGGGAACTTGAATATCCTTTGGAGGCATGGAGGTGGTGTACGGGCCACTATTGCTGTTCTGATTGTTATTGTTATAATACCCCCGGTTGTCGCGCTGGTACTGCTAGAAGGCGTTCACATTTGCGGGCTGACTTGGATCTGCTACTTCATTTTCCTCCTGATTAGGGAAGAAAAAGGGTGGAATGTAGGTTTCCAGGACCAGGGTTGTATCATACCTAGGCGACGGAACTATCTCATATCCAGTAGGAGGAAGCATTGATTGGGATGTCGTGTTTTCAACTTCCCGTTAGAATATGTTTGCTGCCACTTGAAATTCATCACACTGCAGCTTTGAGTGTTGGTTGGTGTTATGTAGCCTGCACCAATTGGATAGAGCTGCCTCTGCTAGAAATACCTTGTCTGTCAGCCTGTTTTCAGGTGCTGGTGGGTTATCTAATGAGGTAGGAACTCCACCGTTGTTAGGACGGGTATTCCATGTTCTAGTTGGCCTCTGATAACCCTGATTTTGATATTGATTTTGGTATTGGCCTTGGTGTTGGTTCCTCTGGTTATTCAGCAACTGATTATTCTGGTTTTGCAAATAAGTGACCTCAGAGGAAAGCTTCCTCATTTGGTCGGTTAACTCTCGCATCTCATCCTTTTCCTCTTGCGTCCTAGAAGATACTACAATGTTCTGTAGATACACGGGTTGGTTGGGAGCGATTTGAGATATAGGTGGTCTAGGATGGAGCACCAGCTGATTTGCAGGCTGCGGGGATTGATATGCCGATTGCGGGATTTGATTCATGATGGGTGTTTGGTGGGCTAAGGCCTCACTAATTTCTTGAATCCGATTGGGCATCGCAAGAGATCCCAATTGCAGCAATGGTCCTGCAATATTCTGGCCTAAACCCTTACTGATCTCCATGGCCTTTGCATACGCCATCGTTAATGTAGTCAGTGTAGGATGGGATTGTCGGACAAACATCGCTGTCAGATAATCCAGAGCTGAATAATAAATCTCCCTTGCCGAAGCATCACTCACCACATAGGAATCTTGCAACCGGGTGAAGGCCTTGTGAAATCTGTTATTGAAAGAACTGATTGGTTCGTGGCCTTGTCTCTTCACTTCTACGAACTGTTTGTACAGCTTGGTGGGAGTTGTGGGAATACCATATTTTCCTGTAAAACCTGTCTTCAACTTTTCCCAAGAATCAATAGATGATACTGGCAGGTGGATAAACCAGTAAAATGCATCTTCTCCTAAGGAGTAAGGGAAGAGCCTACATGCAATGTCTACATACTCAATCTGTCTGTTACGCAATGCATCCTTAAATATTTTGATATGCTCTTTTGCTGTCCTATTTAGGTCATTTACATGAAAGATTGAACAAAACTTATCCGGACTTTTGGGCATATCATGGTCATTTCTGAAAATTATTGGGGATGGGTTGTCCACCAACTAGGTCACACCATTCGGAGCAGGTTGATTTCACGCCATCTGTGGTTGAATCGGTGGATTTAGAGGGGCAACCAAAGTAGTAACAACTAGGACTGCGTAAACAGTGCACTCTGGGATAGCAAATTGCTAGTTTGAAATACGAACCTCTCCGAAGAGAAGGATCCAATTCGTTCTAGCTTGGCCCTCCTCCTAGCGCCAATTCTATTGACGTGGTTAAAATTGAGAAACTACGACTCCATCCGGCCAACACAGAATAGAATGCTAAGTATCCTATCCTCTCTTGAGATAAGGAAATCCCTAATGCTGTTTTAAATTGATTAATGGGGGATGACCTCAAGGTTTCGGTTGTCAGGTCTTGACTGCAGGATAGCTCAACGGTCGATGTGTTTTGCTGGAAACACAAAGGGGACTTACGGCTAGACGGAATTGGTTTTGCACAAGTTCCCTAAGATCTTACAGTCCCCTTTGTGTTTCCAGCAAAACACATCGACCGTTGAGCTATCCTGCAGTCAAGACCTGACAACCGAAACCTTGAGGTCATCCCCCATTGATCAATTTAAAACAGCATTAGGGATTTCCTTATCTCAAGAGAGGATAGGATACTTAGCATTCTATTTTGTGTTGGCCGGATGGAGTTGTAGTTCCGCAATTTTAGCCATGTCAACAGGTAGATAGGACTTCACATATTCAAGACTTTGACCTTGATATTGCTGTCCCATCCCAAAGTGACAGAAGTCTTTGAGCTTTCAGGAAACTTCATTTCCTTTCTCTCATTTTATGTCAAAATTTGTTACTGATGTTTTACGTTAAATTGCTATCACTTTTTTGTGGAGAGAAAAGGATATTGGCTTTCATGAAAAAAGAAGAAAGACTGTTGTTCCATCCTATTTTAGTTTTAGTATTAGATAGATAGGGGGAGCCTTCCCTTAATTAGGAGAGTATCATACTCACACACTGTGGTTGAAAGTTTATACATTTTCCCAAGTGTACAAAATTTTCAACCAACATGATCCTTTAGAGCTCCTTAAAATATTTTTGTGGATGGGTTTGATCAAATCTCTCAACAAGTTTGTGTTTGAAGGCATCATAGGTTCTTATTTCCTTTTGATCTTGGGTAACTAGCCCATGATGCCACCAATCGTGTGCCACTCCTTCTAGGTGTGAAATAGCAAATGTGATGGCATCCTTTTCTATCATGGGACAAAGGGTTAGGTATGTTTCTAGTTTTTGCAAGCATACCATGCATGTGTTGTAACCTTTCCTGACACATCGAAATTTGGGATGGACAACTTCCCTATTTTATTTTGCATGCTTAGGTTGGGTCGATTATCTCCCCTCCTATGGATGCTCCTCATTCCAGCCTCACAATATGTTGTGAATGAGATGCTTCTCTTGTTGGGTATTCCATCATTTCCTTACATGTGGTTTGTTTGATCTATTTGTCTGTTAGTAATTTATTAGAGGTTATTAGTTTATATTGGGCATTATTTGTTATCAATTAGTTTCATATGGAACCCGTGAGTTCCTCATTTATAGCTAATTTATAGCTATATAAACATTGTTTTATGTAATTGATATTCCATGAAGGATATTCTCTGATATGGTGTTAGAGCATACACTGATTTTGTGCCTATTCGTATGAGAAGATCGAAAATTATTAATGAGTGGTTATTATTCATATCTGCTATGTAGAAATAACGCAATATATCTAGATCTACATGGTGGCCATTGATCTGGTCCAATAAGTGCCTATCATAGAAAGCGTGATGTAACTGTCCAAGGATGTGAAATTCCTAAGCCCGTTGTGAATCATTCAATCGTAGTTTCCTGAGCTGTGTTGGAATCTATTGCATCGTTCTCACTAAAACTAGGTACGTTTGTGATTTGTGTTTTGGGCTTATATCCTCCTCTCAAGTTAGAATCTCTACAATTTTAAGATTCAATAATGCCATACTTGTAGTTGAGCTCATCATTTTGCGAACTAGAGCTTCATTTGCAGTGTCTTTCAATTTGTGTAGCACGTTGAGTATTAAAGAAGGTGGTGGCGAAAATGTGATCAAAAAAAGAAAACGTTTTTTCAGTAAAGCAATTAGCGTTGGTTTTCAGGATATTTTGAAGAAGAGGACCTTCAGTTGGCTAGGCGGTGGAGATCAAGAGGTGGCAGAATTGTCGCAGAGCGGCGCTACTATAGCTAATGCATAGTCATTGGTAGAACTTTTACGTAGGCTGCGTGTATGAAAAATGTGATCATGGGTTCTTGGATTGATGATTTGCTTCCTATCATGTTAGCCGACGCGTTGATGATATGCTTTCTATCGTGAATTAGCTGACACTTTAAGCTCCTCGCTAGGCTTCTCTGGACCTTGGACCTCCATGCTGCTACCTAAAAGACCGTCGCAAGTTACTTCATTTGGATAGATAGTTTCATTCATATGAAGAAGACCACGGTTCGATTCTTCTCTGATCCAGTTTCTTTCGCGGCTTGTACTTGTTTCATGTGCACTGCGACTGATGAGTTATACAAGGCCTTGTGACACCATGTATTGAAGCAGCAGAGATGCTTTCCTCTGCCACTTGATGGGCTTTCACCTGCATTGCTTTCTACATACCAGAGGTCAAGATTAAAGAGGAGGGTGCTTCAAAAACGCTCCACTACAGAGTCTTTGTCATTACAAAACCTATGTAAATAAGGTGCAGAAGTTCTATTGGTCTATCTTAGAGTGCGAGCTATGCTTCTTCTTTTTTGGGGTACATGGGTCCTGCACCAAAGTCTCTAATGCTCATTGAAGGCCAATGGTATGTGGACTCAAGTGCTACAGAGCACATGACTAGATAGGAGTGGTTTCTCACATCGAAACCCCATCATGGTAAAGTCACTCTTGGAGATGATACCACCCATCACATCAAAGGTATTGGTGAAATCTCTTTGTAGTTTGGTGTAAATCGTTGTAGGCTTACTAATGTCTTGTACGTGCCAGGACTTACCAAAATCTCCTTTCTATTAATCAATTCTTGACCACAACTTTAGGATTGAGTTTGATAGCGCTGAAGATAAAAAGGTTTGTCTTATCAAAGATAAATCTAAAAATGAAAAGATTGTTTCTAGTGCTACTGAGATTGGAAAAATGTTTAGGCTTGATACAACTACAAATAATCAAGCCTTAGTGACTAAGGACAATGATCTTGCTATGCTTTGGCATCTTAGATTTGGTCATTTGAGCACTAGTTACTTGCTAAAACTCAATTAGAAAAGCATGGTCAAAAGGCTTCCGTCACTTGAGAAGTCAAGTGTTGTTTCTTTTGGTTGTATTGCTGGAAAACAACATAGAGTACCCTTCTATCCTAGTGATCATCGTGCAAGCCAAACCCTTGCAACTGGTGCATACCGATCTATGTGGGCCTATGACACCTATTCATAAAGGATATAGGTACTTTTAGCTTTTTGTTGATGATCACACAAGGAAAATGTGGGTCTATCGTTTGCAGCATAAAGATGAGGCATTTTTCCACTTCAAAGAGTTTCACACTCTTGTGGATAAAGATACGAGTCTCGTATTCGTGTCCTCCACTTAGATCAAGAGGGGGTATACACCAGCACTGAATTCTCCATATTTCTAAAGGAAAATGGCATTCGGTGTCAACTAACTGCAACATACACACCTCAACAAAATGGAGTTGTTGAACGAAGAAATCGCATCATCGTGGTGATGGTCCAAATTATGTTGAAAGATTCTCAACTGGATCATGCATATTGGGCTGAAGCTATTCACACAACAGTTTATCTTTTGAATAGTGCACCAGCCAAGGCCCTTGATGGCATTACTCCAGAAGAAGCATGGACAGGGTTAGAGCCTTCTATCTCACATCTTTATGTGTTTGGATGCAGTGCCTATATGCATATACCTAAACAAAAAAGGAAAAAGACAAATGAAAAATCAATGCAATGTACTCTTCTTGGATATAGTAATGAATCTAAGGCATATCACCTTATGGATCCTAAGACAAAGAAGATATACATTAGTAGAGATGGAATTTTTGATGAGAAGAGTGAGTCTCCTCCCACATCATCATCTACTTCAGATAGTGCTCCTATATTCAACATGGATGGTAAAAATGATGGGAACGTTGATAGTCAATCAACACCCACAAATGTCAAAAACCTTTACCAAAGTTGTATACTAGTACCATTCGCGATGCAAAGCTAGATGGAGTTCCAGACAATTCAACTTCAAGTCCGAGGTCTCGCAACATGGCTCACGATGAGGTTAATCTAGTTCTAATGACTACAGTTGTTGAAAATTTTGAGCCATCTAATGTTAAGGAAGCACAAGAATCAAAGCCTTGGAAAGAGGCTAGGGATGTAGAGCATCAATCTCTGATGAAAAATAACACTTGGGAGCTTGTTGATCTACCATCTGGTAAGAAAGCAATTGGATATAAATGGATATTCAAAACTAAGTATAAAGCAGATGGTAGTAGAGATAAACATAAGGCTAGACTTGTAGCCAAGGGCTATGCCCAGAAAGAAGGGATAGACTATGAGGAAACATTTGCTCCCATTGCAAAGATAAAAACCATTAGAATGATTTTTGCTTTAGCTGCCCAATTTGGTTGGAAATTATACCAAATGGATGTAAAAAGTGTGTTTCTCAATGGAGACCTTAAGGAAGAGGTCTGTCTATATGACCCAACCAGAGGGATATGTTGCACCTGGTAAAGAAAAAAAAAGTGTGCAAACTAATCAAGTCCCTATATGGTCTCAAACAGGCTCCTAGAGCCTAGTATATCAAAATTGATGAGCATATGCTAAAACATGGTTTCACTAGGCATCCATATGATCCAAATCTCTACCTCAAAAATCAAGGGGTGGCTATTATGATCATTAATGTATATGTTGATGACTTGGTTATCACAGGCAGCTTAGCAAAAATGGTTGAAACAACCAAGAATGATCTCAAGAAAGGCATTGATATGACAGATCTCGAACTATTGCACTATTGTCTACGCTTAGAAGTATGGCAAACATATCAACATATCCTTATGTCACAAAGGAAATATGCCAAGACACTGCTTGAGAAATTCAGAATGATGGATTCTAAACCCATGTCTACACCTATGGAATCAAGTTTGCAGTTATCTAAAACTAATACATCTTCTTAGGTGAATGCAACTCTCTATCATCAAATGATTGGAGGTTTGATTTACCTAACTTATACTAGACCAAACATTAGTTTTGTTAATTATCTATCAAGATTAATGCAAGAAACAAAAATGTCCCATTGGAATGAAGCAAAAAGGGTCTTGAGGTACATACATGGTACAATGGATCATGGTTTGGAATATAATATGAGTGATCAATTCTTTTTGACAGAGTATATCGATGTAGACTATGCAGGATCTGTTGATGATAGAAAATCCATATCTAGATTTGTTTTCTTCCTAGGTTTAGGACCTATTTCTTGGGGATGTAAGAAGCAAGCCACGGCTGCTCATTCTTTGACATAGGCAGAATATTGTGCAGCATGTGTAGCAATTTGTGAAGCAGTTTGGTTGCATCACATATTAGAAGGATTGGGGATACCACAAAACCAACCTACAGTCCTCTATTGTGACAATCAAAGTGTTCTTAAGCTTGTTCGCAATCCAATGTTTCACGAACTGACCAAGCATATTGAAGTCGACTACCCCTTCATACGAGAACATGTTCAGAAGAACAACATTCAGCTCCAATTTTGCTCAACTCGGGAACAACGTGCTGACATCTTCACAAAGCCTCTTGCCTGTGTGAAGTTTGAAACATTTCAGTATTCTCTTATTAGTACTTTAAAACAATGATGTAATAAGGGGGGGATGTTGGGTATTCCATCATTTCCTTACGTGTAATTTGTTTGATCTATTTATTTGTTAGTAATTTGTTAGAGGTTGTTAGTTTATAATGGGCATATTTGTTATCAATTAGTTTCACATGGAACCTATGAGTTCCTCATTTATAGCTAATTTATAGCTATATAAACATTGTTTTATGTAATTGATATTCAATGAAGGATACTCTCTGGTATCTCTTTATTTCAGGGTCCAATCCTGCATATTCCATGACAAGTTACCTCATGGTTGGGTTGTTGATTTCTCTATTTTCTCTTGATGATCCATCCTCATTTAAGAAGGGAGGTCTATTTGTGCTTCAGTTTGACCCTATAGTAGTTCCATAAAGAGATACTCTTTGGTATCTCTTTATTTCAGGGTCCAATCCTGCATATTCCATGGCAAGTTACCTCATGGTTGGGTTGTTGATTTCTCTATTTTCTCTTGATGATCCATCCTCATTTAAGAAGGGAGGTCTATTTGTGCTTCAATTTGACCCTATAGTAGTTCCATGATTGTTTTCTAGTTGGTTCGGAGTATCTTCCTTTCATGCCTTTGGTTTGGTTGAAGAGTATCGTTTATGTTTTGAAGGGTTTGAAGTAATGCTTGGGTTGTTTGTTTCTTTCTTTCCATAAAATTCCTCAATTCATACTCCATTTGTAATTCTTTTGTGTTGTTTTGGTGGGTAGTCTTTCTCTTTTCCCTTTCTACGGCCCTAATTGCTCGTTGACTAGGTTGCATTAACTCTTTTCCCTCAGGTTGGCAAGAAATTGCTCTGATACCACTTGTAATGTCCCCTTTTATAAAATGCCCTAATTTGTCCTAGATTTAGCTAAGGGTGGATCAGAGGAGGAATACCTTTATTTCACAAAATAGGAAATCCTACAATAAGTTAGAAATTCAATGTATAAGTGATTAATATTTACAACATACTAACTGTAAATTTATTATCCAATTATGATCAATAAGGAGAGACTAACTAAGATTTATGAAATATAGATAGAATATGACGAAAGATCAATTATTAGTGAAATGAAATACAATTTGTAATAATGAATAACTACAAATGTAAAGCTCAAAATTATAGATTATAACTAAAGGAAATTTGAACCATTTGTCAGGGTGTCTTAATCAACTGTTCTCCCCGAATTAAGCTATACTTGATAGGTTGTCTTATCCATTGTTCTCCCTAATCAAGTCACAATGGTAGGGTGCCTTATCAACTATTCTCCCTAATTACAGGGTGCCCTATCAGCTGTTCTCCCTGATTTAAATTATATTTAAAGGGTGCCCTATCAGCTATTCTCCCTAATTTAACTTATATTTACAGGGTGCCCTATCAGTTGTTCTCCCTGATTTAAATTATATTTACAGGGTGCCCTATCAACTGTTCAACCTGATTTAAATTATATTTACAGGGTGCCCTATCAACTGTTCTCCCTGTTGCAGTCTTCATAACTATGGTTGATTCTAGAAATTAGATATAATATGTATAGGTGATAACATCACATTTCATCATACTAGCCATAATAGCTTAGGAGATAACATGCAATGATCAATCTTAAAGATTATCTGCTATTCATAATAATATTCAGAGACTATTGACAAAGTTATGCCAAGAAAACTTCATACCAAAGTGTTGTCTTACTTTCACGATAGCTGCAAATTCGATCCTCTTTCCTATGTTCTCCAACAACGTTTTTTCCCTCCTTCCATGATGTGGGGAGTGGGGGGGGTAATTATCCTCCCCAATCCTTAGTAGAAAGATTATTATCAATGAATACGTCCTTTGGTGGCAGTGACCTCGTGGCAACCTTTCATACCCCTGGATACTTTAATAGTTGTTTTAACACATTTGATAGGAATCGGTTAATAATAATTTACTAAATAATCAATATCATTAAGAATGTAATTAATAACATTAATAATTGTTAGATAACATTACTATCTGTGTTTGCCATTCAATAATAGTTCTAATATGATCTTATTGAAATCAAGTCATTAGTTATTCATAAAATAGGTTGATAGTGTTTACAATAGACGATTTAGACCAATCATATGAGTGAATTAGGAACAGCTCATGACAACAAGATCCAAATCCAGGATCGCATTATTGAGGAAAGATTTATTCAATAAGGTGTAACCCTAACCCTAATTTTTTGCAATTGTGATTCTAGGGCAAACTAGGAAGAGGACATTACAAAGCCTCGTTATGGTTGAACCCAAAAAATGAATTATATATACCATATGATTAAGATGATTGTGAATATATGTTCTTTAACCCTAGTAGTAATAATTGATTTTATGAATTGTATTTTCAATAATTGTCTAAAATGATTGCAGGATCTCAACAAGGATCCATCTTTCTTTTATATTCTTTGGGTAAAGTTATATCTCTCACTATATTATGTTCCTTATTTTTATTGAACTCATGATTCTAGGGCAAAATATTGGGTAACCCCAAAAGGGGACATTACAACAACTTGTTTTCAGGACATCTCGGCCATGTATTTGACATCAACAAGGGTTTGATAAGACTAGGCAAAGATTGACAGGTATGTTGCCTAGGGTAACCTTGTCCACCAATCTTGTTGTCATTTTTGTTGTAGTGACTAGAAGCCCAATATGAGTGAGGTTGTGACAGTAGTTGAGGCATTAAATATGCATGGTTGTTCCATAGACATATATGCAGAGAGTAAGAAAACTGTCCAGAAAAGATTATTAGTGCACAAACATTGGTTGTTACAATTACGACAAGGCATTTGATATTCGAAATGGCAAAGTCCTAAGTTTGCTTTAGAGGCAGCTGCAAAAAGGATATGATGCATAAGCAATAAAATTTACCCTCTGAGACTAGAACAACTCTTGCAATCACTTTGCATCGATAAATGCAATCAAGAACAAACAACCTAAAAATGCTAACATCTTTCAATGCATTGTGATGCAATGCCCTTGTAACAACGACCAAATAGTTTGAGCATATACACAAGGATTATGTACCAACAATTATAGCACAGCATATGTGCAAAAATAAGATGCACCATGGTCTGATCTAATGCAGTTATGCACAATCGTATAACCTCTAATGCAAGCACTGCAGAAATATGTAACATTTTTCTGTGCCAGTTTGTCTTTCAATAAAAATAAAAGCAGAAAGCTAGCCACCTCCAGAAGACAAGCCTTGGCACAATATATTCCCCAGTCACTGAAAGATTTGGAGGAGAGGTTGTCATACATTAATTTTAACTACATCTGATTTTTTTGCTAAGCTCCTCTATTAAAAATAGAAGCATACAAACCTCCTTTTATACATCTCGAATATTAAATGAGACAAGCAAAGAATGTAGTTGTCCATTATTTGTAGGCCTTCTCATTCTCACACACTTTTAATCTTCAATGATCAGAGATTCCTTTGTAACAATGATCAAAAATTGCTTTGTAGCATGATGAATGGAATTCTTATAGGGAGATAAATGGATTTCTTATGGAGAGGGACAAGATTTTAATCTTAATCTATTTTAAGCAAATAATTTCTTACAAATGTTCAAATCCTACAGCATTCAAAAAAATTTGGTATGACTCTTACCTAAAACCCTCTTTTATTCAAACTAATTAACATAGCAAGCTACATTATCAATCTAACTCAAAAATATTGCACTATAATTGCATATTGCTTTGGAAAACCTGAACTCCAATCAATGAAGTTCTTAATTTTTCCTAAAAATTAACGAAAAAATTATATGATAGATTTTCATATTTTAGATGAAACTAAAGTTTACAGGATTCCAAAATTGGGGATTCTTTTGAAATTTGTACAGAATTACTTAGTGAAGATAATAGTTTCTAAAAGAGAAATATGAATCGATATTTCATGTATATAAAATAAATAATATGAAGAATAAAAAATAAAGAAGAGGTTTGGGAGTTGGTATGAGTTTTCCATAGTCCATTGGTATGATATGCACAAGCTTCTGGTTAATGTGCAAAAGGTTCAGTGTTATGATTTCACAGGTCACGAAAAAACAAAAATGGCAGCAGCTAATGTTAAAAAATGAGGGTTGAAATGTTTTAAAAATAAAATAAAATGAGAATAAATGTAATATAAATTCAGCATTTCACAGTGCTCTGTTTTCATCACTGCATTTAAGGAAAAAAATATTTGTATAACTTTCTAGTTACACTTTTTGGAAATAATACAATGGTGACAAACATGAATCTAGGGTTGTTCTGTGTCCTGCGTTTCATATGGAATTTGACAGCAAAATTGAATTATGAAGGCCATCGAACCAATGATCAGAAATGCCTTTGTAACAATGGCCAGAAATGATTTACACGAACTGTGGAAATCATGTCTGTTGGTATCCAGAACTGCCTTTATAGCATGACCAATCCTATTTCTTATAGCGAGTAACAGGAATTTAATCTTCCTCTAAGATTCTAACTAATTTATTAAATCATATTTGAATCCTGGAGTTTTCAAAAATTGTGGTATAACTTTCATCTGACATCCTGTTTTGTAAAGTTATAAACTATATCATCATCTTTACTGAATAATTTTGCATTATAATTACATAAACTTTGGAAAACCTTGAGAAAAAAAATTTAATAATGAACTGAAATGCACCTAAATAACTCTAACTAATGGAGTTATTAATCTATCCTTCAAATTTAAGAAATGTTCTAAGATAGATTTTCAGAATTTAAATGAAACAGAGGTGTACAGAACTTTGAATTTTGGGATTCCTTTAGCATTTCTAATGCAAAATTACATAGCAAAAATAATAAAGTATAAAAACAACTATAAACCCGTCTTCTATCTTTAAATAATAAAAAATAATATGAAGAATAACTGTACAAGTGATTCGATATTAATGAAAACAACATGACAGCATTTTACACACGCCAAAAAAGGCAGCATCTAATGTGAACAAATTAGGGCTAAAAAGTTGAAAAACTAAATAAAATAAAGATAAATGTTATAGAAACTCAACTTCAACAATGGTGTGCTTTCACTGCTGCGTTTAGAGAAAAAAAAAATGTATATATATCTTTCAGTTTTGACTAATGTAAGGGAGGCAAACCTGATTTCAGGATTCTTCTCTAAAACATTTCCATGACTGCAATGCTCGAGTTGAAGGATAATTTTGATGAAAACGATTCTAAAGGCGCGCCTCATTTTCCAATTTCTATGAACAGGATCATGTAATTGTGATAGCAAGCGTGCCCTTTTCCAATAGGAGGCTTCGAATGCATGTCGGAGCTTGTACCAGGGGAGACCCAAAACCAAGCGAAAAGTGTTACCGAAAAGAATTCTACAGAGATTCTCTATGAAGAGGATGAAATCGCTGTGGTATAGATCCAACCTCCTATAAGAGAATTTCTCGATGGTAAACATTTGCAAGACGAGATCTCTCCAATCCTAGGAACAGGTTTTACAAGAACTATTGGCATTGCTCAAGAATGCCAAGAAGGAAAGAACTGACAAGAAAAGGCAAAAGGCTTCAGAACATATCGGAGGACCACAGAGATCTCTTCATGCAATTGAATAATTTGATAGAGCGTGAGGTTCAACGGCTCTTTATTTGGTATTTTTTCAAGTAACGTTCACTGTTTTTAAATAAAAGTTTTATATACGAATTGGGAATGGAAATGGATATTTTATAGTGTAAAAGTATCTTTTTTGGTTCTATAGATGATATATAATATATGCAAATAGTCCATATATCATATAAGGGTATTTAATTGTACTACAAAGAACGTATACATATCTATTTTATAGAATTTGAAATTGTGTCTTCTTTTTAAGAGTTTAAGTTCTTCAACATTAGAAAGATTTGTTTTTCAAGTAAATGATATAAAACGAATTAAGTTATAGAAAAAAGGAAATCTAACAAGTGTTACGTAGTGACAGTACTTGCCTTTGTAGTATTGTAAACAGTGATTGTTGGCTAGTCAATAGATGAAATGTGGCATACTAATTTAGGGACAACTAACAAATAGTTTGAGATCAACAAATTCTTGCAAAGCATGGTCACTTTTATTCAGTCAATGAAGATTATAGTTGTTAGTGTTAACATTGGCTTCAAGATTCATTTGTACCAAGCACAACTACATTACTATAGTTGAAGCTCAATTTGTTCCTTGGAAATGTAACGTCCTAAAATTGCACCCTTTGCAATTTTGACCGCATTTGGGGCCCTTTGTTACAAGTGCAGTTCTCGTTGTACCAAAAGATCGACCTGTTAATGCACGATACAACCACTAGACCTATAAAATCCATAGGAGACGGTTAAGCCATGTCACAAACCCAAGCCATACGCTGCACAGCACAAGGAGACCAAGGGCACACACCTTGCAACAATCCCCCCCCAACGCAAGCGAGGGGTTTGAACCTGTGACCGAGATCTGATACCACTTGTTACAAGTGTGGTTGTCGTTGCACCAAAAGATCGACCTATTAATACCTGATACAACCACTAGACTTATAGAATCCACAGAAGGTGGTTAAGCCATGTCACAAACCCGAGTGTTGCGCTGCACAACACAAGGAGACCAAGGGCGCACACATTGCAACACCCTCACCTTAGTGTTTGCATCCTCATGCTTGATCAAGACCCATTTATGCTTGTACCATGCAATAATGGTCATATTTTCACATTCTACCTTGTTGGGACCCTTAACCCTGACCCAAATATGGGGTAGGACCAGGGCGTGGCGCCTTGGTCCTCATTGGGACCATGGCGCCATGCCATGGTCCTCCTTGGTTGGGCCCTAATTCAAACCCTTTGCCCTATTCAAATTTTGAGCAGGAAACCTTGCTTCATGTCGGCTTATGTCAGAAAATTAATATGTTTGACGATGGGCAAGTATATAAGGAGGTTTTCCCCTCTCATTTAGATATACAGGACATTCATATAGGTAGACATTCAAGCATTGAAGTATTCATCATCAAGCATCTCTAGAGGTCTGATTCTTCATCTATCCATTATGGAGCAACTTTACATCATTCGTTTGCAAGCATGTGTGTGTAATTAGGGTTTTGTCATGTTCATGCCATTTCATACAACATATGTGATTACATTCAAGAAGCAAATCATCATCATCATTTGTTGCAGATCTGAGGTATGTCTTTCCATCATTTATTTCAAGTATTTGTAATATTTCATTCAAGGTTAATTCCTAAAATAGGGTTTGACTTAGGCAAACCCCTATTTCGAACCTATTTTCCCTTCTTTTTGTGTGCAGGAAATAGGTACAGAGTTGTGATCTTCAAAATAAACTTTATTTGCAGAGACGAATCGACCATTTTCGACATGCAAAAAAGTAGGAGGACCAGAGCACCCACCACCATGGTCCCAACATTTTTGGAGCTTTTTCAGGGATCAAATCTGAATCTACATATATTGCTCAGATCCAGGTGCATGCAAAAATCTTGCGTCTGTAACTCATAGTTTTCTCAATTTTACCTTCATTTTTCAGCATCTTACCTTAATTCAACATTTTAACTCACAAAAGAGGGTCAATCAATTCGCACACCCCTTAAATTCATTCAGTATTCAGTCCCTATCATTCCTAATTTAGGATTGGATCTATTGGACTCATCCCTCTTTTGAATGTAATGGAAAATTAGTGAATTTCATCTCTCTAATGGTGGAAACCCTAATTTTTCACCATTGAATGTAATTTTTATGTAATGGTGAAAAATTAGGGTTTCCACCATTAGAGAGATGAAAACCACTAATTTGCCATTACATTCAAAAGAGGGATGAATCCAATAGATCCAATCCCAAATTAGGAATGATAGGGACTGAATACTGAATGGATTTAAAGGGTGTGTGAATTAATTGACCCTCTTTTGTGAGTTGAAATGCTGAATTAAGGTAAGATGCTGAAAAATGAAGGTAAAATTGAGAAAACAGTGACCTACAAACGCGATATTTTTGCATGCACCTGGATCTAAGCAATATATGCAAATTCGGACTTGATCCCCCAAAAAGCTCAAAAAATGTCAAGACCATGAGAGTGGGTGCCCTGGTCCTCCTACTTTTTCACATGCCAAAAAGGGTTGATTTGTATCTGCAAATAAAGCTTATTCTGAAGATCGCAGCTCCATACATGTTTCCTGCACACAGAAAGAAGGAAAAATAGGTTGGAAATAGGGGTTTACCTAAGTCAAACCCTGATTTGGGAATTAACCTTGAATAAAATATTACAAATACTTGAAATAAATGATGGAAAGGTATACCTCAGATTTGCAACGAATGATGATGATGATTTGCTTCTTGAATGTAATCACATATATTATATGAAATGGCATGATCATGAAAAAACCCTAATCACACACACATGCTTGCAAATTAATGATGTAAAGTTGCTCCACAATGGATAGATGAAGAATGTGCAGCCTTGAAGACCTCTAGAGATGCTTGATGATGAATACTTCAATGCTTGAACACTTGATTTCTTGATTGTCTACCTATATGAATGTCTTGTATATCTAAATGAGAGGGGAAGACCTCCTTATATACTTGTCTATTGCCAAACCTATTAATTTTTCAACATAAGCCAACATGAAGCAAGATTTCCTGCTCAGAATTTGGATAGGGCAAAGGTTTTGAATTGGGGCTTAACTAGGAGTAAGGACCAAGGCGACATGCCCTAGTCCTACCCCATATTTGGGCCAGGGTTAAGGGTCCCAGCAAGGTGGAATATGAAAATATGGCCATTATTGCATGGTATAAGCATAAATGGGTCCCGATCAAACACGAGGATGCAGACACTAAGGTTAGGGCCCCAAATGAGATCAAAATTACAAAGGGTGTAATTTTAGGATGCTACAGGAACAAATATATGTTAAATATTGATGAGCAAGTGATAAGTTAGTAAAGGGTTTTCCTAGATAGATTAGTTAGTTTTGATTTTGATATGAGGACTCTCATAATATAGCTATGTAAACACCTAAAATTGTCTTACGCCTGCAAACGCTAATTTTACTAATTATTCTCTTTCTTAATTAAATAATTTAATTTATTTAATTATTTCAACTTTATTCTTCCAGATTAATATTTTTCTTCCATTTCAAATTCATAATTCAAATTTCCCTCTAATTCATAATCAATTAATTTTTAATCATTTCCCTCTTAATTAATATCAATTATTCACTTTAATAAAATTATCCTTTTTGTTTAATTAAATCAATTTCTCCTATGTGCCCATAATTAAATAATTATCCCAAATTATTTAATTAACTAATAATATTCTCTCAAATTAAATAAATTTCTTGATTTATTTGATTTCATTTCTCTCCAAATTCAAAATAATTTCATTTCTCTCCAAATTCAAATTAATTTCATTTCCCTCTCATTTCAATTTCAATCTCACATTTTCAAAATTCAAGATTTCCTCCAAATTCAATTTCATCACAATTGTCTACATCACATGTTGAAAATGAGTAACCGTCACTGACTCTCAGTTCCCACTAATGACTCAATGATCACCATTTTCTAACTAATCAATCAACCCACTCTTTTCAAAGTCACTTTTTTCTGACTAACTCATCTATCCACTCATCAAGTCAATCAAATGAGTAAATTTCTCAATCAAATTCAATCAGGTTGAGTAATCATCTCCAAACAACTTGTCTCGTCGATTCTCAACCATTGATCGACTTTGTTATTAAATCAATCTCAACCATTCATTCAAAATTACAAAATCTATAAATTCAACAACAATTCTCAATCATGGATAACCACAGTCTTCGAATTCTTCAAATTCTTGTGCAATCACGCTATGATAATTGTGCTTCGATTTTGAGAGCCATCATACACTACATGAAAAGGAGAAGAGAAATGGAGGCACTTGCATGGATTCATCATTTGGTTTGTAATTAATTGATTTATTCATTTATGCTTTTTGATTGAATTCATTTGATTCTTTCATCATTTATAATTGAAGATTTGTAATATATTAGAGTTCGGGATTGCTCTTTCAATCTATTTACATTCAATTCAATTTTAGCACATACAAGTTGAAGTTGACTTTGTACGATTTTAAACTATTTAAATGTTCCACATAGTAGTGAGAACCTACCTTCATAGTAACATAATAAAAGTATTTATTGTCTAGTGGATAGATGAGTCATAACATTACAATAAAAGTATTTGTTGTCTAGTTGATAGTGTTGGCAAGAGACACTATTCCGGTGAAGATTGATGCATGAGAAATGCTTAGGAGTTGTCATTGATAGCAACTTAGTTTAGAAATCATATCCGGTGCATGTAGATTTGATTTACCAAAATTTGTATTATCATTTGGCATAAGTCTGGAAGGTCGAATACAGTAACCGACAGAGTATGAGTACAATGTGTAGATCTTGATTTTGGTTGTGTAACTTTGGTTGTGGTAATAGAGGCAGATGATTCGAGGTTCAAGGAAACTTATCTTGTAATCTTGATAACCGGTGTTGATTCATGAGCGAGATTGAAGGTACGGTATCTAGTAACTCAGGAAGAACAAAGCTATTTTTGTGTAACGTGTGGTCTGGAATCTTTGGGATGGTTTTGGTGATTGGGTCAACAAATATGATGCTTATTATCATCTTTTTTAGGTCTGCATATGGATTTGTGGACGGATTGAGCCAACTTGTTGGATACACGTTTCATGTTGTGTGTTGTGCAATTTTTGGAAGCCGAACATGTGAACTGATTTGTTTTGTTGATGCAGATATATAAGATCGACTTATATGATCATTTTGTCATTGGAGATGTGTGGCAGATGTGTGAATGCTGATATATGATGAGCAAATGAGCATCAACATGCAAATTTGGTGCTCAGGTATGACTGTGCAATAGAACAAGGCAGATAAGAAGAACAAAGGAAGACACTCAAATTGTGCTTAACTGAAACTTTTATTTGACATCAATAGATGTTATTCTTTAGTTCAAACATTATTATAATCATTTGTAGGACAGTGAGTCCTTCGGGTTGTATCCCATTTTGTATTTGACCAATGAGTTCTAAGCAATGAGCTTGAATGCAAGTGCATTCCTCTTTTGTAATATTATCATAGTCCTAACCAAAGTATAATAATATTGTGGGTTCAAATCCCACCGTGGTTTTTCCCTTTTAGGGTTTCCACGTAAAAATTCTGGTGTTATGGTTTTGTGGTTGTTTGGTTTATGTTTTTGCACTTTGCTTTCATTCTTATGCATCTGGTGGTTTAAGAATTAGGTTAATAAATTTGTGATTTGTAGAACATTGATTCAACCCCCCCCCCCTCTTAGTGTTCATTGATTCCAACAATTGGTATTAGAGCTTAGTTCCTTAGAAGGATCCTAACAACTTGAGGAAGATCTGGAAGATTAAATCAATGGACTCTGGTTTGTAGAAGAAACTTATTGTGGCACTTAAAAATATTGATGTAGCTATAAAAGAGAAAAGTAGCCTAAGGAGAAGTCTGGAAGCAGCTGAAAATTTTATTGAATCTCTAAAATAACAAGTGAACACATCTAGAGAGAAGATAAAGGAATTGATGCATAAACTCAAGGAGAAAGAAGAACAAAGCATTGACAATAAAGCGAAGACAGATGAATGTGAGAAGCTTGCTAGAGAGAATGCAGTCCTAAAGAATGAGATATGATCCATTGTGATGAAGATGACAAAGGAGATTGAAGACAGGAAGAAGAATGAGGAAAATATGACTCAGTCATTGAACGATAGATATGAAGAATGTTGCAGATTGAACTATAAGAATGATCGGTCGAGACTTGAATTGGTGCAATCCAAAAATGATGGGCAAGAACTTGAAAGGCGGATCATAATTCTGAGAGATGAACTTTCCACTACTAATGAGTTAAAAAAAAAATTCAAAGCTAGCTCAGTCAGGCTATTTGAGATGCTAGAAAGTTAGAGAAGTGGAAAAGACATGCTAGGACTTGGATATGAGAAAGGAGAATCCTCCGATTCTGGACAAAGCAATCATCAAAAGAACAAGAGACCTCTGGTAGACAGCCTAATGCTTATGAATTTAATGGTAAATATCTTATTTGCAATAAATTCAATCATATGGAAAGCCAATGCAGAAATAGGATGATGAATAATGGTTCTATCTTTATCGATCAAACTTTCAAATGCAACAACTTTGGTCATAAGTAAAACATGTGCAGAGCAGTGATGAATAATTTTCAAAATAAGAGATGTTATGCTTGTGGAATGTTTGGCCACATTTCTAACCAATTTAGGATGAGACCAAATCAGATGAACATCAGGCCTATACAAAGAAATATTGTTTGCTATGCATGCAACAAAACCGATCACACTGCAAAATATTGCAGAAGCAAGAATGTGAGCAAGAATGCTCCGGTAGACAAGAATAGATCAGATGAAAAGGGCAAAGTGAAGGTTGAAGAAGTCAGAGAGCAGCATAAGAAGATGTGGGTTAAGAAGGAAGATTCAAATGTTCAGAATGGCTACACACCTGATTCCAGTGTTGGAACCTCATCCAATAACTAAGGCATTTGGGCCTTAGGGGGAATATTTTCATGCCGATTCTTCAAACCCCCTTTCGGAGATCTTTAACTGGCTGAGGAAGGTTATATATGATAGAGATTAGTTGTGCAGTTGATATCTAGAAGATTACATGCCTATCTAAGTATCCGGTGATGAATTATTGAAGAAGCAGGGTATCCGAAAAGCCTTTAGGGTTGTGCATATATTACAACTTGAAGTTAGGTTTTTAGAGGATAAAAAGGCATTCTATCATTCATTCTCCACATTGTGAATGAAGAGAAAGAGCAGGAGAGCGAGGCGATCCAGATTAAGCAGCAAAAACAAAGCTTGAAGCGATCCGACATTGATTACTAGCATCAGGTTGAAATTGAAAAGGTATTTATCTATGTTTGAGCTATCTATTTATAACCGTATTTTTGAAATGGCATCTACATCTCGAGTAGAAAATCTGTTGGTAGTAGAAATCACTGAAAGGGCAAAGCCAGTGTTTAAGAAACATCCATTCAAATCGACCGAAGATGATCCAGAAGGAGCATTTTCTTCTGTGTTGTATGGCATGTTGCACAATGAAGATATTAGGGCATACATTCACTATAATATCGAAGATCTTGGGAATGCAGACATGTTATCACTATAAACCAAGCATATGATGGATGGAATGGGGAATCTGAAGCCCGAATTCAAATCATTGCAAGATAAGGGTTTTATCTAATTTGTTCACTTTCCGGTGTTCGATGAACTCGAATGGGTTAGGTATATCTTGAGTCGAATCCATGATGAGTTTATATGGCTAGATAGACCTCACAAGATCACAAAGCAATACATTCAAGTTGTAACTTGTTTGAATGCAACTGGTGAGATCCTCGGTCTGAGAAATGTCAAGAACGCAACTGTGACAATGGTTATCAGATCCTAGCATGGCAGCCAGTCAATGACAATAAGTGATATCATTGAACATGATATGAGATTTTCTTCAATGGTGATAGGATATAAGGTATATCAGTCCAACAGATAGAATTTAGTATCTGGTACTGTAATATTTGTAGCCTATCAGATGCTTAAGGAGGACAAAAGATATGATTTGTGTGGAGTGCTTCTTAGTGAGCTAATGAGCAATCTGAAGAAGATCAAACAAGATAAGAAACATGTTTTCAAGTTTGGTTCTCTAATTATTTGTTTGGAACTTTACTTTTTGAATGAAATCCTTAGTATAGGAAAAGTACAGTGGGCTTATGATAAACCAGTGACAGTCCAAATTAAGGAAGGTTTGCAAGGATTGGGTGATATAGTAACTCAGAAATCTGCTTTGTGGGGTTACTTCAAATCATTTCAAGCTATGATGCAAAGCAAAGAGAGAATCCCAAAAGATGTGATTATTGAAAAATACGAAGATACCATCTTCTTTATGGTAGATAGAGACCAATTCCGTATGGAGGCAGCAAAACAAAGAACTGTATGGATCATGCCCATGGGGTATGAAGTATATGGAAACACACTTGATGCATATGCTCAACACATGTTGAGTAAACCAGTAGATGAAAAAGAAGAAAGTTTTGGTACTTATAAGGAGAAAGACCTAGACCTACACAAGAAATTCACTGAGCTTACAAGAAAGAGAAAGGTCAGAAAAGAGGTTGAAGAGCTTGAAGAACAAATGGGAATAACAAAAGAAGTTGTTCAAAGGGATAGGGAACAAAATATACTGAAGGAGGAAGACATGGTGAAGCCTAAGAAGATAAAACTGGTCTCCACTCCTCCTAAACAAACCAAGCCAAGGCAAACCTAGTCTGCACCTACCTCTAGTGCTCAAAAGCCTATCCCTCCACCCAAGCCACAAATCAAGTCAACCGATGGAGCAGAAAAGAGGAAGAAGAAGAAGCCACAATGGGAATATGTTGCAGCCACTGCTGAAGATGCAGAGACAAAGTCTGATGAAGCGGTGAAAGAGGTGAAGAAGACAGCTACCAATGCTAGGGTAGTGAAGAAACCTCAATCCGGTGGAGCCCAGCCGACCAAGAAGCCAAGGACAAAAGCTGAGCCATCTAGTAGAGCCAAAGCAAACAAGAAGCAAAAGTCTGAATTGGATGAAGCTCTAAAGTCCGGTAAAGTAGAAGGTACTTATGATGTTGTGCCCCCAATGACATTAAATGAAATACTTGATGAAGTTCTTAAGGAAGGTAATTTGAAGAATGTACTTGTATATTATGAAAACTGTGACGATAATGATCAGAGAGCTATAGAAGAAGCAATTGTATAGTATATGAATGTTTATAGTAAGGCATTAATATAATTATCATCTATGATACCCAAGAGCCTATATCATATTTTGGATGCAAGGAGGCATACAACCAGTCTAGAAGATGAAAGAATAAAGGAATATGTATTACTCAACTTGTCTTCTATAATTTATAAAATTGAAGTTGATAGATTGTTGAAGGTTGCTAAGGATAGATTCAGAAGTAATAAGAGAGTCAATAAAATCAATGCTCAGTAAATTAGATGAAGTAACTAAAGAGACCGAAGCAATTTTGATACTTTTTGAAAGAGCACAAATATGATGTAAATTCGATTAAGGATGACACTCAACCGAAAGAGAAGTCACATGATTCATCCATACCAGAAGTGCATGCAGTTGTTCCTGATGTGCAAAAAGCTCAAACAACTGAGAAAGTCACTCTGACAGTGCAGACAAATGAACAAACCATAGTTGCAGATGATACTAATACTGCTAAGGTTGATAACTCTAGTGAAGTTGAACAAGACCCTCTAGTGATAGAGGTTGATTCAGTGAAACTAGCTGAGGAGATTGGAAAAGTGGTATCAGAGCTTGGTCATATGTTCAACCCCTAGCTTGCGCTGGGAAGTGCAGAGGTGATAGAGAAGGGGAAAGGAGAAGAGAAGTATGATCAGGCTCCGATGACAGTGGCAAGAGACACTGTAACTAACAAGGGTAAACAATTTGTCACGGACTCTGATGATTCACTCAAGGACCCATTGACCTTAGTTCTCTATCTCCTATTCAAGCATTGAAGCTTGCAACTCTTGCACAAGCAAAAGAAAGCAAGGACCTACTCAAGTTCCACACCATAGACAAAGAGTTGATAACATTGGCCACAGATGTATTAGAGAAAATGTTGCCATCCTTTAAATGAGATACAATTGATACTCCCTCTGGTAAGATTAGAAGCATGATAAATGCAGTAGAATCTCATTTTGTGTCTTTGGAGAAAGTAGTAGATGCTAGAGTTTTGACTCAATTTAATGCTATGAGATTTAAGAATTTTTTAAAGATTATTGAGGGAGACAGGGTAAGCTTGATAATTGCTATGAAGAACATTCAAGATGCGTTAGATGAAGGCAGCCAAATATACAAGTCATGTCTAATTTTGACTAAGTTTACTACTGACATTGACAAGAAAATAAAAGAATGTGAAGGACATCTAGCTAGCATATCTCAATCATATGCACCTCAATCAGTTCCGGCTAGAAATTTTGAGTCTCAAGTTATGAGTATATTGGATAGGATTAAGAGTTTAAATTAGGATAAAGACATAAGTTTGGGTAGAGTGGGAGAAATAAGAAGCCTTATCACTCTCCGGATAGATTCACTGATCAATAGTATGCAAGATGCAAAGGTTGCTCTAAATAAGAGTGTTCTGGCAAATCACAGAGGAGCAAAGATGCACGCCTATCTTTTCAGTGGTATGATCAGTATTTTGGAGAATTTGAAGAAGGGTTGGGATGACCACTTGTTGTCCCTATAAATAATTTTGCAGATATTTTCAAGTGTGTGTAAGTAACTATATATATCCTTGTATATTAATTTTGGTAGATTCGTATCTTTGGCATTATTGTCAAAGGGGGAGTGACCAAAGTGAAAAATGGTTTAAATCCTTAGGGGGAGCCTATTGAGTCTTGGATATTTTTGGATTTTTGAAGTTTTGAGTTCTACAGCCTTGAGTGTACAATGTCATATTTCACAATGTTGCCATTTATGCAAAAGGGGGAGATTGTTGGCAAGAGACACTATTCCAGTGAAGATTGATGCATGAGAAATGCTTAGGAGTTATCATTGATGGCAACTCAGTTCATAAATCATATCTGGTGCATGTAGATTCGATTAACCGGAAGTTGTATTATCATTTGGCATAAGTCTGGAAGGTGGAATACAATAATCGACAGAGTATTAGTACAGTGTGTAGATCTTGATTTTGGTTGTGTAACTTTGGTTACGGTAATACAGGTAGATGATTTGAGGTTTGAGGCATCTTATCTTGTAATCCTGATAACCGGTGTTGATTCATGAGCGATATTGAAGGTCTGGTATCTTGTAAGTCAGGAAGAATAGAGCTATTTTGGTGTAACATGTGGTCCAAAATATTTGGGATGATTTCAGTGATTGGTTTCGAGTTCAAGGAGATTGGGCCGACATATGTGAACCTTGATATCATCTTGTTTAGGTCTGCATATGGATCTGTGGATGGATTGAGCCGACTTGTTGGATACACGTTTCATGTTTTGTGTTATGTAGTTTTTGGAAGCTGACATGTGAATTGATTTGTTTTGTTGATGTGGATATATAAGATCGACTTGTATGATCATTTTGAAATGGGAGATGTGTGTTAGATGTGAGAATGTTGATATATGATGAGCGAACGAGCATCAATATGCAGATTTGGTGCTCTGGTATATGATTGTGCAACAAAATAGGGCAAATAAGCATAACAGAGGAAGACAGTCAAATTGTGCTTAACTGGAACTTCTATTTTGCATTAATAGATGTTATTCTTTAGTTCAGACATTATTGTAATCATTTGTAGGACAATGAGTCCTTTGGGTTGTAGCCCTATTTTGTATTTGAGCAATGAGTTCTAGGCAGTGAGCCTGAATGCAAGTGCATTCCTCTCTTTTAATATTATCATACTCCTGATCAAAGTATAATAATATTGCGGGTTCAAATCCCACCATGGTTTTTCCCTTTCCGGGTTTCCACGTAAAAATTCTTGTGCTATGGTTTTGTGGTTGATTGGTTTATGTTTCTACACTTTGCTTTCATTATTATGCATCTGGTGGTTTAAGAATTAGGTTGATAAATTTGTGAATTGCAGAACACTGATTCACCCCCCATCTCACTGTTCATTGATTCCAATAGATAGATGACTTATGACAATGATTTAGACTTAGACTCCAGATAATTTTTTAAGCTCAACAAATTCTTGGAAATTGAAAAATATCATGATTATAATAGGTCGATGAATAGCATAGTTGTTACAGTTGACCTCAACTAATTCATTAGCTAAGTTTGTTTGTTATAATAAATATTTGTTAAATATTAATGAGCATACAATTTGTGTGAAAGAGTTTCCATAATTTCGTTGTTGTTTGATTTATTTTTTAAATAGTTCTGAAATAGAACAAAAATGATTTTAAAGTAAATAAATAAGTTCTAAAATAATAATTAAAAAAATGTTATTAATTAAAATATTATGATAAAACAATAATAAAAAATACTTATTTACCTGCTCTGATATGTGAAGTCTTGTAAGCCTCTCGTGCTTCCTCTCTTCCACTGACAATGACACTCTCTATGTGATTAATGGTGGTATTATGATTGCAAAACTCTTATACCTCCATGATGCAAAGGCTTAGGAAATCACTCCTATGAGATTGATCTCCACTAATTCAACATCAAGTATTAGTCATGCCAATGACTGCTTTGGCCAACCTCCATTCTCTATGGAATTTGATAGGGCCTTTGATGATCCCAAACTTCTTAGTTCCCTTGCACATGGTGATGGTGCCACTACAAATAGTGCTATATTCATTGTGTGTCCAAGTTCTCTTCTACTCATAGATTTTAGAATCTTGGGGGGACTTATGGTGGGGGAAAGGCATGCCCTAAACCAATTCTTCCAGGCAACTGGGTAGGTTTACCCCCAGATGCCCCCGACAAGGAAAAAATTTCTTCAGTTGGTGCTATTGTTTTAGGCAACCAATTCATCTCCTGTATTGGATCAATCGATTTTGCTTCAAATCTCAAAGATGAAAATCCCCAATTGCTTTATGTTGATCTAGGTAAAGAGCCATCTAAGGGTCAATTTAATCACATAAATCATACCTTAATTTTTTGATATCATAACTTTTAGCCCAGTTGAGTGGAGCTAAATAAATGGATTAGGCACAAATGGAAACATATTCTCAATGACAATATTTCTATTAGTTGTTGTGTGAAGGTCTTATTCTTTGTAATCTATGAGATTCTTGAAGACAAATATTTATTGTTGCAAAAGGGTCCATGGATGTGGGATAATGCCATCTTGTGCATGAAAGCCTAGTTTTCGAAGTTTGAATATCAACTACTATTTCTACCCAACCTTCCATTGCATTTCTAGGGTTCTTCCTGCTTATTTACAATCAAAAATTTTGTTGGCAAATTTTTTTATGGGTCGGTATCTTCCAATTCTAAATCTTCTTTCATTGTCCAGTCATCTTTCACATTTGCTATCATTTTGGTTGAAATGGATCTTTCCAAACCTTTACCCACAAAAATTAAAACTAAATCTAGTAGTAAGGTTTGGAAACAAAAAATTGATTATGAAGGAATTCCATTCATATGTCAAAGATGTTATTTCATTGGGAAGAGTGTAGAAAAATTTCTACTGATCCCAAGAGGAGGGAAATTTGGTGGGTTGGGGATAAACCCTATCACCAACATATTTCTCCAATTATTGAAGATGCACCTAATATAGATAAGGCCTCTAAAGGAGAAGCCCCTCACTACCTTGGCACCAAAGTCTCTCAACAAGGTTTCTTCCTCCCCTTCAAAAACTTCTTAAAATTAAGCACCCTATAAGGCATCTTCCCCTATGGTGGATCCTCCATAGTTGAGGTTGATGTTCAGCTAGGGGAGGACATAGTTAACTAGTGGACAACAATTAAGCAAAAAATGAAATTTGTAAGAAATGAGAAATGTAAAATGACTTTGTGTTCACATTTAAAGATAGGTGGGTGCGAACACTAGAAGTAGGTTCTTTATGGTTCTCTCCAAGAAATGTGTCTAAGACCTAAATTTGTCATTCTTTGGGCTTGCAACTCTCTTTGGGGCTTGACCAATTAACAATGATTTTAATTACTTGTAGTGTGCTATCTTTAGCAATAGAGTAGATTTTGTTTCTAATAGTGTTGTCATAAATTAGTAGGTAGACCTTTCAAAAATGGAATCACATATGTAGATGCATTATATGTGTGGTGGTCATGGTTGGCCATACATGTACCTTTATATTATTATTAAAATTTCTCACAACCTCGATTGTATTTTACAGATCAAAAAAAATTATTTACTCGCAACTAATAAAGAAATAATTGTTTTTTTGATCAGTTAAATATAGATTTATATTAATATTAAAAAGATTTATAATGTATATCTCTAAAACATCAGTAAATACTAAAACAACCTTACTCCTGAAAACTCATACTGGATATTATGACTATCAACAATCGACTTGCCCCAACCACCTTGTAGCATAACTGAAAAAATGGCCATAGCCATGAGAAATTACAATACAAGTTTCTTACAAAATGCATAGAATATACAAAATCAAAGGGTCTAACCATCTACAAAAACCCTCTGCAAATTAGACATAGGTATTCACAAGCTACACATATATGATAGCCTATGATCATATGACAAAATTGCTTACACCATCTGTAACACAATCGTCCATTGCTTTGAATCCTCCTTTAATCTTCCACCACCAATCTAATAGTCTTCTTTGCAGAAGATAGGTTTAAGCTTTCCCTTCTTAGGGTCATCACCTCTCGTTGCTTGAACATTCTATTTTTCCATGATCACACAAGTATTCCTTGATGAGTGATCACCCCTCTTGAGCCTCTACCCTCCTCTGCTCCCTCTCACTATTTTCAGCCTGAACCATAAATGATCTCAAGGGTGGAATGAATTCAACATCCCAAATCCATTTTCAACCTGTTGTAGTAAAGCCACTTCTCATTCCTTTCCACTACGGGAATGTTTAGCATAGACCTATTTCAAATTGTATTTTCATGAATTGTTTTTTGGCTGACTTGAAGAGATTCTTAATTCAAGAGATAAATATAAATAGAGGGTGTTTGTAATGTAAAAACATGAAAAATTGAATGGATGCAAGTGGATTGAAAAGGAAGATCTATTTTCTACAAATGTGTGTGAGGTTGTGAAGTTGTGGTTAAGCAGTGAAATTCTGTGTTCTTGTTGTATGGCACCAGAGGAAGTGAGCCAGAGGTTTCTTCCAGCATTGTAGCATTGTGTCAGTTGTGCTTCAGTAGTGGATTCTTTCTTTTTCTTTCTTCTTCTTCCAAGTAGTGACCCCTTCTTTTTATGGCAGTTGTAATCGGGTAGTGAGCCCACCTGCAGTGAGCCAACCTTTGTAAAAATCACCTTCACCAGTGTCACCCTAACAGGTGTTTCATAATTTACAATTATCATTATTTGTGGTTTTTCCCTTCTTGAGTTTTCTACATATATCTGGTGTTCTTGTGTATGTTTTGTGTGTGCACTTTCTTGCTTATATCTATTTATGGTTAAGTTATTAGAAGTTTGTTTATTAGACCTATTTATGTTGTTTAATTGAAAGATAATAATTTGTAAAACTGATTCACCCCACCTCTCAGTTGTTCGAAACATTCAACAAAAACTCAAATTGTAATAATTTAAATAGGTTTGACTAAGTTTGTTGCTTTTCTTGTCACCACACCAGTTTTGTCTCAAACAACTTCTAGTGAATGGTGATCCTTCATTACTAAGAATCAGCTAAAATTATTTAATGGGTCTTTATATATCCCTTTAATCTTTCTAAATCATTTTGGAGATCTTAATTTTGTTAAGAAATAAGGGAGATATGCTCATTTCACTGAAACTAGGTTTTGACTTTTTGTGCACTTCCAGTCAATAACCTCATGGTGACAACTGTCAACTTGTTTCTTCTTCTTTCCAATTGTATGAATGACTCAAATATCTCACAAAAAACATTTTAATCTTTCCCAAATAATTTTCATTTAATAACCACCATCCATATAATAATTTACCATTATTTAGTCATCAACTAACTAAACATACAAATATTTATTAATCATCATTTATCATAATCAATGCTTCATGGAAATAAGGTAAATTATAGAAATGTGTTGGAATGGCAGTATGAAAATAGATTAAAGTGACATAAATAATGGAATAAATAGGACAATTTATAGGCTCATCACTACCCCTAGCTGAAATTCTTCTTGTCCTCAAGCAGGGAATTGGTTCATCATGAAGGCTACCAACCTAAAATTTTGTGACTTTATCTTGCCCTTTTCTTAATAAATATATAAATATTAATGTATCTCCATTTTATCTCAACATATTCTCTTTTAATCTATTATTTTATTCCATTCTAACTATTCTACCTTTTTCCTTTTCTTTGCACTTCTACGATGATTATTTTGCTTGTTGTCCACTAAGCTTCTTATAATGTCATTAATAAAATTTGGCCATCATCTCTTCTCTTGTATATAGTCAGTTTGCATAAACTTTCATTGTTTTCTTGTATTCTCTACCTTCTCTATCTTTACACAACAAATGACCACTTTATGCCCATGTCCATGACCTTGTCACTATCTTAAATAGAAACCTCTTGTTGTTCTTGACTATTTTTTAGGTTTAGGATTGCCATAGATTCCTAAAAATATTCTCATGATGGGTTAGCTATATTTTTAGATACATTGGCATGCATGGTAATAGTGTCGATCATCTCAAACTTGTGTTATTTCAACCATGGACTAAAATTTTATATTCTTATGAGACAAAATCACCCTATGATCATCACACTATCATTTATTAAATGATGTCATGACCTTGAGACTTATGAAGCCCTTCCCTTGTTTCATGATTGTGGCATCCATGAAGCCTATGAGATTCATTTCCTTTTATTGGACTATCTGAAATCCACTTTATGGTCTCAATTGGTTCATGTTCAGTTAACAATAAGAAGATAATTTATATGATAAAGTAAACACAATCGTGAATATAAGGGGTAGGTATGAAAATATACAGTTGTGGTAAGGTCATCTTCCTATGGTCTATGACAACAATACACGACATTCATGCTTCCCCCCAACTAAAAGGTCATTTGTCCTCAAATGATAATGTATGGATGATGGTGGGAGAAGAAATCATTTATGAAGCATATAATTAAAACAATGATAATTTATAAAATATTGTCATGCATCGGAAAAAATCATAAATATCACTAATGAATGGATAATCATAAATTGAAATACCAATTTTGATATTTTTAAAAGTTGAAAAGTTGATGAATAGTTGGATGTCTTTGAAGAGTTGAATGAATAGGCCCCTAAATAACTAAATGAACAAGTCCTTGAATAGTTGCACTTTCATCATCTATTATGTCACCTCATCATCTAAATATTCACTTTGCATTCCATTTCCTTTAGTTGTATGAATTATCTCAAGCACTACTATCAACATCTGTAGGAATTATCTTAGGCACTATTCTTAATGGCTACAGGAACAGTCTCATAAATTGTTATCAATGACTACAGGAACAGTCTCATAAACTATTGCCTACACCTAAAAAAACCATCAATTATTTTGCTACAACAACATAGTAGTAGATAAAAATATAGTTGGGAAATTATTGCTGGAAGGTCTCTCTATCCAATGACTTTTGATATAACCTTAGATGGTGGTTGACTAGAAAATACCATTTGGATAGATGTCTTTGATCTCATAAAGACATAACCACCTAACAATTTTTTTTGACAACTCATGCTAAGACATGATTCACAACCTTGAAATACAAATGAATGTAAAATATGATGAATTAGTTGTGTACACTTCATAAGTACTCATTTACACAAGAAGAACTAGGGAAACACCTACGCTAGACATACCTAACTAATTATGCTTCAATATTTGAGAAAAAGACATCTAGGACATTGTGCAATTGCACTTATTTAATGAAAAACTATCCTTGTTGGTTGAAAATTTTGTACACTTGGGTAAATATACAAAATTGTGGTTTCAACCACAGTGTGTGAGTAAAACTCTCCTAATTAAGGGAAGGCTCCCCCTATCTAACTACAACTTTAAAAATAAAATAGGATGGGACAACAATCTTTCTTCTTCTTTCAAGAAAGACAATATCCTTTTCTCTTCACGGAAAAGTGATAGCGATTCGATATAAAACAACAGTAACAACTTTCAAAATGAAATGAGAGAAAGGAAATGAAGTTTCCTTAAAGCTCAAAGACTTTTGTCACTTCCTTTAGGATCGGACAACAATATCAAGCTCAAAGACTTGATTATGTGAAGTCCTATCTACCCTTTTCTATACTAATTCTATCAAGAACAAATTATAACAGCTCAAAGACTGGAATATCTTATTCTTTTCTACTTAAAACAATGGGAAGTAGTATAAGCTCAAAGACTCACAGCTATTTCTCACAAAATCTATTTCTAAATTATGTTAACAACAAGTGTAAGAACAAAGTCTTACAGCTTTTCCCAATAGAACTTATACTTTAACTAAATTAATCTTCAATACTTGCAGCTCAAAGGCTGCAAATCAGATTCAATTAAGTTCTCAAAGAAACACTTGTAAGAAAGGAAATATGGAACACAAACTCAAGAATGTAGCACAAAGACTCAAATCTTGAGCAATTTTCTTCTATTCCTTTCAATTCTTTAATTTACACATAAAAGCTCGAAGACTTCTTTGCTGCAAATTTGGCAGAGTTTTTTCTTGCTTTCTAAAAGATGAAAATTAAAATAGACCCCTGAAGTATTTATAGAAGAGGAGCCTTGAGAAAAAGGTGGTAGGATCTTGACTAAATTGAGAGATTCTCTCAACCACCAAGACTTATTTAATAACTAACTAAGACTTATTCCAACTACAGTCCTAAGTGAACACAACTTGTAGTTGTCTTACATGTAATTACAAAAGTGCAAGTAAAGACTTAACTTGGATTTTACAAAAAGGCTTTTACATGTAACTTGTCAAAAGAAAAACTACAACTAAAAGATTACAAATCTAGAAAAATACAACTAAGTGTTGAAAAACACTTAAGTTGCAGCACGTGAAGACATGAATCCTTCAAACTTTTGGATGATCATTTGTAGTTCATCAGGAACCAGTTCATGGGTGTTCTTGGCAACAACCATGGTCTTCACAATGGTATCATGGAATCGGAGGAGCATAGAATCATTCTTCTCCAAGATGGACTGAATTTCATGCAAAAAGATTTGGTGTTTCATCAAAATTTGAATTGAAGCAACTGAGAATTGTTCGCTCCTCCATTCATTATGAATCCTCATTTGTAAATCTGCAAGAACTTCTTCTCCTGATATCAGCTCTCCATCCTAACTTATTGTGTTGAAAGAGGCCTTTTCACAATGAGAAACAATATCTTGGAAAACTTCACCCCATAATCTCATTGCATCACCAATCTCCTCAATGAGGGATTTAAGAACAAGGGCCTTATTTTCCAAAAGCTCTTCAAATTCCAAGTACATGACCCTGGAAGGGATAATGGCATGCTCTTGTAGAATACTCAGCTGTTGTTGGGGCATGGTGTGCCAGATTGTCAAACTACCTTCAACACTTTCCATATTCTTTTTAAAAGCATCGGAGGTATGACTCAATTTCTCTTCAATAGTCTCCAACTTAGACATCATCTGAAAAATGTCTTTCAGCACTTGTGCACATAGATCATGAAGCTGGTCAACCTAGGAATCCAATGCTTGTACTTTTCGAGCAGCCCTTTCAACTCCATGAATTGATTCTCATGCCTCGATATAACTTGAAGGATTACTCACTTCACCAGTATGTTTTGTGATTTTATGAACAGCTGCAACAAGTTGTCGGTTGTCCTCTTCTAGCCTATCTTTCTTAGCTAAAATTTCATCACATTGTTGTACCAGTGAAGTTACAGAAAATTGAGCATCATGTTTAATCACCTCATGCATTTGCTTACCCAATTCTATCCTTGTAACTTTGTAATCAGCAGCTGACATATCTTCAAGTGGCTTATCTGCAAGGGGTCAACAATTTCAGCTACCTTCATCTTGTTGCTATCAACAGTTATTCTGGAGATAGTCTTGGCCTTTTTAGCAACCTTGGGTCTAGACTGTTTAAGTTGTTGATAATCAAAGGCATCAGGTGAGATTTCTTGCTTCTTCCTTTTTCGAGTAAAATAACTAAGCCACGGAGGTAAAGGCATTAACTCTCCTTTAGTAACAGCTACAAGCAAAGGAGAAGCAGTTTCTATTTGAACAACTGTGGTCATCCTAGGAGGAGTGTTTGTTTGGATGGCAACCATGGTTTTCTCAGTGACCAATGGGCATGAAGATTGCCTCATAAATTCTTCAAAGCTAGAAGTGGAGGTGTCAATCTCTGATAGCTGGATACATGCAGGAGTATCTTCAGGAACTTCTAGCACACTCTCTTGTTGATGATCAAGGGGCGCCTCGTATGCTGAAATAGGAATGACATTCTGAGGAGACTCTTCCACCATTATGTCAGGAGGAGAAAGGGGCGTCTCAATGGAAACTAGGGAAGGGATCTCATGAGGTGAGTATAAAGCTGAAGACTTAGGAGCATCATCAAATTTCTGCCCTTCTTCTAGATTATCAAGATCAATCACCTGAACATGAAACCGTGACTTTTCCTTTCCACGAACTATCACCTCCTGAGGAGGAAGCACTACTGCCCGACTAACTCGTAATTTGATCCTAGTGCCAGAAGATGATGCTCCTTTCTTATTGTCAACCTGAATCTCAGACTTACGTCCAAGGGGCCCCGTAGAATCATCTTCTTTTCCAACCTTGATTTTCATGAGTCTAACACCATTACTTTTCAACCAAGCATTCGTGTTAGCCAAGATAGGCTGAAATCTCTCAAGAATGGATATGCACTCCTTGTGTGACCATTGGATTAAAGGAAGTGGAGCTTCCTCAACCCTTCATGAAATATATTCAGGATCAAGTACATGCCCATCATCAATCATCCCTTGAGGAATATCCACCAAGTTCAAATCAACAACTTGCTCAATAGTTAGCCTACAGTAGTCCATCTTCAGAATTTCCACTTCTGTACAGAGATCTACCCAGATATCCTCAATACGATGCGCGTGCACGAAGGATTTTTTGATATTTTCCTTCATACCCCGGTAATCAAAATCGGCTCTAGACTTCAACCTTTTGAGCTTAATTTCTTGCATCTCAATCTCCATAGCCTTGGCTTTGATGGATGCGACAAGAGAATACCGACCAATTTTCAATGGGTTTGTTGTATAAATCCCCATTCCAACCTTATGTCTGATAGATTGATGAGCATGGACAGCCATGATCTGTCTTCCCAACTCCATAAGAACGATCTTAGTAGTTGGGTATCGAGAGAGCATGTATGGCTACCCACTATAGCATCCGACTCTCATATAGGTAAAGGTAAGGAATTGAAGAAACAAGCATCCATACTCATTCACTCTTTCCCATACCTCATCTGATACCCTTTTGTTCTTTAGAGTTCTATCAAACTGACACATGAAGTAACCGAAGAATGCATCTTGAACTCTTCTGAAATGCGATATGCTGGGTCTCAAAGGTAGTTGATCATAGTATTCCCATACCGGTATAAGCGAGCGGTCACCCTTGGTAGAAAGACTAGGGAAATGTCTGAGTGACGCTGCCAAATACACTAAGTATGAATTCATATAGAAAGTCATGGTGGAAGGGACTGTTGCAAGTTGTTCGCACAAGGCATCATTGATGAATTCTCCCCATGATATATGATGGGACTACCTTATGAACATGATGAACTGGTACATCTAGGGCTCAAAAACATTAGAATGTTCAAGACCCATTATCCTACTGAGGAGAATAATGATGTCCCCAATCTCCCATTTGAAGTCACAGTGGTACAACTTAGTCCACCTTGAGAAGGTGGCTCATGGCTCACGAATCCACCTATTAATATGACATTTGCAATCCTTTTCCCTTTTTACATAGCACTCAGCTGCACTATCTTTAGAGATTTCCATATAAACAGGTGCAAGTGGTATTCTGAAGACTTTCTCAATTATGTCTGCATCAAGGCGGATTATTTCTTCGCCATCATCATTTTTAATGGTTCTCATCTCCTTGTCAAAGTGATGGGCGCAAGCGAGAACAAAATTCAGGTTCTAGGGAAGCCACTGGAAAAGAAGATGCGTGATGGATATGGTTGTCCAACAACCATTGCATATTGCTATCCTGCGGATCCTCTACCCTCTTGACAAATTCTGACATGTCCACATGCCCTATCTCTATATCTTTTATGTGATCCAAAGGAGAAGAGACTTGAGAAGGTGAAATCTCATTTTGGTACTTATCATATTTATACTTCATCTTCTTCGGAATTGGAGATGACGGTAAATCTGACATTGAAGGACAACTTGGTATACTGCGATGAAGACTTAAGAGTGTTAAGACAACATCATAGCAGCTGCAACTAACATTTTTCCTTCTTCAAATGGGAAGAACTCCAACCCTTGCACTTCACAATTTTGTGAGAGAAAGAGGGGAAATAAATGGGAAATGCCAGGAATCTTGACTTTGACCAATTTTGGATCTTGGGGAAAATTTTACAAGTATACAAGTTTGGAAGAGCGCATATGCAATCCGATTTTTAAAACCCGAATGCAAGTATACTTGTAAAGTGCTAAATGGAGAAATGGGTGAAAAATGGGAATTAGACTTGCGGGAAATGACGTGAACGGAAAGTACGGATATAGGCGTTATGGATGGATAAAAATGGAAAGATTTTGGGAATGACATTTTCATAAAAATGGGAAGAAATTTGTACATGCAATCCAGTTCTAAAAACCCGATTTTGGAAGGATGGGCATTTTTCATCTTTGCAACTTGGAATTTCAATAAAAGATGGTTAAAAATTTTAACCGTAAGGGAAGAACAATGATTTTCATCCAACTTGTAATTGGGATTTAAAATCCCGAATACAAGTAAAGAGGGGAAATGGGGAAGATCAATGCAATTGACAAATTGCTTTTCAAAAGGGAAAATCTCTCTCAGAAAACCGATTTTTGGGGAAAAAACAACATATTTATAAATTTACAACTAGAAAGGAAAAATAAGAAAATAAGAAAACAAGAAAATGAAACAAGAAAAGGAAAGAAAGCACACCTTGTTTCAATTTGAAAATGCCTCTCCAAAAGATGATCAATCTTTGGAAGAAAGAAGAATAGCTCTTAAATAGAGATAAACCACAATCAAAAACCCTAGCCACGTTTTTACCAAAACGCCATAAGTTGAAAAACGTGGCAGCAAATGCAAATAAAATGGCCCAAGGAGTGGTCGAATCTTCTTCCAACTTCAACACTTAGGCAAGAGAGGCAAAAAAACCTTAGGATATTGCAACTTTATGGAGTAAAAATCCTCCAAAATGTGGATTCAAGGAACCACGTGGTAAACCATTTTTTGCATAAAATAAGGGTAAATCATCACAAAATAGCAACAACGTGTTCTTCAACCCACATAAATTTCCTTGCTACAAAATCACCTCCTTAATCCTTGAATTTCTCCACAAAAAATTGGGAAGAATTTGTGGAAAAATTGGCTTAGGAGAAGAAAATCGGGTTTTTGGGAAGAAAATACAAGTTTTAATTCATGTATTCACATGCAATAAAGGAAATCGGGTTTTATTTCCCATGTAACAAGTTTTAATTGTCATTTTTCCCTCAACAAGGCAAAATCAGGTTTTGAAAATGAAATTACAAGTTCAAAATTCTTTAATTTGCACTTTATAGAGAAAATCGGGTTTTTTGGGCAAAATAACAAGTTTTAAATGTCACTTTATTTCATTTCTAGGCAAAATCAGGTTTTGGAGAGAGATGTGCAAGTTACAAATTACTTGTAAAGGGAAAATAAAATCCCTACAACTAGTTTTAATAACTTGCACATATGTAATAGAGGTTAAAAATCCCTATTACAAGCAAAAGACATTAAAATAGGTTTTTTCAAAAGAATTACAATTTAACTTGTAACTTATCCAAAAAATCCCTATTTTAATTTAAATAACCAAAAAGAAACAAGGGGGAAATAAAAAGAAAATTACAAGTTCTTATTTTTCAATAAAGTGCACTTGTAATTAGCCAAAAATTTCCCTACAAAGACCAAAACAAAGGAAATCATTAAAACTTGCAAATCAAGGAAAATTCCCCACCTGCAGTCAGGGAGAAAAAACCCGAAATTGAAGGAAAGACATAGCAAACGAACCCAAAATGTGACAAAATTTGAAACGTAGTTTGAGGATGGACTGAGGATTAAGCCAGTCCAAGGATTAGGTTAAATTTTGCCTCAGGAAGCGTGCCATAGAGTAAAAATTTTTTTTTTTGACAAAAATTTCATGTAATGGTCCTTCATTTTTTAAAACAAAAATGAGGACAACAATTCTAACCTACACTAACCAACAACAAAGACTTGCTCAAACAAAACCATTAATTGATTCTATGAAATAGCTTCCTTTTCTTAGCACAAGTAGAAACTTAATAACCAGTTGTAATATTTTTGGAAAGACATAAATTGACTTACTTAATACTTCCTTTTGACATGAAGTGCATAGGTAAGCTAAAATAGTTCTCCTTTAGTTGCAACTACATATTTAACTTCATCTTCAATTGTAACTTCTTGCTTTGTTGCAAACATAACTTGTGATGATTTTACTTGCCTCTATCTAAGCTAGATGTCTGATAGGACATCCTCATGAAATGACAAATTTTGAACCCTCCTTGTTGGCTTTGTGCTAATGGGCTACATCTTCTTGATTTGTAAACACCAACTTGTGTGACTAATTTGATACAAGCACAAAAATTTATGCGCCATCTTCATGTTGCTCATGATTTTTCTCCACAAAAGATGTTGGTTTGACATCTAATGTTGAGAAAAAACACATCTAATTCATCCCAAAATTGGTCTTCTTCAATGTCTTCTTTACTTTCCTACATTAGAGGACTGATTTCACTTTATTGCAGCTCTCTTCAGGATTCATAAAAACATCAGGTTTCTCTTCTTGAAGTAGGATTTATGATTTGATATCAATATTTCAATAAAAGTCTTCTATGATGCTTGCAAAAATGTCTTCATTAATATCCAACTTACACATCATTTCATTGTGCTCCATGGATCCAAAATATTTGTGTTGCTTTGTTGTTGCTTGTGGTACTTTGCAAACTTTCTAATAATCCTAAGTGCTTGAAATGAAAACTATAATTCTAGAAAAACAAGAAAGTGTTTCTAAAAAACTTAGAGACTCTCATAGCTTGACCCATCCCTAGAAACGACACCAAAAATGTCGAGGCTTCTAATTCCACTTTAAATTCAATGCTGGTCTAATGGCTTTCCTAACTCAGGGATAGTTGTCCAATCTGAGCAACCCTTCATGGACTAGAAGATACATTTAATTGTCAACCCAAGGACTTGTACTTCAAATGGGCCGGCACTATATGTACACTATGTGATTCTCTAAGATATTCTATCGATGTTTATCTTAAATTAATTGAAACCAATAAACAAAACTAAAAACATAATAGTGTTAAAAATAAAACTAACTATACAATAGTTGCCACAGGAAACTATGTAATAACATGGCAATTTACTTTGTGTTTTGCTACTATAACTATCAAAGGTTCAAAATATCTTAAGTGGCCCTTTATCAGATAATTTACACTATTGGCTAAGTGCTCAAAACTCGTACACAAGTCACTTACTCCAATGAAAATACAATTTGCTACTTTTATTAAAATGTTGTTGCTATAGATTTGTTGTTGCAGATTGACAACCTTCTAATTCTAATTGACATTAACTATCATTTTCTTGATTACAAATTCAAATATATACGCTTATTAATTCTCTAAAAACCATCTAATATGTGTCCCTTCATTCCTTGAAACAAGGAAGAGGATTGTTTTTCTAAGCAACAACAAAACAATGACTAAGACGTGGAGTCCTATTACAACTTATCTTTTGACTAATTGGAAAAAGAGTTAATTTGGAATCTTTTATTACAAAGCTGATTTGTTGAAGATTTGTTGGTGTTCATAAATATATCACAATTTATATGCAACTTATTTTTAAGTTAAACTTGAATTGCAATAAATGAAATAGGTTTGACTAAGTTTACTACCTTTCCTATTGCCACGCCATTTTTGTTTCAGTCAACTTTGTGGTGAATGGTGCTCCCTCATTACTACAAATTAGCTCAAACTCTTTAATGGTTCTTTAGATCTCCCTTTAATTTTTATAAATCATTTTGGATATCTTAATTTAATTAAGGAATGAGGGAGATATGCTCATTTTACTAAAACTGAATTTTGACTTTTTTTTGCACTTCTAGTCATCAACTTCATGGTGACAACTGTTAACTTGTTTCTTCTTCTTGCCAACAACATGAACAACTCAAATATATCACAAAAAATGTGTTAATATTTCTAAAATAATAATTTACATTTAATAGCCAACATCCATATAATAATTTATCATTATTTAGTCATTAACTAACTAAACATATAAATATTGATTAATCATCATTTATCATAATCAATACTTTGTGGAAATAAGGTAAATTATAGAAATGTCTTGGAATGGAAATATGAAAATGAATTAAAGTGACATAAATAATGGAATAAATAGGACAATTTATAGGCTCATCAGCGAGAAAGGTATGTGACCCTAATAGGTTGCTTGCAACACAAATATAAGAATATGTTAAACATTTCAAATATGCTAGCTCCTACACATCCATATACTGAGGTTTTTCAAGGATTTTCAATAGAGAATAAAATATATAGAAAGAATGTCTTATGATATGGTCCAAAAATATATAGAAAATATTGTTTTCCTAGAAGATAAAGATTATACTATGATGAAGGTCATAGAGCGTTGGAAATTATGGATACTAATATTACCTTAGTAAGCAATAGATGTCAAGATTGAATCATATTGTAGTGAATTCAATAAGGAAGAGTAAAACTTAGGAGAACATAGAGAAAAAACAAGACAAATACCATGCAAAATGGGGTTTTATTAAACCAAAATTGGCGGATCAAAGTGTGTCTACTCCCATGATATATGTAAGACTATAAGTAGGTACACCCTCTGCAAAATCTAAACAAGGAAAATGTGATAGGGCTAGAAAGTGGTCACCGCCCTCTACACCTCCACAGAGAGACCACATTAAAATGGAAGCCTTGAAGGCTCTATTGTAGATGAATATGGGGAAGAAACAAATATGGAGAAAGGAGAAAGTGTAGAGACAAGTCTCTCCACAAACAATTGATACAAAAGAAGAAACAAATGAAGGCCCAGAGGACACATTGGCCTCAAAATTAACACAAGCCTTGGAGGTACCTCAATTTATTGATGAAGATAAATTATACATTGGGTTATTTAATAGAAATATTATGGACATAATCATGGTATACGCAAAGTTGACAACAACTACTAAGATTCTCATAAATAACATAATAAACAAATATACAGGGGTTTCTAACAAAACCTTAGAATATATTATGACTATATTTTTGGACTCCTTAATTGATGCAATAAAGTTGCAGAGGTAAAAAGTAGTATTTTACAAACTATTTACAAAAGGACTTAAACCTGCACCACACACACTGTCTAATTGCCAAAAATGAAAGATCAAACACTACACAAAGCTTTCCATGCAGTTTAGTCTTCAAATCAATCCATTAACTTGCTCGGTTGCTTCATTCAAACTGCCTGGTAACCAACAAAACAGTCACAGTCAAGCTTCTCTTACTTGGGCCGTACGACAATGATTAACCCCCCCATATTTTAGGGTTTGAAATATCTTATACTACCCAGACCTCAGTCAGTGTGCCAAAATTAGGGCTCTCCATGCTCAATAAGGGTCTTTGACCTTTTGGGTGGAAAAGTTGCTTGACAACTTTTAAAAGTTGTCATGCAACTTTTACATCTTTTGAGCAACTTTGCCATTGTTGCTTTTCATGACTCCTAGGCATATTTTGGGCTACCCTAAGGACAACAACATGTTAGTAAGGCCTAACACACATCCAAGGCACACTCAACCTCTCCTTCACAAGAAATCACAACAAACACACTAAGGACCTAAAACTAGGACCTAGTCAAGAACAAATGAGATCATGGCTCTTATTACATATACAATGGCTTCAAAAGAAGCATAACACCAACAAAACAAAGAAGGAGGAAGAGCTTTGAAGGGTGCTCCTATACCAGTATCCCATTCAAAAATGTTGACTTAACATCCATTTTGTATACCTTGAATTTCTTGTGTGCTACAAATGCAAGTAAAGTTATGACACCTTCTAGTCTTGCCACTGGTACAAAAGTCTTACCATAATCTTCTCCTTCCTCTTGTGCATAACCTTTGCAAACCAACCTATCTTAGTTGCGAACTAAAACATCATCTTCATTCAATTTGTTCCTGAATACCCACTTAGTACCTATCACAATTTTATTTACTGGTCAGGGTACTAGGGTCCATGTCTTGTTCTTCTCAATTTGTTCTAGTTCCTCCATAGCTTTAACCCAATGATCATCACCAAATGCTTCCTTAGTAGTTCTTGGTTCAATAGTGAAGATCATACAAGAATTCTCTCTGATTCTTCTCCTGGTTAGTACTCCAGCATCCTTATCCCCAATAATTTGTTCAGGATTGTGATTCAGTCTCACATATCTTGGAATAACATGATCATTATCTTCAAGTTCAGCTTCTTCATTATCATCATCTTCTTCTGAATTTATCTGTTTCGGTTGAACTGGTACATCAGTATTTGCATTGTTAGTTTTAGATTTCACAGTTTATGGTTCCAAAAACAAAATGCAAGGATCTTCATCCTTTTTCTCCAAAGTGGTTTCCTCAAAGACTTCAGGATATTCATCCACTTGAACATCAACACTCTCATTAACTCTCCGTGTTCGGTTGTTAAAACACTTGTAGGCCTTAATCTTGGTGGAATAGCCAAGAAATATACCTTCATCACTTTTAGCTTCAAATTTGCTAATATAATCACCTCTCTTAATAAAACATTTGCTTCCAAATATCTTTAAATAACTAACATCAGGTGATCTCCCATACCAAAATTCATAAGGAGTCTTGTCCTTACCTCTTTTTACTAGAATCTGGTTCATAGTGTAGACAGTTGTGCTTATAGTTTCTCTCCAGAAAGTTTTCTCTACACCTCCTTGTATCTACATCATCCTAGCAGCTTCAATGACTGACCGATTGTTTCTCTCTGCGATACCATTCTGTTGTGGTGTCCTAGGTGTAGAAAGATGTTGTTTGATACCATTTTCTTCACAATATCTAGTGAATTCCTAAGAAGTAAATTTACTGCCTTGATTTGTCCTCAGACACTTTATCTTCTTACCAGTCTCCTTCTCAGCTAAGGCCCTGGATGCCTTGAACTTACCAAAAGTTGCAGTCTTATCCTTCAAGAATGTGACCCACATCATCCTTGAGTAATCATCAGTGAAGATCATAAAATATATGTCACCTTGAATACTTTTTGTCCTTATTGGTCCACAAATATCTGTATGAACCAAATCTAACAAATGTTCTGCTGAAAAAGATTTGCTCTTGAAATTTGAGGATTTCATCTTTCCCAACTAACATTCTTTACATAGAGCATTAACCGGTTTGTCTAACTGAGGCAAACCTCTCACTGTCTTGGACTTACTCATTTTAACAATGTTATCAAAGTTTATATGACAAAATCTCCTATGCCAAAGCCAACTATCATCTATCTTTGCAATTAAACAGTTGTTGCCTTTAGGATTAAGGTGAAACAAGTTACCTTTAGTTTGCTTCCCTGTTGCAATCAATTCACCTTTGTTGTCATAGATTTTGCACATACCATTCTTAAACTCCAATGGGTATCCTTTGTCATTGAGTTGTGTCACACTCAAAATATTGTGTTTTAAACCTTCAACCCAGTAGACATCATCTGCACTACTCTTTCCATTAAGAGAAATAGTTCCCTTACCTTTAACCATGCAAGGTGAGTTATTACTGAATCTTACAACTTCGCCATCAAATTCCTTCAAAGAAATAAATTTGCTCCGATCACCGGTCATGTGATGTGAACAACCACTATCAATGATCCAATCATCAGAGTTATCCATCCTAGATACTAATGCCTTCTGGTCTGATATCTCTTCTTTAATGGCTACAAATACAATGTCTTCATTAGAATCACCATCAGATTCTTCATTAGTGATACCGCCATCAACAGGAATAAGACAATCTCTTTTGCTTTTACAATTATACTTCTTGAATTTCTCTCATTTGTGCTCAATATCACCATTAGGATAGTTAGCAGCTACATGTCCAATAATGTTGCATGCGAAACATTTCAAAGGTGATTTATCTCTATATTTACTTCTAGGCAACCGCTTGGCCAACAATGCTTCAAGCTCAACTAAACTATCTTCATCATCATCTTCTTTGTTGGATCTAGATTCATAACTTTTATTGGCATCTCTACTTTTCCTCACAGATTGGTTAGAAACAGAAGCTCTAAATGCAAACCAGATTTCTATACACTACCATCATAACCATTTAATTCAAAAGCAATAAGCTTGCCAATGATGGAGTCAAGAGTTACCTTAGTTTTGTCAAAGGAATTTAACTCTTGAATGGCTCCAACCCGAATAGTGTAGACTGGTAGCATGGTTCTCAATAACTTACCGATCACTATGGCATCTTCCACTCTACCTCCTGCACTCATAATTTCACTGACTATCTCTTTTATCCTTTGACCATACTGCTAGATATTCTCAGTTTCAGCCATCCGCATATCCTCAAATTTTCCTCTTAGGCTCTTTTCTTTAGCAATCTTAACATGTTCATCACCACTATAAATCTCTTCAATTTTTTTCCATACCTCATATGCAGTCTCTAGACCATGAACATCTACATACTCTGCATCAGACAAAGAATTGATAATGGCCTCTAATGCTTGATGATTTCCTTTTTGCTCTTTCTTCTGATCATCAGTCAACATCTTAGTAGGTGCAACATATTTAGTATCGACATGTTCCCAATACTGGATTCCTAGACTCTTGATATAAATTTTCATTCTATCACTCCATATCCTATAGTTCCCTCTATTAAACTTCAAACCTTCCTTCTTCATCATGATCTGCAAGATCTTTACCTCAAGTTGTTAGGCTTAGACCTTAGAGTACCTGATAAGCTCTAATACCAATTGATGGTATGATGAAAGAATAAGTATTCGGTCAACTACTGAGAGGGGGGGGTGTGAATCAGTAAATAGAAAAACTGATACAAACTTCACCAATCTCTCAAAGTAAACTTAGAATTATCAATGTAATACCACTATTAAGATAAAAAAATCATAAGATAAACTGGTTGACTGTAAAACAAATTAACAGTAAACAACTTCAAACTCATAAACATCCAAATGCTTTTTCATATGTCAACAGACTTCATTTCTCAATGCTTTCGGTTATCATAACTTATCAAAGTAGTTAAGTAGTCAAGTAAATCAACCATAAGACCATAACCATAAAAAAATTCACCACTTGACACAAATATTTTTGATGTGGAAACCCAAATGGGAAAAACCACGATGAGATGAGACTCACAAGATAACTATTTGAACTCTTCTGAAGTTTGCCCTGTTAGGAGCCTAGCCTGTTAAAGCTTTACAAAAGTCCTGTTAAAAATTGATCCTGTTAGGAACCACCTGGTTAAGGAATTGACTACAATGCCTTGTTAGAAGCAATACCCTGTAAGGAGTAACCTTGGTAGAGGATTTGAAAATCCAAGCTAATGGATCACCTTGTTAGAGGATTTGAATAGTACCGAGCTTGTTAGAGCTTACCCGGTTAGGGGATTTCAATTCTATTGTAATTGTTAGAAAATAACTGGAGTTTGTTGATATGTCTGAATAGCACTACACTTGCTTGATCAGATCCTTTTCATGCTCCAATCTACCTTTACTCAAACTATAGATACACCATCTGGTTCGACAACCACACACTCAACTGATCTTTGCCAACTCTTTTAACTAAACAACTTCATCAACCTTATAAACAAATCAATTAGGTCGACAACACAACAAAAACCTAATTGTCATAGAGATTACAAACAAGCCGATTCAAGTATGACTGTTAGATTACATAGCAGTCTCTGCACATCAATCAAGAAAACCTTGATCGCTCCTTGATCACCTCTTCATCGAACTTAGTAACTCATCACGCGCTTTGCATTATATGCAATATACTTTCTCATTCCCTAGACAAAAACCATTACAACAGTTTGCCAAAATCACTTGAAATTGTCTTCTTACAATAATCATACGTGTCATAATCATTGTCGCTCATCATGAGATCATAAACCAATATAACCAATTCACCAAACTAAATCGGTTAGGGTTTATCAAAAACAATAGGTAGGGTTTACCGGTTACCAGTTCAACTCTCCAATATATAGCAATACCGGTTCACTCCACAAATTCTTCCTACTGGTTACAAAACAATATTACAATAATATCAACAATATCATTACCGGTTAATTGACATCAATGACAACATAACATATCATTAATGCAACCTTCATTGAAATGGTAACAGTATTCTATGGTGGTTGTGGGATCAAATTTTTCCAATTAATGTTTTGGTTTGGTAGCACCGATGGACTAATATTCAAAGTATTTGATGAAAACATGGCATTTATTTGTGATAGTGCTTTATTTTTATGTAGGACCTTGACTTAGTGTTTGTATATTTTGGGTTGTTGAGGTTTTTTTACTACTCTTTCAAGTGGCTTTATTTGGCATTGAAACATCATTAAAGGTGAGAGGTTGTGTGGTAAAAAGTGTTCATATGTAGCAAGCCCATCATAAGTGGAACAGATGTATTGACGTTGCTAGCACCTCAACATGTATTGACTCTAGAGGTTCACTCATGGGCAATTGTTGAGATAGGGGTTGTGCTTGGAAAAATCCTAGACCTTGTGTCACTTATTGATCTTGTGGTTCCTTTATCAAGGAAACATTGAATTTGATAGGAACCTTGGCCCCATTTTGAGCTAACATAAGAAATATTGATTGGGGTTCGATGACATGAGTGAGTTCATGACAACTATGGCACATGGATCTTGAGACATGATATCGATTTATTTATGGGGTACTATTGCCAAACCTTTATGGACATTATCCATAGAAAATTTATGCTCTAGGGGTGGAAACAAGAATCCGTTGGGTGGAATTTGGTAGGAAATAGATGTTGACCCTAGGTTCATATTGCAAGTGGGATTATAAGTGGGGTCAAATGTTGGGTTCATCTTTCTCTTGTTCCTCGATTGTTTGTCAACTATTTTGGATTTAGGGCGTTGTGTTTGTCTGGACTGTGATCTTGAGTCAACCATGTGGGGTTTTGAAACTTGTCTAATGTTGACATATTGAGGGTAAAAGATGAAACTAAGAAAGGAAATTATGACAATGCAATCAACCTACACTATTTTTTTGTGTCTTTTTTACCTTTTAAGGATGATCCCAAAACTAAGGAAAAGAAAAAGACGATCTATGTTTTTTGGGTTTTTGGGATGATGATATTACCAAGAGAATGACATTGTGTTTTTGTTTTTCAATTTTTGAAATACTTTGGAAAGTTGCTTATAGATGTGAACCTAAGTAACTGACATAAAAATATCGACCTTGAAATTGGGAGAATGAGGATGCGGGATTTGACAGTCCTATCCTTTACTAGATTGACAAGCTTAGGAATTTGACTGTTGGTGAAAAGATATAAGATTCTAACAAGGTCTAAAGTATCATAATAGTAGCTATGATATTGACCTTAGACTCCCTTCCTAGGACTCCAAAATTGGTTTTAGGGAACGTGCAAACTATGATATGCAAGACTTAGGATAGTGGATACTAAAGGATCAAGGACAAGTTATGTTAAATACTTGAAGGATTAAAGATGCAACTTGGGTCAAAATGCATTTTAGGATAATAAATTTGATTAATGCAAAATCCTAGAGGATGTAGAGGTACATCTTGAATGAAATATTGAAAATGCAGGTCTTGGTGTTGTCAAAAGTTTGACACAGATCCAGACTGAATGTTCTCTTGTATAAATTATGGACTCCACAATTTTGATAGTTGAATGCATAACAAATTAATACAAATGTGACCGAGATTTTAGTGTGTGTAGTACCAAATTGGTCTATGCAAGAGAGACTTAGTGAATGCATGATTTTGGCTTTTCTTAAGTTTTGGGCTCAATTTTGTGATCAATTTGACAAAAACTTAGAAAATAAAGAATACAATAGGTTGCTAACTCAGGCTTTATGACTCACTTTGATGTGTATTTTCATAGGCCAAAAAAGCCCAAATTCCCATTAGTATAACACAAACAAAGATAGTTCAAATTGTCTTTACAACCTAAATGTCAAGCAACATTATCAAAATAGATTAGGCCCACACTTGGTATCTTAAGATGGTAGTGCATGACACTATTATATTTTAAGAGAAGGATAGGTAGGTGGGCCCAAGATTAGAGGCATAACCCAATCACCCTCTTTTTGGAGGTCGCAATTAGCCTATGTAACTTGAAATTTTTTGTCTCAACTCAAGGAGATACAAATGGTGAGCATCATCAAGGCGCAATGTGCATCTCTTGCACCAATCTATTTGAATACACAAAAAGGATTCTAATCACAAAGGTTTTTATTCAAATTCAAGGACACCCACGTATGTACATTAGGTGGTGAGACACTTAAGTCTCTAGTAAATCCCACATGGCCGCAACTCATATCCAAATTGACACCATTGACACAGTTAGTAGATTTGGGATACAAATTTTTCTCTCATCCTTTCTATATAGCGGCCTGCATGAAATACCACTCAAGGTCAAGCCAAGGGGTGATGAAATCTCCAAGGAAGCCTCTCTTACAAAATAATTGTATGAGTTCTCTTGCACCCAGGTTCCACGAAGGTAAGGGGAGAGGACACTTTCATAAGATTCTAGGACAAACAACAAAAAATGTGCAAAAGTACCAAATAGTCATACACGAGTTAATTTGCCTTTAAGAAACTAAAAAGTTAGCTAAACTACTAAAACAAACATACAAGAGATGAAAACAAATCTTCTTATAAATCTCTACAACACATGAATTAATAGTTTGATTTTTAAGCCTTCATCCCTCATTTGCCATAATTGCTAGAAACAATCATTAGTAACATGAAAGCCTTAAACTAAGAACATAAAATCAAAGAAAACATAATAATAGTAAAAAGTAACAAAAAGCAGAACTAGAGAAGGAAAAATTTAGGATTTCACCTTCTAGTTTTACTAGTTGAATGTGTTGTTAATTGCAGTGCATGTGGTACGTGGTCACGCGTATGCAATATATGATCATGCGTATGTGATTATCTGTTCGACTTATGTAGAATTTTGCTTGGTGTATGCGAAATTGTGCTTGTTGTATGTTTGTATTATGATATTTGTGTGTGACACACAATTCACGTATGTGGCATAGATTGTGTGAATGCAACATTGAAATATGTAATCTACAAAACCTAAAAATAGAAAGAACATATATGCAATATATGTGTTTTCACATCAGGTTCACCAAATGTAATGACTGAAAAATTAGGGGCAAATCCCAAGAGAGATCCTATGAGCAACCATGAACTCTAGGTCAATAACAAATCAACTCCAATTATTAGCACAATAAAGGAAACATTAGAAATTCAAAGAAACAATGATTGAATAAGATAAATTAAACATGCAAACCATATGTCAAACACAATGCTCTTGCCTCCATTGCTATGGTAGTGGCTCTCAAAGTCATACAATACATGTAGAGTGATCACAAGAATTCGAAGAATGTGGTTGATTGTGATTGGGAGTGATGTTGAATTTATAGATTTTTAAGATTGAAATTGATGGTTAGGATTGATTTGACAACATAAAGATCAATGGTGGAGAATCATCGAGACAAAGTAGTTGGGAGTTGATAACTCATGTAACTAGATTGATTGGCAAGTTAACTTAGTTGACTAACGTAGTAGAAAGTGATTTTGAAAATAGTGGAGTGACTAACTAGTTAGAAAAAGTGATTGATGAGTCAGTGGACAAGTTAGCAGTGGAACTGAGAGTCAATGACAGTTAGTCATTTTTGACATGTGATGTAGGAAAATGGATGAAATTAGCATTTTAGTTGAATTTGGAAAAAAATTGGTTTTTAAAAGTGAGGGAAATTAAATTAAATGAAATGTGAAAGAAATGAAATTAAATTGAAAAGTGAGGGAAACGAGATTAAATAAAGTGGGAAACTTATTTAATTGAGAAGACATTATTAGCTAATTAAATTTTTTGAAATAATTATTTAATCATGGGAAGATAATGAAATTGATTTAATTCAACAAATATTCTTTAATTAAAGCAAATATGAAGGATTAATTACTTAAATAATAAAATGATTAGAATAAAATTAGCTAATTAAATAAATAAATTATTTAATCTTGGAATTAGAGGGAAATTCAAATTTTGATTTGGGAATGGAGGAATACTATTAATTAGAAGAATGGGGTGAGATTAATTAAATCATTAATAAAGAGATATAATTAGTAAAATTAGCATTTGTAGGAACGAGCCAATTTCAAGTGTCTACGGGTTGGTACCACATACAAATACTAGAATATTGCATTCACAGAGCACAGTGTTGCATTCGTTGAGCATATCGTTGAATTCATAGAGCATAACATTGCATTAGCTAGGCAAATTACCACATAGACATGATCATAAACCACATATGCATGATTGCGTACTGTATGTGCTACAATTAGCTTGACACATTCGACTATCAAAACTAGAAGGTGAAAACTTGAATTTTATCTTCTTTAATTTTGCCTTTTGTTGCTTTTTGGCTCTATTTTATGTATTTTTCTATTCTTCGATTAAGGTTTTCATGTTACTAATGATTTCTTTTTAGTAATTGTGGTGAATGAGGGATGAATATTTAAGATTCAAACTACTAATCTATGTGTTGCAAGGCCTTGCAATAGAATTAGTTTTTATTTCTTGTATGGTTGATTTCATAATTTAGCCCACTATTCATTTTATTAAGTGAAATTAACTCTTGTGTGATTGTTTGGTACTTTGCAAACTATCTTTTCTGTATCTCAAAGAATCTTATGAAACTATCATCTCCCCTTGTGTCCATGGAACCTGGTGCAAAAAAAATCTTAAGATTTTTTTTTAGGGGAGGCTTCCTTAGGGATTCATCACCCCTTGGCTTGAACTTGAGCGGTATTTCATTTGAGGCACTATATAAAAAGGGTGAGAGAAAAATCTATAGACCAATCCTATGATTGCATTCAAGTGTGTCAATTGTGAAGGGGATGTATGAGCCCTGGAGCAGTTGAATAGAGATTTAAGTGTCTCACCTTGAATGTATATATGTAGGTGTCCTTGAATCTGGCTAAAAACCTTTCTGATTAGAAGTGTTATCCTTAATGTTCAAATAGATTATTGCAAGGGATACAGATCACACCCTGAAGATACTCAATATTTGTATCTCTTTGAGTTGAGACATAATTTTTTGGGTTACACAGGCTAATTGTGGCCTCTAGAAAGATTGGGTCATGCTTCTAGCCCTAGGGCCCCCTACCTATCCTTCTCAAAAAAATAATAGTTTCATGCACTACCATCTTGAGATACCAAGTGTGGGCCTAATCTATCTCGATAATCCCTTCTTGACACTTACGTTGTAATGAGTGTTTGAGTTGTCTTTGTTTGTGTTATACCAGTGGATTCAATTAAATATTTGGGCTAATTTATGCTCTAGGTGTGAAACTCTACATTTTGGAGTCATTCAGTCCAAGTCAATAGCCTACTATATCCTTTATTTTTTTATTATTTGTTAAATAGAGCTCAAAACTTAGGAAAAACCAGAATCATGCATTTGAGAATTATGTTTCGCATATGCCCAAATCTTTGTCGCATATACTTAAATTAGTACCACATATGCTAAAATTAGTGTCACATTCATTCTAATCACACATTTGTCAATATTTTGATGGTATGATGAAAGAATAAGTATCTGTTTAAATAATGAGAGGGAGGGTGAATCAGTAGATAGAAAAATTGATACAAACTTCACCAATCTCAAAAATCAATCTCTCAAAGTAAACTTAGAACTATCAATATAATACCACTGTCAAGATAAAAACTCATTGATGAATACTAAGAGGGGGGGGGGTGAATTAGTATACCAAATAATACTGAACTTAAACACTTAAACAATTTAGTAGTAAACCGGTATAACAGTTTTACTAACAAACCGGTTAACACAAATGCAAACCAAATAGCAAATAAGGCATTCACCCACAAAAGCACAATCACCATAACACAAGATATTTTGATGTGGAAACCCAAATGGGAAAAACCACGATGAGATGAAACTCACAAGTAACTATCTACAGAATAGTAACCAAACCGGTTAAGGTCATACAATGTTCTTCACCAGAACAGATCTTGTTAGGAATCTCAATCTCTGTTAGGAGATAAGTCCGATTAAAGACTACCTTGTGAGAGGATTTTAGATCCACAGATGTGAACCATCTTGGTAGAGGATTTACAAAGGTTTTTCTAGGCCTACCCAGTTAAGGGTTTCAGACTTGTCAAAGATGTGAGTAGTCAACAAGTGAATGATCTAGCAAATAGCACAGTCTGCTTGGTTAGATCCATAATAGATCATTGCTAATGCATTTCAGCATTACTTCAATCTTCAGTAAATCCACACTTTGTTACAACACATAGACTTGATCTTCTCTTCTAAGATCGCACATACAAAAACTCATCAACCACCAAAAACCCTAACAACTACATTTCCTAAAACCCTAGACATGATGTCCTTAAAAAGGAATATGATTTCATGTCGGTCCAATAGGATTACATTGCAAGTTCCTAGGTTCATTACATCTAGACACATTTGATAACACGACACAAATCATCATCAAAGTGTCGGTGGATGGTAACTCATCACAAAAATACCGGTTGGTAACTCATCATAGAGTATTACCGATTCATACAACTTTACCGATTACCGGTTGGTAACTCATTATAGAGTAATACGTCCAAAAATGAAGACTGGGAAAATGATAACTGCCGCTTCAGATTCTTTGCTCCACTTGAGATCCTCGAACCGCTTGAGGTCGTCATACCGCTTGAGATCGGTAAACACTTTCTGCAAAACATCGATAGCCTAAAGACTATAATACATAATACCGGTTTGGAACAAATACCGGTTGAGCATAACTCATACAAAGAAAGTGATCTCAAAGCAAGTGTGTGTCCATCAATGACAATCACAACATAAACATCAAAAATGACAACAATCTCCCCTTTGGCATTGATGGCAACACTTAAAAAAAAAATTGACATCTAAGTGTTTTACAACAAAAATATGCCATAATCAAAATTACTCCCCCTAAGCATATACACTACCCCTTTTACAGAAAATAAAATATATACTACTCCCTTACAGAGATAAACATGAAAGTATACATAACATGCATCAAAAATTTTAAATATAGAATACTACTCCCCCTTTGCCAACAATGACAAAGTACAGTTGAATAACCCCTGTTTCCATTAACATTAAAATCATAAGAGTTTATGACAATAAAGAGTGAAACTTATCAAAAACTGATTTAAAGTCCTGCATAAATGTCTTCATGGATAAATACCATGACTCAAGCAATGAGTTAGCAACCTCACTTTCTGTTTGCATCTGAGATACCTGTTCCTCCATGGCGTCCAAGGTACTCATCTCTTGAGTGACCGTTAAGGCATCCAGATTGAGATAGCATTTCTGAAGTATTTGCAGTCTTGGTAGTAGAACCAATTGAAGTTCCTGCAAATCTCATGTTCGGTTGTTGATCTCTAACTCTATTCTTGCATACTGGAGTTGAAACTGGTGAATGGTTTGCCCATAAGCGGTGAAAGAATCATAAGGCGTTTTGAAGGTGCTTATGAATGTCTGCAAATCAGTTTGTAGTTTCTCTTTCTGAGCAAGCACATCATCATAGAATAGATGAGGTTGACATATCTTACTGAGCAGCAGATTCCCCTCATCCAGAGCATCTCTTATGTCCTTTTGTGCCTTCTAAAGTTCGGACCGGAGCTCATTCAACTTCTTCACCATGGCAATGTTCAGAGCCTTTTGATTCTTCTTTTGAGCATTGGCTTCAGCAACATCTTCCAGACATTGCACTTGGCCCTCTACAACTATGCATAGGAGCTTGAATTGAGCTAGAGAGGAATTGGTACTTGGGAGATTGGTACCAAGAATCAAACTGGTGAGAGTTTCCACCATAGTTTGAATCACATCTTCATCCTTTTTCCTCCTTAGTGCTTCCAGTCGCTCTTGAGCAAGCTTAATAATTTGCAGTAGCTCTGTTTCATTTGCAGACTGGAGGTCAATGGGATTGGTGATGTCAGCCAGTTTGGCTTTACCACCAGTTGCCTTTGGGGTCTCTACATGTACACTCTTTGCCGCTTCCTCCTTTTCCTTGGCTTGTTGCTTATCTTCTTCTGCCTTCTTTTGCTCCTCAGCTTCTTTCTTTCTTTTCTCTTCTTCTTTCTTCCTTTCTTCTTCTTTCCGCTTCTCTTCTCCTTTCCTCTCCTCTTCCTTCTTCTTCTCCTCTTCCTGTTTCTTCTCCTCTTCCTTCTTCTTCTTCTTCTCCTCTTCCCGTTTCTTCTCCTCTTCCTTCTTCTTCTTCTCCTCTTTTTGTTTCTTGTCTTCTTCCTTCTTCTTCTTCTCCTCTTCCTATTTCTTGTCTTCTTCCTTCTTCTTCTTCTCCTCTTCCTATTTCTTGTCTTCTTCCTTCTTCTTCTTCTCCTCTTCCCATTTTCTCTTCTCCTTTTCTTTTCTCTTCTCTTCCTCTTTTCTCTTCTCCTCTTCATTTTTCTCTCTTCCTCCTTTCTCTTTTCCTCGCCTTGTTTCTCCTATCCTACCATTTCTATTGGTGTATCCGGAGTAACATCTTCACCATCCAAAGCATCAACATCAATAGGGTCCATTTGTTTAGTGACCTGTTCTCCTTCACTGTTATACACCTCATTCGGTTTTTCTATTTCCGGTTCTTGTTCAACCTTTTTGTTGGCTTCAGACACTTGGTGCAATCTCAAAGCTGCCTGGGCATGAGAATGGGTATCTTTTACCACCTCAGGGACTTTCCCTTCTAGCAACAAGAGTCTCCTTCTTTGCATAAAGAAGAGGCCTTTATATTTTTCCATAACTTCATAAAGTTCGAAATTAGACACATCAGGAAAATATTGAGAAAATATTTCCTCTCTTATCTCCTACTCCTTTTCTATGGCAATGCGCCATTTGTTGTCTAAAGAATTATATAAAGAATCTAGTGTCATAGATTTAATTTCTGATGGCGACCTGTCATTAATACATAAATATTGAATGACTTCTTGTTCTACTTCCTCCTTCTCATTATCATTGAAATCATCAAAACAATCTGCCAAATCAATGAACACTTTTCTCCTAATGTTCTTAATAGTTCTTTGACAATGTGTCAAAGGTTTGTAAGAGGAAATATCAATATTTACTAGTGCCGATGATGTCGGCTCATTGTTGGTTGTCTTTGTCTTCTTTCTTGTTTGCCTAGTCTTCTTAGGATTTTCTTTAGATTTTGTATCTTCTGAGTCCGGTGTGTTGCTTTTTGTCTTCCGCTTTCTCTCAAAGACTTTGGTGGGTGCAACTTCTGGTTTCTTCTTTGTCGGTGATCGCTTGGTCACTTTAGGACTCACTAAAGTTACCGGTGTTGATACAGATGGTACTGCCTTTCCTTTCTTCATAGAGGGCTCCTCAACCGATGTAACCCTTTCTAGATAGGTGCCAATTCTCTTCATTTTAGGATCAAGTGGTGAGGCAAGTAGGGTAGAAGCATACCCATCTAGCATGTCATACATCACCTCATAACCCATAGGCTCCACATCTTCCTTTTTGGGCTCAAAAGCCTCCATTATGCACTCATTTACTTTCATGATAAAGCAAATATCCTCTTCATACTTCTTGACAATATCACCAGATATTATCATCCTTTGGCTCATCTTGTGTCTGAAATCATCAAAGTATTTGTTCAGGACTTCAGGATAACCGGTTCCAACCACTTGAAGACTTTCCCTGATTTGCTTTGTAACCGATTGGTCAGCAAACCATTAAATATCACTGACTCCTAGGAAGTAGCCTTGGAAGTAGAAGAACAATCCAACCAATAGTTGTCCGAATTTAAATCTCAAGGCATTGTCCTGTTTGATTGACTTCAGGTTCACCAGTAGCTGCCTTTGCATACAAGTGCATAAATCAAACGAGGCATCTTCCATGATCATCCTGTAGCCAGCATTTACCATTGCAGCAGAGACAGAGTTAATTCTGCTAGCATGGAATGTCTGGTAACCTATCACCATGCAGGCATACTTGACCATATTTTCCTTGATGGTATTGATGGTCATTCCCCGTTGGTCACTCACTGAACTGGTGAGCTTGGTCATTTCGGTCTTGCTGATCTTCCTTAGGGCTGGCACTTCTCCAACATTACAAAAACCGATGATGGCATGAATCACTTCCGGTGTGATGTCACATGTCTGATCCAAATATATTTTGTCACCGTGCACTCTGCTTAGAATGATGTGGATGTGATCATTTGTGAATTCTTCAAGGAAATAGACCGCATTGTGGAGCTTCTTCTTTTCCAAGATGTTGAATTCCAGTTTGATTTTCTTGTCCTTCCCACAGAACAAACTCAATTGTGAATGGATCACTAGAGATCCTAGGTCTTCAATTTTACAATCAATGTAATCTGAAATACCTTCCTCTACTATAACACCAGCGGGTATTCAGGATAGTGCATTATATTTTGCCTTTCATTGGATGAAATCTACTGACTCAACGAGTTCACTAGAGCTAGAGTGCGAAGTTGAAGCCATGATAAATAGAGAAACTCAAAAAATACCTTCGAAAGTCAAGATTTAGGGCTTGCAAATTCCGCTTCGCCACTCACTACTTTAGTTGCTGGGTTACCGCTTTGAGTTCTACACTTGATTGATTGATGTTATCTTCAGATTCTTCTTCAAGGTTTTGAAATCTCTCTGAATTGCAAGACAAATTGTCTTTTGTCGCTCTGCACTTGAAAACTTCTTTGCTCAAAAAATGATAAGTGAAAATGACTTGAAAATCCCTTTTAAATGAATTCTCCACCTACCATAATAAATTCTCCATAATTAGGGCGTAAACCCTAATTTGCCTTTTACTGTTTTCGGTCTTCCGCCAATTGACAGGTATCACATACCGGTTAAGGTCTTTTACCAGTGTAAACCGGGGGTTCAAAATATTTTACCGATTTGTTTCCCCCTAAGATTTCCTATAGCTTAGTTTGTCGGTTCAGAGATTTCCACACCAAGTGCAGAAACTGATTCTTCTTGAGACACTTCTTCTAGCTTCTTTTTCTAAGTTTTTTTCATATTCGCTTGAACAGTTTCAACATCAATATTTCCTTCCGGAGTGACCGATATATCATCCGATATATTCTTTCTCGTTCTGTAGAATATTGTTGTATGACCCAGTTTGTTGCAATGATAGCAAACCATTCCATGTTCTCTCCAAGGTCCATTATTCATGTTTCCATTCTTCCTTCTACATGTTACAGTTGTGTGACCACTACCATGACAGATCAAATAGGTTGCTTTCCATCTGATTGCCGCTTGATAGCCACCGCTTCCTGACTGATGATTATAGGTATTAAACCGGTTTGGATTATGGTTCCCAAAGGGGTTTAGGAAAAACTCCTTGACTCCTTTGAGGATACCTTTTGGTGTTGTGCATGAAAGACCTACATTCAAATGCTCTATGCCCAGACTTGTTGCATGCATAACAATTTCCATTGAATCTATTGGATCTAGGCTTATTGTTTAGAAAGTAAGGAAAGTTATTGTAAGTCTTGTTTAGAAATTAAAGCAAAGAGGTTTGAACTTTTTCTTACCTTTATCCTTTGGTGTCGCTTGCTTCTTTGATGCTCCATCTTTTGGTCCAGAGGTCTCACCTTCCTCATAACCAGAAAAACCAAGTCCAGTGGTATTCTTCATCGGTTTTGCTGATTCGAGCTTTTTCTCTAGCTTGACAGTGCTCTTATTGAATTTGGCAAGTATTTCCTTTGACTCGGTGAGTTCTTTGGTAATAGAAGCATTGGATTCCTTCAAGGTTGCATTCTCATAAATAGCCATGTTTATTTCACCTTGCATTTCCTCTTTTTCTACTTTTCTCTCTTGGAGATGAGCGGTAAGTGCACTGATTTCTTGCTTCAGCTTGGAGATCTCATGATCTTTGTCTTTAACCAGATCTTCAGCTTTTCTCCGGTTCTCAAGCTCTTGACACCTCCCAATAGTCAGTCCTTCAAGTTCCCTTCTCAGGTTGGCATTAGACTCATTCAGCTTTTCAACTTCTTCAACTAGGGCTTCCATGTCCGCTTCATCAAAGGAACTATTTTTAGTTAGCTCCATCAGTTTCTCAGCATGCTCTCTCCTTTTTTCTAGAGAGGTCTTATACTTGACTTTGAGTTCATCATAGACTTTCTCAGACTGAGTGAGTCGATGAGTAAGTTCCCTCACAGTGCATTCCCCCATATCTCTTTCCAAGTGGTTAAACTTAAAGAAAGGTTGCCTCTAATACCAATTGATGAATACTAAGAGGGGGGGGTGAATCACTATACCAAATAATACTGAACTTAAACACTTAAATAGTTTAGCAGTAAACCGGTATAACAATTTTACTAACAAACTGGTTAACACAAATGCAAACCAAACAGCAAATAAGGCATTCACCCACAGAAGCACAATCACCATAACACAAGAGATTTTGACGTGGAAACCAAAATGGGAAAAACCACGGTGAGATGAAACTCACAAGTAACTATCTGCAGAATAGTAACCATACCAGTTAAGGTCATACAATGTTCTTCACCAGAACAGATCCTGTTAGGAATCTCAATCTCTATTAGGAGATAAGTCCGATTAAAAACTACCTTGTGAGAGGATTTCAGATCCACATATGTGAATCACCTTGTTAGAGGATTTACAAAGGCTTTTCTGGGCCTACCCAATTAAGGGTTTCAGACTTGTCAAAGATGTGAGTAGTCAACAAGTGAATGATCTAGCAAATAGCAAAGTCTACTTGGTTAGATCCATAATAGCTCATTGTGAATGCATTTCAACATTACTTCAGTCTTCAGTAGATCCACACTCTATTATAGCACACAGAATTGATCTTCTCTTCTAAGATCGCACATAAAAAAACTCATCAACCACCAAAAACCCTAACAGCTACATTAACTAAAACCCTAGACATGATGTCCTTAAAAAGGAATCTGATTTCATGTCAGTCCAATAAGATTACATTGCAAGTTCCTAGGTTCATTGCATCTAGACACATTTGATAACAGGACACAAATCACCATCAAAGTGTCAGTGGATGGTAACACATCATAAAAATATCGGTTGGTAACTCATCACAGAGTATTACCAGTTCATACAACTTTATTGATTACCGGTTGGTAACTCATCATAGAGTAATACCGGTTCACACATAAAACCGATTACCGGTTATCCAAAAATGAAGACTGGGAAAATGATAACTGTTGCTTTAGTTTCTTCGGGCCGCTTGAGATCCTCGAACCACTTGAGGTCTTCATACCGCTTGAGATCGGTAAACACTTTCTGCAAAACATCGATAGCCTAAAGACAATAATACATAATAACGATTTGGAACAAATACCGATTGAGCATAACTCGTACAAAGAAAGTGATCTCAAAGCAAGTGTATGTCCATCAATGACAATCACAACTTAAACATCAAAAATGCCAACACTCATAAGATAAACCATTTGACTGTTACAACAAATTAATAGTAAACAACTTCAAACTCATAAACATCCAAATGCTTTTCATATGTCAACAAACTTCATTTCTCAATGCTTCCGGTTATCATAACTTATCAAAGTAGTTAAGTAAATCAACCATGAGAACATAACTACAAAAGCATTCACCACTTGACACAAATATTTTTGACGTGGAAACCCAAATGGAAAAAACCACGGTGAGATGACACTCACAAGATAACTATCTGAACTCTTCTGAAGTTCGCCCTGTTAGGAGCCTAGCTTGTTAAAGCTTTACAAAAGTCTTGTTAAGAACTGATCCTGTTAGGAACCACCCGGTTAAGGAATTGACTACAATTCCTTGTTAGAAGAAATACCCTGTAAGGACTAACCTCTGTAGAGGATTTGAAAATCCAATCTAATGGATCACCTTGTTAGAGGATTTGAATAGTACCAAGCTTGTTAGAGCTTACCCGGTTAAGGGATTTCAATTCTATTGTAATTGTTAGAAAACAACATGATTTTTTGATCTGTCTGAATAGAACTACACTTGCTTGATCAGATCCATTTCATGCTCTTATCTTCCTTTACTCAAACTGCAGATACATCATCTGGTTCAGCAACCACACACTCAACTGATCTTTTCCAACTCTTTGCCAACTCATTAAACTAAACAACTTCATCGACCTTATAAACAAATCAATTAGGTCGGTAACACAACAAAAACCTAATTGTCATAGAGATTACAAACAAGTCGGTTCAAGTATGACCATTAGATTACATAGCAATCTCTGCACACCAATCAAGAAAACCTTGATCGCTCCTTGATCACCGCTTCATTGAACTTAGTAACTCATCACACGCTTTGCATTATATGCAATACATTTTCTCATTCCCTAGACAAAAACCGTTACAAAAACTCACCAAAAATGAATTGAAATTGTCTTCATACAATAATCATATGTGTCATAATTATTGCCACTCATCATCAGATCATAAACCAATATAACCAATTCACCAAACTTAATTGGTTAGGGTTTATCAAAAAAATAATACGTAGGATTTACTGGTTACCGGTTCAACTCTCCAAATTCTTCCTACCGGTTACAGTTTCCTTAACTTGTTCATCCTACCAATTACAAAACAATATTACAACAATACCATTACCGATTAATTGACATCAATGACAACTTAACATATCATTAATGCAATCTTCATGCAAATGCCAACAATCTCCCCCTTTGGCATTGATGGAAATAAAAATATCAATACCATTGATTGTTGTTGTGATTGTGAATAGGAATCCTAGTTTACATTACCAAGTATTCACTATGCTCTCCATGTCTTCAGCTTGTCAATGGTTCTTCTTCCCATAATCAAATAATTATTCTCCCCCTTTGACAACAATGCCAAATTGAAAGTAAAACATGTAATGTCAAATTTCATTGTGCTACATCAACTACCTACAACTTGATGCTCCCCATATGGAATAACTCCACTTCTACGCCAATCCTTCTGTAAAATTTTGCAAGTAGTTGTGGGATTGATGTAATCTACATAATTCTTAACTGACCTCATGATGGGGTACAATCCCTAGCTGACTTCTAAGATACTCAAAAGTAGTCTTAGGTAGAGGTTTAGTAAAAATATCTGCAAGCTTCTCCTTGGTATAAACATGCTCCAAGATCATGTCTTTACTCTATATGTTTTCCCTTAAGAAATGATACTTCAATTCAATATTCCTTGTTCGTGGGTGCAAAACAAGGTTCTTGGAAATATTTATGGCACTTTTATTATCACATAAAATCTTTAGGTTCCGAAATCTTCATCTTAAAACCTTCCAAAATGTGCCTCATCTAGATAGCCTAAGTACAATTCATGTAAGCTGCAACATACTCAGCTTCAGTAGTAGATTGTGAAGTACAACTCTACTTCTTACTACCCCATGAGACAAGTCTTCCTCCAAGAAAAAATGGTCCATCAGTTGTGCTTTTTCGATCATCAACATTTCCTACCCAATCTGCATTTGTGTACACCTTCAAGTCAAAATTTCCTCCATATGGATACCATAATCTATAGTCAACAATATCTTTCAAATTCTAAAAATTCTCTTGGTTGCTATCAGATGTGTTTCCTTATGATTCTTCTGGAATCTAGCAACTATGCCAACTACATGAGCTATGTCTGGTCTGCTGTGAACAACATAGTGCAATTTTCCAATCATTGACCTGTATTCCTTCTCATCAACAGATGTGGATTCATCTTCCTTAGACATCTTACAACCTATAACCATTAGTGTCCCAACTGGTTTACAGTCACTCATGCCAAATGTCTTCAAGACCTTTTTCACATACTTAGACTGTGTGATGAAAATACCATTCTTCATTTGTTGTATTTGCAAGCCTATGAAAATTTTTATTTCTCCCACTAAAGACATTTTAAACTCATTTTTCATTTCATCTACAAAACTATTTCTCATGTCATCATTACCTCTAAATATGATATCATCTACAAATACTTCACTGACCAGTATTTTATCTCCTTCAGATTTGAGATATATGTTACTATCATCACTGGTTCTCAAAAATCCTATCTTCATCTGATGTGTATGAAGCCTTAAATACCATACTCTCGGTGCCTTCTTTAATCCATATAAATCTTTATGCAATCTGCATACCATGTCTTTCTCATTAGTTCGAGCATAACCATTTGGTTGCTCAATATATACTTCTTCTTCCAGTATCCCATTCAAAAATGTTGACTTAACATCCATCTGCTATACCTTGAATTTCTTGTTCTATAAATGCAAGTAAAGTTATGATACCTTCCAGTCTTGCCACTGGTGCAAAACTCTAACCATAATCTTCTCCTTCCTCTTGTGCATAACCTTTGCAAACTGTAGCGTCGTAAATTGTACGCACTCGCTAGGGTGGTACAATTTCACACCTAGTTTAGCACCCGCCTTGGCGCATTTTGCATTTTGCATTGCATTTCCCCTTTAGCACTTAATTAATTAAATTAATTAGGTCTAAGGTTCTATTTTATCATCTCCCATATCATAAGAGTGGCCCTTTTCATTAAAGTGTGCCCCTTTCATTTTATTCCTCCAATACATCATTTAATCAAAAACCCTAATTAGGTCCTATTTTGAACTTGGGGGCTTGATTTCGGGGGTCAAAACATCTCGAAATCACCTGTAACTTCGGGATTCTCTCTAAAATCATCATATCCGACAGTCCTGAAAATTTGGTGAAAAGTTGTCGGGACCATGGCGCCCGGAGTGCAACATGGTCCCGGACATTTTTCCCGAAATTTTAGGAGCGCGATCCAATCATAAAATAAATCTTAACCCCAAGAAATTGGTGGGATATTCAATCTCTAAGTCGGCCTAAAGTTGAAATTAAGACCTAGGGTTTCATACATAAGAGCTCTCTTTCTTCATTTGAAAGGATCCAAATTTTTGGCTTTCGAGGACCTTCTATGCAGCGAAAGAGTAGATCTTTGAAGACTTCAATAACATTCAACATCCATCCATCAAGCATTCATCAATTTCATTCAGGGCTTGGGAGACATTGAAGAACAATAGGAGATTACCGACTGAAGATTGGCTTGTACTCCTCCCTTGAGGGTTGGGTATGATTTCATGTTGTTTTCATGTCTTTGCATAAGCTTCAATATATCCTTTATTCATGCTTTAGATCACTTTGCATCTTGATTTAGAGCATTTACATTATCATTTACAAGCAATTAGGGTTTACTTTCTAGGTTGCTCTAGTTTGCTTTCTTGCATGTAAGGACCTTGCACACACACTAGGTTTGCACACACAATACATTTTACAATACAACTTGGCTATTCATGGAGGTGGAAATCACCGAAGCAGGGGTTTGACTAAGGCAAAACCCTATATAGCCGCCCACCACACCTTTTCAGATATAAGTGCAGGTTTCGGAATCCGGACGACGCCGCAAGTTACAGATCCGGAAGAAGCAGACGGAGACCGAACTTCACACCAAATCTCAGAGCAAAAGACCAGGACAGGGGCGTGGGGTGCCCTGGTCCTGCCAAGACAGGGGCGCTGGGTGCCCTGGTCCCTGGGATAGGGGCGCTGGGCGCCCTGGTCCTTTGACAGCAGTTTTCAGCATTTTTGACAGCTTTGCAAAACAACAGTTTTCGGAGCAGTTTCAGGGGCAGAATCAGGACAGTGGCGCTTGCGCCCCCGTCCTGAACATTTTCACTCAAATTTTAACACCAGGTACGCATTTACATTCTTGTCTTGTCCTTGTGTTTACAGCTTTCCGCTTTCCATTGTTTAAGTTCAATTCTGCAATCTTGTTATTAGTTCATACTTGCACTTTGGGGTTAGGGATTGAACTTGCATTATTTTATCTTTCAATTACAACAAAGGAATAGAAATCCTAATAGGTAGCCCGTGGCTCTCTCTTCCACAAAAAGAAGTAGCCAATTGTGTGATACCTCTAGGCTCTTTCGTATTCCACAAGTGTGTGGTTGAAAGTGAGATTAGGGCATGTTTGCTTAGTGTCACTTTTTCTCCTACACACAAACCAACCTAGCTTTTTTGTGAACTACAACACCATCTTCATTCAATTTGTTCTTGAATACCCACTTAGTACCTATCACATTTTTATTTATTGGTCGGGGTACTAGGGTCCATGTGTTGTTCTTCTCAATTTTCTCTAATTCCTCCTCCATATCTTTAACACAATGATCATCACCAAATGCTTGCTTAGCAGTTTTTGGTTCAATAGTGGATATCATGCAAGAATTCTCTCTGATTCTTCTCCTGGTTAGTACTCCAGCATCCTTATCTCTAATCATTTGTTCAGGATTGTGATTCATTCTCACATCTCTTGGAATAACATGATCATTATCTTCAGGTTCAGCTTCTTCATTATCATCATCTTCTTCTGAATTTATTTGTTCTGGTTGAACTGGTACATCAGTATTTGCTTTGCTGGTTTCAGATTTCATAGTTTATGGTTCCAAAAACAAAATGCAAGGATCTTCATCCCTTTTCTCCAAACTAGTTTCCTTTGTTCAGGATATTCATCCACTCGAACATCACCACTCTTAGTAATTCTCCGTGTCCTGTTGTTAAAACACTTCTAGGCCTTACTCTTGGTGGAATAGCCAAGAAATATACCTTTATCACTTTTAGCTTCAAATTTGCTAATATAATCACCTCTCTTAATAAAACATTTGCTTCCAAATATCTTTAAATAACTAACATCAGGTGATCTCCCATACCAATATTCATAAGGAGTCTTGTCCTTACCTCTTTCTACCAGAATTTGGTTCATAGTGTAGATAGTCGTGCTGAAAGCTTCTCTCCAGAAAGTTTTTGCTACACCTCCTTGTATCAACATTGTCGTAGCAGCTTCAACGAGTGACCGGTTGTTTCTCTTTGCGATACCATTCTATTGTGGTGTCCTCAATGCAGAAAGTTGTCGTTTGATACCATTTTCTTCACAATATCTAGTGAATTCCTCAGAAGTAAATTCACTGCCTTGATTTGTCCTCAGACACTTTATCTTCTTACTGCTCTCCTTCTCAGCTAAGGCCCTGGATGCCTTGAACTTACCAAAAGCTTCAACCTTATCCTTCAAGAATGTGACCCACATCATCCTTGAGAAATCATCAGTGAAGATCATAAAATATCTGTCACCTTGAATACTTTTTGTCCTTATTGGTCCACAAAGATCTGTATGAACCAAATCTAACAAATGTTCCACTGAAAAATATTTGGTCTTGAAAGTTAAGGATGTCAGCTTTCCCAACTGACATTCTTTACATAGAGCATTAACCGGTTTGTCCAACTGAGGCAAACCTCTTACTATCTTGGACTTACTCACTTTAACAATGTTATCAAATTTTATATGACAAAATCTCCCATGCCAAAGCCAACTATCATCTATCTTTGCAATTAAACAGTTGCTAACTTTATGATAAGGTGAAACAAGTTACCTTTAGTTTGCTTCCCGGTTGCAATCGGTTCACCTTTTCTGCCATAGATTTTGCACATACCATTCTTAAAATCCAATGGGTATCCTTTGTCATTGAGTTGTGCCACACTCAAAAAATCACTGGTATCCCTTGTCATTGAGTTGTGCCACACTCAAAAGATGGGTATCTGCATTACTCTTTCCATTAATAAAAATAGTTCCCTTACCTTTAACCATGTAGGGTGATTCATTACCAAATCTTACAACTCCGCCATCAAATTCCTTCAAAGAAAGAAATTTGCTCCGATCACCGGTCATGTGATGTGAACAACCACTATCAATGATCCAATCATCAAAGTTATCCATCCTGGATACTAATGCCTTCTGGGTTGATATCTCTTCTTTAATGGCTACAAACACAATGTCTTCATTATCATCACCATCAGATTCTTCATTAGTGATACCACCATCAATAGCAATAAGACAATCACTTTTGCCTTTACCCTTATACTTCTTGAATTTCTCTCGTTTGTGCTTATTATCACCATTAGCACAGTTAGCAACTGTGTGTCCAATCTTGTTGCATGCAAAACATTTCAAAGGTAATTTACCTCTGTATTTACCTGCACCTCTAAGCAACCGATTGGCCAACAATTCTTCAAGCTCAACTAAATTGTCTTCATCATCAACTTCTCTGCTGGATCAGGATTCATAACTGTGACTGGCATCTCTACTTTTCCTCACAGATGGGTTAGAAACAGAAGCTCTAAATGTAGACTCATATTTTTTTACACTACCATCATAACCATTTAATTCAAGAGCATTAAGCTTCTCAATGATGGAGTCAAGAGCTACCTTAGTTTTTTCAATGGACTTTAGCTCCTGAATAGATGCAACTCGGATAGCGTAGACAGGTAGCAGGGTTCTTAGTACCTTACTAATCACTATGGCATCTTCCACTTTACCTCCTACACTCTTAATTTCACTGACTATCTCCTTTATCCTTTGACCATATTGTTGGATATTCTCACCTTCAGCCATCCGCATGTCATTAAACTTTCCTTTTAGACTCTCTTCTTTAGCAATCTTAACATGTTTATCACTGCTATAAATCTCTTCAAGTTTTTTTCTATACCTCATATGCAGTCTCTAGACCATGAACATCTGCATACTCTGCATTAGACAAAGAACTGATAATGGCGTCTAATGCTTGATGATTTCCTTGTTGCTCTTTCTTCTAATCATCAATTACCATCCTAGTAGGTGCAACATATTTAATATCGACATGTTCACAATACTGGCTTCCTAGACTCTTGATATAAATTTTCATTGTGTCACTCCATATCCTATAGTTCTCTCTATTAAACTTTGGACCTTCCTTCTTCATCATGATCTGCAAGATCTTTACCTCAATTTGTTAGGCTTAGACCTTAGAAGACCTGATAAGGTTTGATACCAATTGATGGTATAATGAAAGAATAATTATCTGATCAACTACTAAGAGGCGGGGGGTGAATAAGTAGATAGAAAAATTGATACAAACTTCACCAATCTCAAAAATCAATCTCTCAAAGTAAACTTAGAACTATAAATGTAATACCACTGTCAAGATAAAAACTCATAAGATAAATCGGTTGATTGTTACAACAAATTAACAGTAAACAACTTCAAACTCATAAACATCCAAATGCTTTTCATATGTCAACAGACTTCATTTCTCAATGCTTCTGATAATCATAACTTATCAAATTAGTTAAGTAGTTAAGTAGTTAAGTAAATCAACCATAGGAACATAACCACAAAACATTCACCACTTGACACAAATATTTTTGACGTGGAAACCCAAACGGGAAAAACCATGGTGAGATGAGACTCACAAGATAACTATCTGAACTCTTCTGAAGTTTGCCCTATTAGGAGCCTAGTTTGTTAAAGCTTTACAAAAAATTTGTTAAGAACCGACCCTATTAGGAACCACCCGGTTAAGGGATTGACTAGAATGCCTTCTTAGAAGCAATACCCTGTAAGGAGTAACCGCAGTAGAGGATTTGAAAATCCAAGCTAATGGATTGCCTTGTTAGTGGATTTGAATAGTACCAAGCTTGTTAGAGCTTACCTGGTTAGGGGATTTCAATTTTGTTGTAATTGTTAGAAAACAATAGGAGTTTTCTGATCTGTCTGAATAGCACTACACTTGCTTGATCAGATCCATTTCATGCTCTTATCTTCCTTTACTCAAACTACAAATACATCATTCAGTTCGGCAACCACACACTCAACTGATCTTTTCCAACTCTTTCCCAACTCATTAAACTAAACAACTTTATCGACCTTATAAACAAATTAATTAGGTCGGTAACACAATAAAAATCTAATTCTCATAGAGATTACAAACAAGTTGGTTCAAGTATGACTGTTAGATTACATAGCAATCTCTGCACATCAATCAAGAAAACCTTGATCGCTCCTTGATCACCACTTCATTGAACTTAGTAACTCATCATGCGCTTTGCATTATATGCAATACATTTTCTCATTCCCTAGACAAAAAACGTTACAACTACTCGCCAAAAATCACTTGAAATTGTTTTCATACAATAATCATACATGTCATAATCATTGCCGCTCATCATCAGATCATAAACCGATATAACCATGTCACTAAACTTAATCGGTTAGGGTTTATCAAAAAAACAACAGGTAGGGTTTACTGGTTACCAGTTCAACTCTCCAAATTATTCCTACTATTTACAGTTTCCTTCACTTGTTCATTCTACCGGTTACAAAACAATATTACAGCAATATCAACAATATCATTATCGGTTAATTGACATCAATGACAACATAACATATCATTAATGCAATCTTCATGCAAATGGCAACATCTTTCTCATACATTTGACTGTCAAAGCTAGGGAGTTCACAATTCACAAGAAAGCCTACAATATCAACCTATTGATGAAAATGGGGCAAACAATTGAGAGGGGGCGTGAATCAGTTGTCTTCAAATTTACAGCAACTTACTTTAATCTCAGATATGGTAATTAACAGTGAAATCATAAATCAACAGCGCAACATGAACACACATAACACCAAGATTTTTGACGTGCAAAACCCAATCAAGGGAAAAACCACAGTGGAAACCTACCCACAATATGATGATACCCTATTAGAAGTATATGAAATATTAAAATGGGGAATGCACATGCATTCAGGCACACTTCCTAGAGCTCACTGCTAAAAAACAACAAAGGGTAACAACGCTGGGAAGACTCACTATCTTACAAACATATTCGGATTACATCTAGAAGATCATGAACTGATAAAATAACATCTTCTAATACCTAGTTACAGTTTTGGTTAAGCACATACAACTTCCTCTTTTCACACTTCTGCTTTGCCTCTAAAAGATCAATACATTATTCACACATACATTCATCCATGACACAACACACTCAATTACAAAGATATTAAATTTATTTATACATGACATCAACCTTGGATCAATATCATCAAGGTCGGCTCAACATATATTTCCTAATTGCAAAAATATAACCATACACGCTACAATATCATATGTGGACCAAGCAATATCAATTAAGACATAGCACAAACCTATATCACACGCCTCAAATATGAAACATCTCAAAGAATTGTGCATCAAACATTCGCAACATGCTATACACATCATGTCGACCAATGACATGAGGAACACCACCAGCTCAAAGAAAATCATTAATAACGTGCTTTCCGATCAATGTGGACCACCAACACGAATAGTACATGATCTAGAAACATCCACAAGCATCATGAATTACCACAACAACATCCACACCAACTCAAATTACTAGAATTGTCGTTGTCAGCATACAAAACCTTAATAACATTAACTGAATTGACTGTCAACATGGAAAAACCACTTGCAGAGATCCAAGCATGAACCACTTGAATTGAGGACACACATCAACGTGCCAAACATAATTCCAAATCTGGAAATCAAGGTATTACAATACAGAGCAATGTAGATCAAAATATTGAATATTGGCAATACTGAACAACAACAAAATTGGCCACAACACAAATTCTCATAACTCACTCAAATATTCATGTGGACCTTTGACACTTGTACTAAATCAACTAGAGATATCACTCTACAAACCCTTTAATTTTCAAACACTGATCAGCAATATACAACATAAACCAACTAACTGAACTTCACTACATCACTGCACTAGACAGAGAAAATATGTTGACATCAATGACAACACATCTCTCAAATACTCCAAACAATATCTCATAAGAACATATTTGCAACACTCGTCTGACAATATTAAACACCTGTGTCAAACTTTTGACAACACTAAGACCTACCTTTTTGCATCTCATTTAGGATATACCTCTACATCCTCTAGAATTTTCATTAGTCAAACTTTTTATCCTAAATTGTATTTTAGTCCAATTTGCATCATTTATCTTTCACATCTTCAAAATATTTTTTCCTTGGCATTTAGTATTCATTCCCCCCAAATCAGTATTGCATACATTAGTTTGCACATTATCTCAAACCAATTTTAAAAGTCCTAGGAAGTAAGTCAAAGATCAACACCATAGTCATTACTAGGATACTTTGTACCTTGTTAAACTCTTTTATCTTTTCATCAACAATCAAACCCTCAAGCTCATTAGTCTTGTAGCATCTCAAATTGTAAACCCTTGCTAGGGTGGTACAATTCCACGCTTGGTTTAGCACCCGCCTTAGTGTGTTTTGCATCTTGCATTTCTCATCTCCTTTAAGTATTTAATTAATTAATTTAATTAAATCTAAATTCATATTTCACCTCTTCACATGTTATAAAGTTGGGCCCTTTACTCTAAGTGTGCCCCTTTTCATTAAATCATAAACCCTAATTATGTCATATTTCAACCTTTAAGGCCAGATTTGGCATATCAAAACATCTTGAAATCAGTTGTAACTTTGGGATTCACTCTAATATCATCATATCTAATGACCCTAAAAATTTGGTTAGACCATGTGCACTTTGCACAGGGTTCCCCATATTTTCCTGAAATTTTGGGAGCATAATTCTATGATATTATGATACTTAACCCCAAAATATTGATGGGAAATTCAAATCCTATGTCATTTTAAAGATGAAATTAATCTCTAGGGTTTCATACATAAGAGATCTCTTTCTTCATTTGAAGGCATCTAAGGGAATCTAGAAAAGAGCATTTGGAATAAGCGCAAGGAGCCTTCTATGTAGAAAAAGAGTATATCTTTGGAGTCTTCAACAACATTCAACAACACCTATCAAGCATTCATCAATCATTCTTTCATCAATTGGGGGCTTTTGAAGATATGGGAAAGAAATAGGAGATCATCGACTGAAGATTGGCTTGTACCTCTCCCTTGGGGTTGGGTATGATTTCATGTTGTTTCTATGTCTTTGCATGAGCTTCATTACATCAATTTTATTTATAAGCATGCTTTAGATCACTTTGCATAATTGATTTAGAGCATTTACTTTGTCAGTTACAAGCAATTAGGGTTTACTCTTAGGGTTGCTCTAGATTGTTTACTCTCATCCTAGGATCTTGCACACACACAAGGTTCTTGCACACATTATTTTACAAATCGGTTATTCGTTGAGATGGAAATAACCAAAATGGGGGTTTGACTAAGGCAAAACCCTACATAGCCACTTGAAACCCTATTTTTCAGCTACAAGTGTAAATTCGGATCCGAGCGTCACTGCAAGTTTTAGGACCAACAAAGTGCACAGAGACTATTCTGGAGGGAAGAATTCATCATAAACCCCTATGACAAGGGCGTGGCACCATGGTCCTGCCCAGGATAGGGGCATGGCACCCTGGTCCTCCTTGTTTTCAGCAAAATTTGGCAGAGCAGCAGGTGTCAGGTCTCAAATTCCAATTTAATAGGTACAGCTTCAGATCTGCAGAATCAAGACAGTGGCGCAACACCCTGATCCCAGACATTTTAGCTCAGATTTATAACACAAGTGTAGCTCTTAATTTGCCTCTTAATCTATAATTTTCATAAGCATATCAATTATTCTCAGCCCTGCATTTTCAAATTAGGGTTATTTGTATATTTTTGCATCTTTACTATCTCTCATTTGCAACAAGGGAATATAAACCTTAAGAGGTAATCCTCAGCTCTCTCTTTCTCACAAGAAGTAGCTGAAGTGTGTTACCTCCCTAGGCTTTTTCATATTCCGTGATTGTGTATGTGGGATTAGGGTTTGCTTGCTTACTCTTACTTTTTCCCCTACACATCTTTGGTGAACCCAACCTGAACCCAATTTCATTTTCATTGCATTGTATTGTTAGATCTAGATTTAGAATCTTTCATTTGCTTTATAAACATAAAATTCCCAAAAAAAAAAGTGAAAAAAATTCAAGAAAAAAAAGAGAGAGAGAGAGAGAGAGAGCTTTCCTTTTACTTGCATTGTGTGTTTAAATTTCATTCAATTTTCATCTCAAAATGTCAGATCTTTATTTGCAAGATGTTTATACTTTTGATGATGTATGAAATTATGTTGATTATAAGTTTAGTAAGGATGAATTAGATGAAGCTCTGGAAGAGTTTTTGAACCCTAAGCCTTCTAAACCAACATTTTGCCAAAAACTAATCAACCTTGTTACTATGCCATTTCATGGTGATGAGAATGATAAGTTGAATGATTCCTCTCATGTGTACATTCCTATCAACTCCTCCACTAGATCTAAAGACATGGTTGTTTACAAAAATTCCCTTTATAAGGATATGTCTCCTTTTCAATCAAAAGATAAACCTTTTAACCGATATAACCATGCTTTGTTGGATGATGTCCTTGATGACTTTATGTCTTTGCCTAAATATTCAAACAAAAACAATAAATCTAAAAGGAAAATCAACATGATAAATGTGAATGAACATAGCAAGCCTCTTTTTGTGGTCCAAGGTGCTTATCCTTCCTCAACTTCACCTCTCTCTAATCAACCTCTTTTCACAATTCAAGGTGGATATAGTCATGACTCCTTTAGTACTCCTAACAAACCTATCATTACTATGCAAGGAAGAAATCCCTCTAAGAGTCCTTATAGTTATGATAAACAATTAACTAAGGAGAGTCATCATGCAGTTTCCCATACCTACAACACAAGAAATAATAGGCAACCTAACCCTCCTTCGGTTATTCCAACTTATCTTCCTAATCCTCAACCTATTCTTCCTCAAGGACCCCATATCTCACAAACTATTGGCAAGGAATATGATCTCATTGAGCAAATTAAAGCTACTCCTACCAAGATATCCCTTTGGGATTTGATTCAAACTTCCTCAGCCCATCATGGAATGTTACAAGATGCCTTGAAAAAATTGAAAGTCCCATCCACAGTGACATCAAATAACATGGCTTCCTTAATTGATTCTATCACATCTCCTAAATCCCAAATTGTGTTTACACAAGATGAGTTGCCTACTAGCGAGATCCAACATCAATATGATCCTTTAATGATTATGGTTATCATAAATGATAGTGCAATAAGATAGACACTAGTGGATAATGGTTCTAGCCTTAATGTTTTTAGCATTAAATTATTGCATAAAATCAATATCGATACATCTCTTATTAAGTCTAATTCTCTTACTATCTGGGGCTTCGATAATGTTGCTAAATCTTCACTAGGTATCATCACCTTGCCTGTTAAGGTTGGTCCTATTACTTTACCCACACATATACATGTCATGTCTAGACATTTGACATATAACTTGTTATTAGGGAGACCTTGGATTCATAGCATGCAATTTGTCCCCTCCACATTGCATAGGCAAGTTAAATTCATTCACAATAATAAAACATATACCTTGCTAGGTAACACAATCTCTAGGCTTGTTTACAAACATCAACATCTAAATCCTCTTCAACTGGTTCTTCCCCAACAATCTTAGATGATTCTTCTAAAGTCTCTACTCCCACTAGCATGTTTGTTTCTTCAAATTCATCTCCTACCAATAATTTCTCAAGTGAACCTAAGGTTCTTGAAGAAGAGCCTTCCCAACCTGATTCTATCGCTAAGGATGCCTTCTCTCCTGAAAAATATTCTTGCAGAAGATTATTGGGGATCCCTTGACTTTACTCCTACTTTTATAGGAGAATATAGAATTCCCCCTATAGAGCTCAAAGTCGAAAAGAAGAAAGAAGAAGAACGTAAAAAGGAATCCACTTTATCTAGGCCATTAATTAATAATTTTGTGGCAGCTTCTCAGACTTCATCTCCTTTGACTTCTAATCTAGAGGATTATGATCCTTCACTTTATGAAAATCATCCTTCTCTTTCAAAAATGGCTAACCTCTATGGTCCTTGTTTTCACATCTTAGCTAGGTGTGGATATAATGGTAATGGATGTGGTGCTCAAGAGCAAGGGATGAAGGTTCCCTTAGAAAATAATTTACGTGATATGACATTCCGACTTGGCTATGATCCTTTTGAGCGTACTAAAGCTTCCAAGAGACCATCTATTAGTGTTAATGTCATCTAAACTTCTCTCTCAATAAAACATCTAGAGTATATTGATAGTGACTCTTCTAGTGTCTTTGCTTTGGATATTTTTCCCACCGATAATTCCTTAGCTGAGTTCCTAGGATTTTATGACAACCTTCCTTGTTATCACCATAATCGTGGTTTTTCCTATTGTTTAAATGCAGAAGCATACTTTGGGAAAGAAAAAATAATGATGAGATAGTTAAATAATTTCCTCAGTTGAAAGATACTCCCCAACAAAGTAATCTCCTAATAAGTGACACTATTTATATAGGGATGTGTGTGCGGGAAATGAGGGCGACAGAAACATAAAAGTCTGATTCAAAAGGCCCAAACACCAATGAGACTCTTGGTGCAAGTTATAAGAACTATACTGAAATAGCTCAACTTCCAAAGGGGTCTCCCATTGTTCTCTATCTCACAGGATCCCTGAAGCCAATGTCTTTGCTCTCAGATCACTGAGCAAAGTGACTTAGGAATGACAACTCCAAGAATGAGCGATGTTTGATTATTATGCATGAATACATTCCTAGATATGTACGCTATTGAATCTATGATGATTAAGCTAGCATAAAGATGATGATAAGATTAGCTAATTATCCTAGAAATGATATACTAGTCTAACATGGATATTCTATGATATTAGAATGCTTCTAAATGCTTATTAAGATGATTTATCAAAGAGAGGCTAAAATGCTTATTTAATTAGACTATAAGTTTGATGCACGAAGACTTGGATATATCATTAGCAAAATGACTATAAGTTTGATGCACGAAGACTTGGATATATCATTAGCAAAATGACTATAAGTTTGATGCACAAAGACTTCTATATGAAAATGAGAGAATGAGAGCTCTATTTATGGGGAAAATAGGGCAATGGATGGTCAAGATTGAATAATCTTAACAAGGGCCAAGATTGAAAGTTAATCAATCCATGTTCACAATTCTCACCAATAAAATGGTGACAATGGTCAACAAGAGGTTGCTTGAGAGGAGATGAAAGAATAATTAAATGCTTGAGAAGACATGAAGGTTACCCTAGGAGGTAAGGGTTAAGGTTAGGCTAGGGTTATCCAATGGATAAAGCTTTTACCCAAAGGATAAACTCTTGTGCAAGGGTTAAAGGGATAACCAAGGTTAAATCCATGAATGCTTGATGAGACCCTTGGGTTAGATGAGGGTTGAGTTAGAGAGAAAGTCTCTAGTCATGCAAGAAGGTTGATTTAACCATTAATGGCTATGTAAGAGCCTTAAATGGTTTGGAAGACTTTGAGGGTTAACTTGTTGAGGACATAAATCCTTTAATGGTTATTGAAGACTTTGGAGGCTTTGAGAAGCGACTTCTCTTTGCTTAGGAATGTGACAATAATTAGGAGATGGATTAGGCTAAATTGAAAGTGATTAGAAGACTCTAGAAGGGTGTTAAGGAGGCAAGTGGGAGATGTAGGAAAATGCAAGTGGAGGAAAAAGGATTTTAATTGAAATAAAATTACTTTATTTCAATCAAATAGATGCAACTTGCATAAATACAAGTGGGGGATTTTAAATAAATAAATTAGATCTATTTATTTGCAAGGATTAATTTAATTAAATGTAAATTTAATTAAAAAGGGGAAAGGGGAATTAATTAAATAAAGTGATTTATTTAATTAAAGGCTTAGGTGAACTTAATTAAATAAATTGAGTAATTTATTTAATCAAACAGATGAATATGAAGAAATTAATTAAATATAATTTAATTAATAGGGGGAATGAGCTTAAAATGAATATTAAATAGTCACTTAGGAAAGTGGTCAAATTTATACGTCTACATTTTGCCCCTCTTTGAAGTGACGTGTGTGCACAATGTTGATTCAAAGAAAATTTGTCGGATATGCTGTCAAAATTTGATTGATATGATGCCCCAAATTTGATGAACGATATTGATGATGCCCCCTCGAGAGATGAATCAAGATTTTAGTGAAAAATTGTCAAGTTGATGAGCATTTTTGAATTAATTGCAATTTAAGAATATTGACTGTGTTGACTGTATGTTATTGATTCATCTCCCGAAAATGATGTTGATAAGGTTAAAAATGAAAAAGTGAGGAAAATACATGCCCCACTTATTAACCTTTTGATTTTATACTATAAAAAGGTAAAAAGTGATTTGGATAAATCATTTGCACACTTGTCTCTTTGCGATTGTGACATTTGGAGCTCTGACGATGATGTCGATTCCATACTCGCACTGATTTGAGTGCATCAGGTGACACCGGAGACCCACCGCCTATGGCCCACCAGTAAGTGATCGAAATCTCTCCTTGTTTTTGATTGATTTTGTGTATTTTGATCACGTTTTTTAGTTTTTGCATCAGATTTTGTCATTTTAGCGCGTAGGTTAAACCCCGTAGTGCATACGATAGACATGTTAGCACATAGGGTTAACCTAGGTCGGTTAGAATCTGAGTAGAATTTGGTAGCACGCAAGGAGGATAGATTAGCACGTAGAGAGTTATAGCGCATAGGGTCTGCATAAAGGCGCATAGGATAGATTGGGTAGCGTGTCAAGTAGTTTAGCGTAGAGGGTTGATAGGGTTGCGCAATGGAAGTACCAATTAGTGCGTGGTAGGGATTTAGCACGTAGAGTATGATTTCTAGTGCATTGATGAAAAAGGATAGCGCATGCATGGCAGCATAACACTTAAGAGCCCTGGTTTAGCGCGTAGGGTCCAAAGTTGATGACAAAGGGATTGGGAAGAATACGTCGTGAGTCTAATAGATTAGATAGATGTCATAGATGTTGATATGTGTCTGTTGATTATTTTGTTATGGTTCCTGAGCCAATGTGAGTCCTTCTTTATGATAATATCCAACTTCTGATATGTTGGTGTAGGATGATCTGAGTCTTATGTTGTCAATATAAATTGTTGTCGATATGGAGTGCCAAGCTGATTGATTTGTGATGTGGATCCTAATTTTGAGTTTGATATGGATCTTTGATTTTGTTGCCCAATATGAGTCCTGATGTGATTTTCGATATGAATCCTAATATGATGTGTGCGTTATGAGTCTTGATTTGATACTTGCGATATGGATCTTTGATTGATTTCTCGATATGGGTCTTGATTTTCGATATGGGTCTGATTTGATGCTTGCGATATGGATCTTTGATTGATTTCCGATATGAGTTGATTTGATGTCCGATATGGATTTTTGATTTGATTGCTTGCATTATGAGTCCTGATTTGATGCTTGCGATATGGATCTTTGATTGATTTCTCGATATGGGTCTTGATTTTTGATATGGGTCATATTTTCGATATGGGTCAAACTTGTGATTTCTTGATATTGGTCTAATTTGATGCTTGCGATACGGATCTTTGATGCTTCTTTTGATATGGGTCTTGAGTTTCGATATGGTTCCTTGCTTGATTTTGTGTTCTTGAGATGCTTCGTTGTTTCAAGATGATTTTGATTTGATTAGATATATCAGATAGATTTGGGAACTGATGATGGACACTTGTTGTTTTGCAGGTAGAGCTTGGCATGCTCCAGTCTTGAGAGCAATTTCTGAGAGCATGGTCATTGATTCCACACTTATCACAGGTTGATAAAGATTTGATTGAGAGATGTGGGTTGTCCTCTTTACTAGACATACCTCAGTATATCATTAACCAAGGTTTGTTGACAGCTTTGGCAGAGAGGTGGCACAGTGATACGAACACCTTCCACTTACCTACGGGCGAGATGACAATCACACCAGAGGACTTTTACTAGATTCTACAGATTCCTATAGTTGGGGCCTTGTTGTCATATGAGAAAACTGAGGAGGGTGGGACAGAGGCTCTTCATCGCATCTTCCAAGATGATCAAATTAGCGAGTATGAGATCCCATGGTAGGAGTTTTTGGATTTTGGTTACACTCCGCTGCCATCAATACTAGCAGGGTTCATTGGTGGATTTGTGTGTCCTGGCCGAAGGTCAAAGGGACTAGCCATTGGATGGGAACTACTGCTAGAGGACATGGTGATGTAGGGACGCAGGTTTGCATGGGGGTCATATATGTTAGCGCATCTTTACAGAGAGCTTCACCAGGTGGTATATTTGGGATATACTATTTTATCAACTGGGGTGACATTGTTACAGGTGAGGGCTTGGGAGCATATTCCCATGTCGAGAGCACTTGCAAATAGGGATATGCCAGTTGGGCGAGCTTATGCTTATGGGTATACAGGTGTAGTTGTCCAGCATAAGCTGGGCAAACTAGAGCATTGGTGGAGAGCACTAGATGATATCGATACAATCATTTGGAGACCATATATAGATTGTGAGGTGTGGGCAGAGGACGGACTAGAGATGCCCTATGTATATATGTTGAGGTACTTGATAGGGCGGATGCCTTTTATTATCAAGTGATTCTTGCATAGTTGTGTTCAACGATAGTATGGTAGACAATAAGGGATGCCACAAGGAGCTTGTTTATATGCTTATCAAAGATAGGATGTGCCAGAGTGGGGACCCACTTTAGATAGTGTAGCAATGGCTGAGGAGTATATGACACTGGCAGGACAGATCTGGGATTATGGGGCTGGGGTTGTGGATGTTGGGATGACAGAGGAGTTTGTAGCTTACTCCATGGCATATGCAGTGGCACATATATCTGATTTGATAGAGATGCTACCTGCCTTTGATGATGAGGATGAGCAACCATAGAGGTGAGGGGGAGCCAGATAGAGAGATGAGGAGGGAGAGGAGGCAGGAGAGGGAGGTGGAGATGATGGAGGAGGTAGTGGGGGAGGTGGTGGAGGAGGTGTTAGAGGTGGAGTTGATAGAGGGAGAGGAGGAGATAGAGGAGAAGGAGGAGGGCTCTTTCTTGGTGTTGGTGGAGTTGGTAGGGTAGGCGCGGTGTTAGCTATGGTGGGTGGGATAGAGGATGTTAGGCAACCTACCCAGAGGAGGAGATCTGATGTTCTACCTCCACCGGCGCCTCAGATGGGGACAAGTGTGGGTGGGACCATGATATAGCTACCTATTCAAATTAGAGTACCCACCCATCGATAAGATTCATAGATCAAAGCGCTACAGGTCATAGTGCAGGAGCTATAGGCACAGGTGTTAGCGCAACAACGCCAGATTATGAAAATTATTGCAAAGAGGGAGTCAAGGTCAGGTAGAGGATCTTGTTGATAGATTGGAGAGAGTGAAATCTAGTGCCCTAGTTCGAGACACACAAAGAGATACAGGACTCAGCCAAGGAGGCTGAGTATTACAGGCGTATATACGAGGAGGTGGTCCCTAGAGGTCACAGAGCTCTTAGCTATGCAGCTAGTCGATCAGATCGTAGTCATACAAGGACAAAGAGGAGAGGTGCTACAGGGCCTACCTAACGTGATCCATGTGGTGGAGATCCAAGGGCTAGGACAAATATTGTGAGACCGTCAACCTCAAGAGATAGTCATACTTGAGAGACTTGTCTCTGTTGTATTTTGATCATTTTGTTGTATTTTGATAGACATGATATCCCTTGCACATTTCAACCATTTTTGAGATATATATATGGCACTGATTTTCTCTAATCCACATGTGTTATTGATGATATGAATTGATATGATGATTCTATGATGATGTTGTGATGCTTAGATAATAATGCTCTTGATTTTGATGATGATGATGTATGATTCATGCTGAGATGAAAATGTGATGAGGTATTGTATTGATTACTTTGATGTATGAGATGTATCTTAAAAATGAGATATATGATAATGATAATGATAATGATGTGAGATGTATCTTGAAAATGAGATGTATGATAATGATAATGATGTGAGATGTATCTTGAAAATAAGATGTATGATAATTATAATGATGTGATATTAATGCAAGATTAAAATGATATGCAACTAAATGCAAAATGATATGCAGCTAAATGATCACTTTAATTCTATCGTTGTCATTCTTGTTTAGTCACTTGATTGTGCTTGGTTTTTTGTTTGTCATCATTGGGATTTTGATATATTGGAGTTTATACAAGCTTCATGGTATAATTGAACCATAATGACCTAAGTAAAACTTACATGGATATTTTGATATTGCAAGGCGGCACAAGCATCGAGGTATTATTGAACCATGACAACCTGAGTGTTGCTTGTGTAAAACAGGCAAGAGTTAATCATTTTGCATGTGAAAAGTGGAAAATTTCTTCAATGATATATTTCCAATCATGTCTCAAGACAAATTTGCACCATATGAATGATTGCCTCATAGATAGAAAACCAAAAAAATAATCAGATTCCTTCGTTGCTTCTCTAGCTCAATGCATCCTCGAGTAGCTCGGGAGATCTAATGATTCAAAATTGAGATACAAAAATACTCAAAACTTCATGCCATATTTAACAAACCATAATTCAAAAAATCATCCATCATTTGTGTGTTAAAGTTGTAGTTGGATAATGGTCTTGTTTTCTAGCCTGATGAGCCGTTGTTGACATTAGTTCTCTTAACATGCTACGATCCTTGTTTGTTTTTTATTGGAATGCTTTAAGTGAGATGAATGTTGCCCCTAGTCACAAATATCTACTGATATGGATATATACGTTGATCACCAAGACATGGTGGGATATGATATGGATAAACATTTTTTGGATAATCAAGGACAGTGACTATGCTAAGTATGTTCAGAATAATGTTGCGTAAATAAGCATTCTGGTGATGGCCTTTAGCTGAGATATGAGCACTGATAGATAGAGGAGCTCTTCTCTTACAAATAGTGCCTGTTGCCAGGTTTTCACTACTTGTTTTTATTGCACTTTTTTGTTTTGTTTTTTTTGTTTTTTGTTTTTGTTTTTTTTTGTATTTTTTCGCTTTTTTCGTGCATTGGACAACTCAAGTGTAGAATTTCTTCAGATGGATACTGTTAGTTGGTTCATCGAGCATGTCTCCCTCTGAAGTTATTAACTGATAGGTGCATGATTTGTAGGCTGAGATGATGACAAAAGGACCCAACTAGTTAGGTTCAAACTTCCCCTTCTTTTCTCAATCTTGTTGGTTTCTTGGATTTTCCTTTAGCACGAGATCACCAACTTTGAAAGCCCTAGGGATGACTTTATGATTATAACTTCTACACATTCACTACTAGTATGCCTTGAGATGGTCATAGGCATGTTGTCATTTTTCATCAAGAAGCTCTAGTTCATGCAACTTGTTTACCCGATATTCCTCATCTGGTATGAGGCCCTTCAAAGATACTCGGAGAGAGGGGATTTCTACCTCAAGAGGTAGAATTACTTCTGATCCATACACCAATGAATATGGTGTAGCCCCTGTAGGTGTCTGAATACTAGTCCTATTTGCCCAAAGTGTTGGATTGAGTTGTACATGTCAATCATTGCCTGCATCATTTACTGTTTTCTTGAGGATTTTCATAATTATTTTATTTGATGCCTCTGCTTGACCATTCCCCTATGGGTAGTAAGGTGTGGAGAAGCGATGTTGGATTTTAAATCTTTCACATAGCTCCCGTACATCTTGATTTTTGAAAGGACGCCCATTGTCTGTGATGATGGAATTGGAAATGCCATATCTACAAATGAGAATTGAGAATAAATGAGGCAATTTGTTTTCCAGTTATAGTGGTCATCGGGACTGCTTCAATCCACTTTATGAAATACTCTGTTGCAGCGATAATGAACTTATGTCCATTTGAAGAAGGATGAATTTTCCCTAATAAATTGAGTCCCCACTGACAGAAAGGCCAAGATGTGGTGAATGGTTGTAGCTCCTATTCTGGTGCATGGATAAGATTGCCATGGATTTGGCACTTAGGACATTTCTTTGCAAATTGATAAGACTCTTTCTCCATTGTCGTCCAGTAGTATCCCATTCTCAGAAGTTTCTTGGTGAGAGTAGGACCACTTGAATACATACCATAGATACCTTCATGAAGCTCGTGTAAGCCAGAGTCAGATTTGTTATGATCGAGGCATCGAAGAAGAGTACCATCTAGACCTCAACGGTAAAGGGTGTCAGTGGTTAAGATATAATGGGTGGCTTGCCGGATGAAGCTGCATTTTTTGTTGCGAGATAGGCTGAGTGGAAGGGTATTGTTCTTAAGATAATCATAGATTCTCCCGTATAGAGGGGAGTCTGAACTGGTTAAGGAATAGATGACTTGGGATGCGGAATTATCATGGGCTGGGGAAAATAATTGCTCTACCGGGAACTCATAACGACTCTGTTTCTCTAGAATTTACAGCAGTGAAGCAATAGTGGTCATTGCATTGGCAGCTCTGTTGTCCAATCTTGGTATTTACTCAAAGGTGATATGTACAAAGTACTGCTTGAAATCATCCACCATTCTCTTATAGGGCATTATCTTATCATCCTTTGTCTGATATTCATCGTTGATTTGATTGATGACTAATTGAGAATCCCCATAGACTCTCAATTCCGTGATTCTCCATTCCACAGCCATTTTGATTCCTGTTACTAGGGCTTCATATTCAACGATGTTGTTGGTGCATGGAAACATCAGTCTATAAGATCATGGAATTGTGTGCCATTTTCAAGTGATGAACAAGATGTTGCATTTGATCCATGTTGTGTATAGGATCCATCAAAGTACAGGGTCCATTGTTTGGGTGTGACAGTGAGTACTGTAATACCCTAAAAATGGTCATCTAAACCATGAGCCCCTAATCTTGACAACATCACCAAGGTCCTAACCAAAGGCAATTAAATAAATCTTGAGCACACAATTAATTCTTTAATCATCAAATGTCACCTGGCAAATTAATAACTCAATATTATTTATATATTTATTTAATTAATTAAATCATTCCAAGTAAATCATTTTAAACAATTATCTTATTTATTTTAATTAAATATCTTTTGCATATTTAATTAAATAAATCAATTTTCCATCAAATCTTCAAAAAAGGAAACAAATCAAGAAAGAGGAATTGGAAATTATGAGCACAATCTTCAAAAAAGGAAATAAATCAAAAAAGGAATTAATTGACAAAAACAAAAGAATTAAAAATTGAGAAAATAAATCAATTGGAGATAATCTTGAAAAAAACAAATTAAAAATTGATAGATAATCTCAAAGAAAGCAATTAAAACAATTAAATATTAAAATTGAATGAAATAGAGAATAAATCAGTTTTTTTCTGATTTTATCTTAATTTTAGTTCAATTTCCTTTAAAACTGAGAAAAGCATCCAATCACATCAATTCACCTGGATTGTGCTTCCTCTTGGGAAATCTTGACCGCTCATCATCATTTGATCTCAGCCTTTGGTTTCTTTTTGAATTTTTTATAAATTTAGGCTCTCATCTTTCATTCAAAAATGTTGGAGAATAGATTGTTATTATGTTGTTTTTGCTCTAGGTTCATTGAGAATTTGCATTGAGATATTGCATATTAGTTATTTCATATTGCTTAAACATTTAGCTTAAATATTCATATATTGCTTAAATCATGTTAGATTAATCTTACATATCTCGCTTAAATCTTGCATCCATTTAGCTCATATTCATGCTCATATGGATTTAAAAATCCTTCATTTAGGTGTTGTCTAGTCACTAGATAGCTTAGCAATCTGAGAGAAATCTAAACTCGCATCTACTAGAAGGAAATGTGTCGCTTTGTAATGGTTTATTATTCATTGATTATTGATTTACTAACCATGCATCTAATGACTTAATTGAAGTGTTGTGTATTCTAGATACAGATACAGGTCCACTTTTCACACACATTTTTGGCACCCACCGTGGGGCTTAGGACTACTTTTTTTTCAGCCTCAAAATCACTTTTTTGTAATCCTGCAGATTTCATCTGTACAATCTCTGTGAAATATCGTACGAGTGGTATTACTACATCATACGACATTCTATCAAAGCCTTTTATTTTTCCTACGAATCAAAAAATGGTGTCGTACGACATGTTGTTCTGATTATCTAATTTTATCTTCTATCATCCTATGCTTAGTTATAACTCGTACGATAAAAGCCTTTTGTCATTTCACTCTATGATAATTGTCGTATGATGTTGTATTCTTTTGGGTTAAAACAAGTTTCACTTTTTAGCTTTTTTGTCCAAATTTTGATTACGCTAACGCTAACCCTGAATCATCTTCTGTCTACCTGATATTTTCACAGCCTAACCAGTTCTTGCAGAACACTTGTCAAAGAATTTATCAATCACACATATGCATGTCAAAGAATAAAAACAACATGACTACTGATACGTTGTTTTTGTAGGTTGCCTAAAGAAAATCAACCAAACATCGTGTATTCTTTAAATTCATTTTTTAGGCACCTAACTTGCTATCTGGTTAAAGAACAAATTTGTATTTCATGTTTTAAGTCAATTCCGAGAGGTAGGAGAGTATGCTCTTGTCTTTTTAGACAATCAAAAATCTAGACCCTTGAGGCATTTTTTTTGTTTGAGATTTGTACATCTTTAGCAGGTCTACCCTCCCGAGGAGCTTAAAAACTCTTAAAGCCATTATGGCTGGTGTGAGGGGAATGACCTAAGTGGGAACAGCAAAATGCCAAGTACTCCAACCCACTATAAAATAAACGTGATTTGATGAAAATCAAGTCAACGACAGTGCTCAGGAATAGCTCTCCTCAGTACCTTCGGGTATATTGAACCTTGGTTTTCAAGGATGGGAGACCTCTAAATTGAGTTTATACCTCGACGCACCGAACGGACCCCTTACTAGATCCAATCAAAATTAGAAGTTGTTGGATTCACCTCTGAAAGGTTGATAATATTTGTGCAAGAGAGATAGTAACTCTCCCAAGACACTTGCCATATCGTGCCCCCATTAGCATTTGGAGTTGGCTAATACGGCGTTGACAATCCATTGCGTGAGACTCAGCGGTCATATTCTGATTAGCTATTGGGTGTGTACCTAAGTCAACAAGAAAAAGGTTTTCTTCTCTAAGCCAACTTCTATAGGGTTTGCATGTTGTGATTGGAGTTACTATTCATACTGCGTGTTTTCTATGTTTTCATCCCTCAAACTAAAACTGGAATACCAAAATTGGAGAAAACAAGAAACAACTTAGTGATCAAAAACTTTGTCTGTGTCAGAACTAGTCTGCCCTAAGTCAAAATTCTATCCAAAACTAGTCTTTCCTGGTCAAAAATCAGTCCATCTTAGAATTGGTCATACTCAGCTATTGAAAAACTCAGAATTTTTGTCTTTGTCCTATTAACAATCGTATGAACCTGATTATTTATCGTCCTACATCATATCCTCTGTCGTACGAGTCTGATTATTTGTCATCCGAGCTCAATCCTTTGTCATACGAAACCCAACAGTCTATCGTCTGAAGCTAAATCCTGTGTCGTACGATACGTAATTGCACTGAATCTTTTGTTGTCCTAGACATACCCATCTGTCGTATGGTACTAGGCAGCAACTCGTACGAAACAAAATTGTTGTCATCTTGAAACTATTAAATTATCGTCGAACTTAGTAAATCCTGTCGTACGAATCTCTGATTTTGTCAGTACAGAACAGTCAAACCTGCCCAGATCAGTCTACAGCAAGCATAAAACTGGTCATCATCCCCCTGAGCATAAACAACCTTGATAGTGTACCCATACCATTGCGTTGCACAATTTTTTCGATCATCTTTAAGCTAGTTCAAATAACATCTTATCAAAACCTAAGTTAACTTAGATAGCGTCTTACACAAGATAGATCATTCCTGAAACCAAACTAGATCTTAGTAAATTCTCTCAATCACTACATTAAATGAATAACTAGCTACAATTTGATCTTGACTTTTGCAACACATCTAGCTCTCGGTCTCGTCGGTTGTAAATGCTTGTTCAAACCAGAAGTTCTCGCAGCAAAACAGACAAAGAAAAAGAAACACCCTTTTCGTCAAATGACAATCCATTCTTTGTAGAAAACCTCTTTCCAAATAAACCATCCTCGTCACAAATACCAGTTTATGATCTACCAATCTTTGGTCAACCCCTATCTCCCACCATGTCTAGAGAAAGGCAAGAAAGACAAGATAGTAAATGAGACACTTATGACAACCTCAGAAATCATGCCACTGACAATGAGTCCTCATCAAATTAATCTGAAATCCCTGAACCTCTCGAGGTAGAAATACATAGATGTCAAAATGATAAAGAGTTTCAAAAAATGATGAAGGTCATCATGGCTAGAGAAAAAGAAGACTATTTCCTAGAATTCACAAAGCAAGGTGCCAAACTTCCTACTGGTTATAATGTGGAGGCCCTCATCACTAAAGAGGAAGAGACACCGTTGGTAATGCTAAACAAACAAATGCAAGCGTTACGAACTAAGGTCATAGAACTAAAAAACAAAGATAAATCACTAAAACAATATTCTCTAGACATGAGTAACAATGCTATGACCTAAGAGGCGATCATGGGCAGAGGTTCAAATTTTTTGGGTTTTCATAAGGTGGGAGGAGACCCGATTTTTCTTAGGGCTCAGAACAGGGTCCCAAGGAATGGAAGATGGCGGCAAGATGACAGTGTCCCATGGCAGGGCGGGACAAGGCCTCAAAGCATGGCCGCAGAGAGCAGTAGATGGTGGCAAGGTTTCAGTGTCCCCCAATAGCCTCGCCAAGGATAGTCAAAGGATGTCCCTCATTCTGGCCAATATTCAAAATTTGACATTAACCCTTTTGTCAAAATCTTTAGGGACAAACCTTACATCAAACCGATTTCAGATTTACCCTCAGGAAACCAATGGTTAAATCATTTTGTATGTCTCCAAGATCAGCCAGATAGCCCCGACACTATTTTCAATAATCCTCTTGATCATCCAACCCACTCTTTTCACTCCCATCCCCATAAAGCAGCTGGTAATCTTCAAAATCATTTAAACTCCAACAACTGCGTCCAGGGAGCTTCTCTCAACCATGGGGCACGTACGATCCTCAGGGGACACCCAGGCCACCATCCATCTTCATTTAGGTGGGGAAAAAAATTCAAAATTCTTTTGGGAGGGAAAAAAATTCAAAATTCATTTGGGCGGGAAAAAAAATTTCAAAATCCTGTCAGAAAGCCTCCATTTATGAATCCATTCTGAACAAAACTCCAAAAGAAACAACCAATTTTTGACATCTGTGAAACATCTCCTTCCATCCCTCACCAGCCCCCTCTCAAAGCTGGCTTTGTTGATGGGAAAACTGGAGCAGATCAACAAGGAGATCATGGAAAGTCGATACCAATGCACTCTATGTGGAAAAGAAAACTGGCAAAGATTAAAGATACGGACTCCTCTCTCACTCGAGCTCCGATTGAGGACACCTCCACTGTCAAGATATCCTTTTTAGACTATGTTCTCTCCCAGTCAGTCTCTCTTCTTTGGAAATCGACTCTCATCAATAAGTTTAGTTCTTCAATCCCGCTTCAATCTCTGCTTTCATGGGCAAATAGTCATTGGTTGAGTCTTTGTGATATTTTCTTCATCGACAGTCACTCAGAAATCTTTATAGCCCTATTCTCTTTAGTAGAAGATAGAGATGCAGTACACAAAAACAAAGGCTGGTTTTGTCAAGGGGTCGGTCTTTTTACCTTATCCTGGATTCCAAACTTTAAACCAAATGCTAATCTTTGTAGATTTTATCCCCACTGGATCTCCCTTCCAGGTTTGCCTTTGGAATACAGAGACCCGGATATTATGGAGACCATGGGTAATCAACTTGGCATATGTGTCGCTCTCAATCTTATACCCTTTGAAATAATCCAGAGAGATGTTAGGGTCTTTCTTCTCCTTACCTCAAAAAAGATCCTGCCAAAGCATTTAACCATTTCATCAAAATGGGGTTTGTGGCATCAAGACATCGCATTGGATAATGTTGAGGTCATCTGTAAATATCAGCAATAATTAGGCCACTTCATGAATTCCTGTAGTGGTCATGAGCGCCCAGAGCTTTCAGTCTATAAAAATCATTGCTCAGATCCTCTTCTGTGTCCTGCCCGCCAGCATGAGGTAGTTCTGGTTTTCGATCATGTACAACCTTGTAATGATCCCCCTAAACCTTAGAATGCCTTTGAACCATCCTATGTTCAATGGATTAATTAGCTAACCCTTTTTTTTATCACGTATAACTGGATCCTTTCTAGCTATAAATCTGCCTCCATGCCCACACTAGTTCTCCAATTATGTGACAAAACATCTGATGAAAGAGAAGCTATAGTTCGGGACCTAATGTTCAACGAATCCCTAATCGATATCCAAAATTTAATGCAGAGCTTATCAGTTTCAGGGATAGCTATCTCAAGTAAGGAGGGTCATATCCAAGAAATAGCAGACGATATCTTTTCCACTCTAGCTACCACTATGATTGAGGAAATTGCAGAAGAGGAAGGTGTTAGTATGACAAATGTAATGTGTCCCTTACAAGAAACAAGGTGTGGTGTTTCATCTCCTGACATCTCAGATAAAGGGGAACTCCCCTCAGAAATTAGGCAGGAAGGAGTGGAAACTCCTTCACAAGAAGGTGAGGGAAAAAAAAAATTTACTTTTGACTATGCACAATCCTTATCGTTTGAACAGAGCCCCCGTTTGAAATCTGATGGCTTCACCACCCCAAAAAAGAGAGGTAGAAAACCAAACTCTTTGAAAATTCAAGAAGAAATAGAGGCACTTGTACAAAGCACCTTAGACAAGAAATTTAAAGTATCAAAAAGAATTACAAGGAGTGCAAAAGGCACTCCCTCTTCACAATGAAAATGATTTCTTAGAACGTCAAGGGCATTAATGCCCCTGACAAAAGAGGGAGAATAAAATCTCACCTTGATTCTTCAAAGGTGGACATCTTTTTAATCCAAGAAATGAAACTATCATAGGAAATGTATCACAAAATAGTGGCTAAATGGACACAATCTGGATCAGCCCACATACAAGGTGTTGGGGCCTCGGGCGGATTGCTTACATTATGGAATCGTAAAAAAGTCCAAGTTCACTTATTAGATCAAGATCTTAACTGGAAAATGTTGAAAGCAGTATGCTATGACATGACCTTTACGGTATTTAATATTTATGGCCCCATCCCCACTTTGGAAAAGAAAGGCCTATGGGACAAACAGACTCTTCTACTCCAATAAGAGGAAGCACAAAACTTCATCATTGGAGGAGACTTTAATGCAATCTTGTCTCATAAGGAAAAGCAAGGAGGAATCTGCCCACCCCCATGATCTATGCAAGATTTTCTTAGCTTCACCATTAAAAACAACTTATTGGATGTGATCCCCAATAATGGTCTCTTTACTTGGACTAACAGGAGATTAGGCTTCCTTCAGATTGCAGAGAGACTCGACAGGTTTTTCATTCCTCTGGAATGACACCTCAATCATGTCAGTTATCATTCAGACATTCTCCCCATTTCTGAATCAGATCACTTCCCAGTTCAAATTACCCTGGAATGGCAAAAACAGAGCCTCATGTCGGTTTATGGCTCCTCCTTCAAGTTTGAGCACATGTGGTTTAGACACCAACATTTTCAGGCTTTATTAAGACAATGGTGGGTATCTGCCCCTACATGTAGGGGAACAAAGAAGTTCCAATTTTTTAAGAAACTTCAGTTTATTAAGATTCAGGCTAAGGAATGGAACAGAAAGATTTTTAAGAATGTTTTTACCCACAAAAAAATCATTGCTCAACAACTGGAAGAAGTTAACCAAAACATAATTTCCAATGGTTTGGATCAACTCCTGCACTATACACAAAAGAGCCTTCAAAGTGAATGGGAAGAGGTTTGTAAGAGAGAAGAAGAGTACTGGAGACAGAAATCAAGAGAGCTCTGGCTGCAACAGGGAGATAAGAACACAAAATTCTTTCATGCCTCCACAAAACAAAGGAAAGCATCTAACTTTATATTCTCAATCAAGCATGAGGACTCAGGGGAACTGATTAAAAATTTAGCAGATATCCAAGATCAGGGTGTAAAGTTTTTTAAGAATCTCCTAGCCCCACCATATTATAATTTAGATCCTTCTTGGAAGGACAATGCTGAGCTTCTACTACAATCTATTCCACCTCTAATTTCCAACCAGGATAATAGAGCCCTTATGGCCCCCTTCACTTTGGAGGAAGTCCACAAAGTGGTATTTTCCCTTTCCCCAAATAAAGCCCCTGGTTCGGATGGGTTCACCGCCCTCTTCTTTCAAAAGTGATGGGATGTGATTGGTTTTGACCTCTTAGAGGTAACGGAAGAATCCAAGAAAAGGGGAGCTATGCTGAAAGGTTTTAATGCAACAAATATTGTTCTTATCCCAAAAACCCCTTCCCCTTCTTCATTCACAGAGTTCAGACCCATTTCTCTTTGTAACATAATATATAAGATTGTAACTAAGGCCATTTACCTTAGAATGCACTTCCTCATACCAAGTCTCATCTCACAAGAACAAGGGGGTTTTGTCCTGGGTAGGGAGACTATGGAAGGAGCCCTAGTCACGCATGAGCTTTTACACTTTATCCATGAGAGCCAACAAGAAAATTTTGTTATCAAACTTGATATGATGAAAGCATATGATTGGGTCAAGTGGGAGTTCCTCTTCAAAGTATTATCAAAATTTGGTTTCTCAGACAAATGGTGCAAATGGATAAAAAATTGTAACTCAGGCGCACATTTCTCTATTCTAATAAATGGTCATCCTTTAAGGTTTTTTCAGGGTACACAGGGGATAAGACAAGGTGACCCTCTATCACCCTTTCTCTTCATTCTCATGGAAGATACTTTGAGCAGATACATCAATTTCAATCCTCAAATGGGCTTTGGCTTGGGGTCACCCTTCCAAATACTTCAATAACAGTAACTCATTCTCTCTTTGTTGATGACACATTGTTATTCAGTAAGACTTCTCTAAAAGAAGCCAAGCTCATCAAGCAAACACTGGATATCTATTCTTCTGCTTTGGGTCAGAAAATTAATGTTGCCAAGTCTAAGATTTTCATTTTCAACACACCTTCAATCTTATCACTAAGAATATGCAAGACTTTGGGCTTCTCAATGGACCAATTGCCATCCTCCTACCTTGGCATCCCCTTTTTTATGGGATCAAACAAACCGTCCTATTGGTTTGTTGTCATTGGTAGAATTCAGGCACGAATCTTAGCTTGGAAAGTAAGGTGACTTTCACTATCAAGTAGTATCCTTCTTATCAAGTCAGTGCTAACAGCAATACCGAACTATTACATGTCTATCCTCAAGGCTCTCTCATCCGTCATCCAACAACCGCAGAAACTCGTTAGAGATTTTCTATGGAACAGTAATATGACAAATGAAAGGAAAATACCCTTAACCTCTCTGGAAAATATGTCATGCCAAAAATCCCAAGGGGAAGTGGGACTTCACAATTTGAAGCACCGCAACACGGCCTTTGGAGGGAAATTGATTTGCAAAATGTACACTAACCCAATCTCCAAATGGTGTCAGATTATGCAAGCTAAATATTTGGACAACACTTAACCATCAAGAGTATTGACACTTTTAGACCCTCCAAATGGATCTTCTATTTGGAACTTCATGATGGATTCAAGGAATCTAATATCCACGTATGTTTCATTGGAAATCAACAATGGTCTCAGTGCTAACTTCTGGATAGACTCATGGTGTGGGCATCCTCCTATTGCTCAATCGGATAACATGGAAGACATTATGGATACAACCATAGCCCATTGGGGTATAAAATTGAGTGACTATGTGTCTATTGTAGAGATATTCTCAGGAAAAATAATCTGGAAAGATCCTACTCTTCTCCGAATACCCCTCCAATAAGCTTCCTCATTAGCCAGCATTTTATTGAATAGAACAGTTATCATGTCTAACACAGATGATGTGTTAATTTGGGCAACTTCAAAATCAGGGCAATATTCAATCAAAGAAGGTTACAATGCCTTGCAGCAGGGTTGCAGTAGTAAGGCAAGCAATCAGGCATACTCCTTCTGTTGGAATGACATTGTCTTACCGAAAGCAGGTTGTTTTGTGTGGCTAACACTGAATAAAAGAATCTTAACAATAGAGAGATTAGTAAAACTAGGCATAACACAACCTTTTAATTGTGTATTTTATGACTTAGAGGAAGAATCAGTTGATCATTTATTTTTACACGTCTCTTTCGCCTCCCAATGTTGGTCCTTCATCATGAATAAACTCCAACTCATGTTGCCCTTACCGAAATCACTATGGGATATGTTTAACTCCTAGCCTCTTTTATCCTCTACATCAACCTTCTCAGGTATTTGGAAATGTGCTCTTGCTCACATTATTTGGGAAATCTAGTGGGAGAGGAACAAAAGAATCTTTAGAAAGACATCCTCTTCTCTGGATCAAGTTTTGATCAAATTGGAAAATTTGATTATGGAAATCATTAACTCTTCTCTCACAAATTCCAAGGACATCTAGTCATTTACTTGGTGGGACAAGACAATTGCAAAATCCTAGCACAGTATTATTTTGCCGCTAAGGATTCCCTCGAACTAGTCTTCAATCCATGTGAAAGACAGGTCGTCCATAAAATGGACACCCCCAGCTCCAATTTTTTTTAAGATCAACTTTGACGGCTCTTCTCGTGGAAATCCAGGGAAATTGGGAATTGGAGTTTGCATACGAGATCATTTTGGCAAAATGCATGCTTTCCAAGCTTCACCCATCCCTCCGGGTATGAATAACTTAGCGGAAGCAAATGCTTTACTAACCGGTTTGGTACTAGCAAGGAAGTGTGGCCTCTCCAATATACACATAGAAGGAAATTATTTAGTCATTATCAACTCAATTACCTCGAAAAGATCTAAGACCTAGCAGCTATCTTATGTTCTGAAGCATAACTTGGATCTTCTCGACACTTTTTCGGACTACTCCGTCAGTCACACACTAAGAGAGGGCAACTTTGTTGCTGACTTGTGAGCAAATATGGGTTGTGATGGCATTTCCGTGGAGTCGATTGTAATTCCTTCTAAACTGTCTTCTTTTCCCAAATTGCTCGAATTAGTACAAAAGGAAAGTACAACACTCTTACCACAAGCCACTTCCTATTAAATACTCACATGCAAGCACATAACCGGTGTTGGTGAACAAGAAGGCTGACATGACACTTGCATTTATGTTTTTAAGTGCATTTTATAGATGGTATGTATGGAACTTTAGTGTGGAGTACTCGGGGATTCTTAATACATCACTTCACACGAGGTAAAACAAACTTAGGCCTCTCACACATCCCTCGACTATATTACAGTCACAAAATTAATGCAAGGATCGCAAACATGATCCTAAAATCTGATCATTTATTGCACTTTGAGATGGTATTTTTATTTATAAATGGAACCAGCCTGCTCTTACACACACAGTTCTCAGCCAAAATTTTTGAAAATTACACACACAGTTCTCAATCGAAATGGAAAACGGTTCTTGTGGAGGATGTAGGCAAATTCACTGCGAGTATATGCCATGGAACGACCGGATTTCAGTGCAAATTCCAGAACCTTCAGCGGCTTTTCATGGACACGTCAATGACAGGGACCTCAACCTACTTTTTCTGTTACACAATCCACAATTGAGAAGAGTTTTCAAAGACTTCATCGGTGAGGAGATGTTATCCCCGCAAGCCAAAAGGATTTTGTATCCTCGTCAACTTCTTAGTTCCTTTCTGTCAAATGCTCTGGATCTCTTGCAATCTATTCCTCTGTTGGATTTAGTATTCTTCAAGTTGGTAAGACAAGACGTGCTTCCCCCGGCACCGTTCCATGAAGCCCTGGCAAAATATAATCTATGGCAGGGATCAGCTCTCCTTCGGAACCTCTTTCCACGTCATTTTATTCAATCTAGCCATGCTTGCATGGTACTCTATGACCGAATAAAGCATGCCCTGGAATGGAAAAAAATTTGCCATGTGAAGAATGACTTGCATCAATTCAGAAGACAATTGGATGACCACATTGTACACGGAGTGAAAATTCAATTTGGGGCTGATGCGGAGCATCATGAAAAACCCTTCAAGAACCCCAAATCAACATGGAGTTTCAATCTCAACACAACATCTTCACTTGTATTAGAGGCATAATCTGATCATAATAATTATTCTACAATCCAAAACAATATTAATATCAACCAACCAATACAATATCAAATCCATCATATCATTTTACAACCCTTCGAACATTAATCAAGACCAAAACAATGCATTATGTTGTCCCGGTTAATGACAGTTTGATATATCCGTACTCAGTTATTAATAACTTTAAAACCTGAGCATATTTGGAAGATCTCTTCTATGAGACTATAGAAAACTAGGTTTCTAAAACCATATCCAAAATTGAGAACGATCCAACGGTGCAATAAAAATTTATCATCTCTGCACCAAGACCAATTTTGACTGTCGTAAATCTGGAAAATGTATGCTTACTGCCTGCTAGGGCATCATATTTCACAACAAATACTTAACCAAACTAAAACAATACCATAATAAAATGAAATCCCTCTAGGTCTACTTTCATAATATTCAAGTCATTATTTTTTCCAATGGTGAAATCACAAGATAAGTACAAACCCTTTCCAGCAACTCCATTTAAGACAGTTTAAAACCAGTTTTCACCAAAATCTTCATAACTTCCACAAATAAAAACCAAAATGCCTCAAACCAAAGGGAAAAGAAATATGATTCACATATCTTTCCAATAAGTCTATTTATAGGTCTTAATAATATCATATAAGTTCATACCATACGCTGCAATGTGACTGTTCTCAGGAAGTATCAAATCTGCAATTAACAACTTTCACCAAAACTTCCATATCTTCTTCATTTCTAAACATAATAACTCCAAAAAAAAAGGAAAAAAAAATTAATTAACATATCCATTATACATATACAAATTTTTCTATGCCATACATGGTCGTACAAGGCCTAGAACCAACATAAAAACTGGAAAGCCAACCAAAATAACAATAATAGAATGCACCAAAATGTATCCAAAATGTTCTCCTTTCTTCTCTATTCTTCCAATAATGATTTGGTTTGACCAATAAAACATATTTATAGACTCTTTGGTAGTTATAAACCATCCAACTACCTTTATGACCCTTCATCTTCCATTTTACAACTTTATGTGCAATTTTTGCACTTTTACATTTTTGCAAATGTTGCACTTTTGCAATTTTCTTGCAACTTTGACATTTTTTCCTAATGACTCTCAAAATTGTAAAAACCTCATAAACATGTCCAAATAATCTATTTAATACCTTTTACATACTTGATGGCCTTCTCATGGCCTTTTATACAATTTTGACCATCTTGACCTATAAGGGCCTATATGGACAACTAGGACATAATCAGGACTTGCTTACATTTTTAGGCTTCCAAGTCTTACAAATCATTCCAAATGGATTCAAATACATTATAAATGACCTTAAAATATAAATTATATTTCAAATGATGAATTTGACCATATATTTTCCTTACGCCATGGGTGCTCCTGCACCAGGGGCTCTAATGGAAATCCTGGAAATAGAAAATGTCGACCCCTGTTTGCAAACATCGCAACCCGTGGAAAGGGGTCAGACTACAGATAGGGTTCCAAACCTCAACGTACCAGCATAGGATGAAGTCATAGGATGGACTACTTCCTTTCTGCCCATTTTCGATGCCCTTGCAATTCAGCCCCAAGAAGACACCGCCATGAATGAGTAAAGTTATTCCAGTTTTGTTTTTTGCTAATCAAAATATGCTCTTTTTTTGTCGGATGGAAAATCTAATGGCAACCAAACCGGTAGAGGAGTCATCTTCTTTTCTTATCAACTAACATTGGTATTGGAGGCTTCTCTCTTTATGAACAGGTCTTAAGGACATCATACCGGTATTAAAGCACCGATACAACATAATGGGAAATCGGTTGGCGTAGCTCATCAATGCTTAGACAATCAAATTCACGCTCCTCAGTCACCACGGTAACTGGTTAAGGGGTTTGATTATTTTTAGTTTCCTTTGGTCTCATCCCAACCGGTTACTCTCTTTTTGGCCCCTAAGAGACTCATTCTATGGGCAGTCCCTATTTATCTCTCCGGATTGGGTGGCTTCTTCTCATAGCCTCCTTCCTTCTTCGTCATTGTATCTGAGAAAGGATATAGGGTTTTCTTCTTGGTTCTTTCCCTATTGAGCTCTCGAATCAGTTTTCTTATTAATATATATATATATATATATATATATCAGTGGCTTGCCACTTTTGTTTAAAAATAAATAAATCTTTGGACACAATATGCCCATTCCCATTTGACAAAAACCTTTACATGCCTCCATTTCCCTCAAAAGCAAAAATGCCTAAGTTTGACAAATATGATGGGAATACAGACCCTCAAGATCATATCAGAGAATTTTGTGCTTTATGTATGGAGTTCATGCATGACCAAATGTATCTCATGCGCCTTTTCCCGAGAAGTTTAGGGGGGCAAGCTATGGAATGGTTCTCAAGTCTACCTATGGGAATAAAAACTTTTGAAGAATTAATACAACTATTTCTACAGCAATACTCCTATAACATTCGTCACCCGGTCACTATGATAAAGCTTTGCAATACCAAACAAAAGACAGCATAACCCTTTCTCACTTTTGTCCAATGATGGAGAAAGATGTTCTCTAGATATTCACAGGCTATTCCAGATCTTGAGAAGATGGATATCTTTGTCAACAACTTAATCCTTGAATTAAAATACAATGTCCAGATGCAAGTACATCTGTCATTCAACAAAATGCTAGATAATGCCCTCGGAATGCTAGATGTGCTTATAAAAAAGGGAGATATATCACTTTGGAAAGAAACATCGCAAAGTTCTAGTTCTAAAGAAAAGAGCAAATACTGGAAATATAGAAAAGATAAAAACAGAAACGTTGTTACTGATGGAGTGGTAGATATTGTCAAAGAAAAAACAAAATCCACAATATTTAACTTGGCTAGTGGCACGCAAGCACTCAAGGCAGCTGAAATTGTAGTAGAAAATCCTCTGAAGAAAGTAAGAGAATGGTTTAAAGAAAAGCCTTGGCTTTCAAAACCTAAGCATGATTTTACTCCTCTAGATGAATCATATGAATCAGCTTTTAAAACTTTATTAGCAAATAATTTGATAACATTGCCAGATAATTCTAGACTATATGACCCAGAAATTAAATCCAAATGGTGGAGAGAAAACGAATACTGTGACTACCATCGGAACAAGGGACATAACATAAACAACTGCATGAAACTCCAACATGAAATCCAAGATCCCATTGATTCTGGCAAGATCGTTGTTGGAAACCATGTGACTAATGCTAATCATAAGGCCTTTAAAGATCCTTTACCGACTTATGAACAAGGAGATTCCTCAAAAGCCAAGGGAGGAGCTAGAGTCAATTATACCTACACTAACAATGATAACGTGATCAACATGATTGAATCTTCCCAACCTGAATATTGCAATGTGATCATAATCCAGGATAACTAAAATCAAGCACAAACTGCTAATGATGTGACTCACGCTCAAAAGAAGGTTACTCTCTAAGGAGTTAGTTCCTCAACTTTCGATCAAGCAACATCAAACCTACCAATCCCTCCAAATAGACAAACAGACACAATCATGGCCAAATCAAAACAGCTGGCTTCATCATCTTCTCCTAGTTATAGTATTGTCGAACAATTGAAGAGAACCAATGCTCAAATCTCCATTTTGGAACTGCTTAAGATCTCTTCTGCTCATAGAGAGATCTTGGACAAGGCTTTGCTCACCACTAGTGTCCCTAAAGATTTAGACATGGATCAGTTTCAATCTATGGTGGGTCACCTGACTTCACCTCATTACCTCACTTTCTTTGAAGAAGATGATAACTCACTGAGTCACTCGCATAGCCAGTCATTACACATCGAAGCTATGATCCATAAACACTGAGTTAAACATGTTTTGATAGATGGAGGCGTTGGGTTGAATATTTGTACCTACAATCTACTGACACAACTGGGATTTTCTAAAAATGTTATTGATCCAACAAAGAAAATAACAATCAAGGCTTATGATGAAGAAGAAAGAACCTCTAAGGGTCTGGTACTATTACCAATCAGGGTAGGACCTATAGAAAGAGATGTCATTTTTCAGGTCCTTGATCTTCATCTTTCATACAACATCTTACTAGGCAGGCCATGGATTCATGAAATGAAAGCAGTACCATCTACGTATCATCAGTGCTTGAAATTTCCTTATAATGGAGTTGAAGTCAATATTCCTGCCGATACAAGCTATACCTGCAATGCATTAACGCATAGTGTTGATGCTTTTGTTCCTCATAATAGAGCAACCTCTACAGCTAAAAGTTCAGAATCTTTGCTGAAAGATTTAGAAAAGAAATTGAAAATCACAAACACTGGCATAGATGGCTACAAGATAGAGCCTATACTCTCACTAATGTCTCTTCCTCCATCACCAAGATAGTCAGGAGAACCATCAGAGGTTATGAAGCCACAAACTTCAACTCCAAAAGTCATTTATGATGGTCTCTTTATACAGTCCTCCACTTCCCTTGCAGATGAAATAGAAGAGGATGATGTTCTCAAATCGCTTTTCAAAGAAGATAGTACAAACAAAGAAATACGACATTGTGAGATTTCCCCGATACAATATGGTCTAGGCTATAAGATGCTTCAATGCATGGGATATTCAAGTACCGGTCCTCTAGGCAAGCGTCAAGAAGGTATTGTTGAACCTATTCAGTTACAAACTAAGTCTGCCAATGATAAAACTGGACTGGGATATGATCCAAGAAAGTCATCAGATCAGAAGCACACATCCCATCATCAACTAAGTGGAAGAAAAAGGTACTACCTTTAACAACACAAGAAATTAATACTCAACAAACTCAGAAAGAGTGCGACGATGAACAAAAAGAATTGCCAACCTAGAGAGAGGAAACAAATGGTAATCAAGTTCCAATTATATCAGCTATAATACCACAGGAAGTAGAAGTCCCAGAGGATATGAGAGACGAAATATACATAATCAGAGAATTGTTTGCACCACTGGACATTCTGGTAACATATACTGGCAGACAACAAGTAGATGATTCAGAAACTGATTCAAATAAGTATGAATGGGGTCCAGACCACCTCTCAGACACATCTACTACAAAAACCCCTGAAGAATCTAGTGATATCATAGATGACGCACAAGAGCTGATACGCCTAAAAATGCAAAAGGAAATAGAAGAAATCAGACTAAAAATACAAGAAGACTATGAACAACAGTTGGAGGAAGAAAGGACACAAGAAATTCCTTCACCTACTAACTCTCCCTCTAATGAGATAGGACAAATCAGGTATGAAACTACAAAAGAAGAATTAGAAGCTATAGAAACAGAACCAGTCATCAATCCAGAGGAAGCTGAATGGAGTAGACGACAGGGATCAACAGAACCATCAAGGTTATGTCCACAAGTGTGTCAAGTACAAGTAATCAATTATTCAAATCACGAAGGAACTTGCAGCATCAAAGATGTAGGTGATGCTCTGCAAAAAGGGAAGGTTGGTCAATGATAACCAAACACAAACAAGAAGAAAAGGAAAACTATTAGTGTTAGAAATCACAAACAAAATACTTTCCTACACAAGCATATCAAAAGAGATATCAAAAGCATGATAAAATATCTAATTAAGAAGGTAAATATGATGAGGCATCTCCAAATGCCTCCTAACATGCTCTTGGTTTCTTCTCCCTTGTTCCTCTCCTCTCCAAGTTCCAAAATAGTGTAGCTCTCAACAGCTTTTTGCACTATGGATGCTTATGGAGGTTTGAGATTAAGTATTTGCTCTAAATGTGAATAAAAATCTAATACTATGCTATTGATACTAAAATGATTTATTTTAGCCAAAATGACAATATTATTAGTTGATTATGCTAAAATGCTCTCTCAAAATGCCTATAGCTTAAATGCATACAAGTTTTCAGGATCTGGATTATAAAGAAATGAGCTCTATTTATAGGAAAAATGGAGCAATGGATGGTTGAGATTGAGCAATCTCAACAAGGGTCAGGATTGAATGATTTCAAATCCATGTGAGGGCTTTCAACCCAATCTCAGGATGACAAGTGTCAACATGAGAGAGGTCGAGAGGAGAGGGAAGAAGCATTAAATGCTTGACATGACCTTGGGAGTTAAGGTTAAGGTTAGTTGAATGAATAAACTCTTTATTCAAAGAATAAAGCTTTTATCCAATGGATAAACTCTTGTGCAAAGGCAAAAGGGATAAACATGGTCAAAGCAATAAATGCTTGAGGAGACCCATGAGTGCAAGTTGAAATAACCATGAATGGTTATGTAAGAGCCATTAATGGTCATGTAATAGCCATTAATGGTTTTGGAAGACTTTGGAGGTTAACTTGTTGAACACATAAAGCATTTAATGCTTTTCAAAGACTTTGGAGTCTTTGAGAAGTGACTTAAAGTTGCTTAGGAATGTGACAATAATTAGGGGATGGATTAGGCTAATTTAGGAAGGGGTTAGAAGAATCTAGAAGGGGGTTAGGATTGCAAGTGGATTTGGTGGGTGAGGGAAAATAGGATTTTATTAAAATAAAAATTCATTTATTTCAATAAATGTGTGCAAGTTGCATTTGTAGGAAAATGCAAGTGGGGGGGATAAATGATTTAAATAAATATTTTATTTAATTTATTTAAAAGAGGAAAAGGGGGATTAAATTAAATAAATATGATTTATTCATTTAATTGATTTGAATTTGGTTTAATGAATTAATTAAAATAATTTGAATAATTTATTTAATTAATAGGAGAATGTTTGAAGATGAATTAATTAAATATTAATTTAATTAACTATTGGCTAGTGGATTTTTAATCAAATAAATAGAAAATATTCATTTAATTAAACTAGACAGATTTGTGTGACTACAGTAGGTATTGATACTATATATACTTTTACTAAGCTACTTGAAGACGAGTCAGAAACTTCATCTTATGACTCTGATAACTCAGATAGGAGCTCTATTTATAACAACAACTATTCAACAACGCATTATGACTACTCTGTCATGAATGTTGAGATGTTGTCTACTGACCCTGTTATTGTCACACCACAGTATGTAATCCAGTTTGAAGTAGGTGACGACGCTAGAAGTAGGTCGGTTGGGTTAGGTCCAATAAATTCTAACATGAATTTTGATAATCATTATGTAACTCTTCCTGGTCTCGAGACACATGCAATGTAGTCTTTTGGAACTCGACTGGTCAGTCCGAAGCCATGATGATAGTACCGTGAACTCCCTTGAGCCTGTTCAAACCTTATCCTTAATACATCCTAAACTGATTGATTGTACTCTTTATAACCAACCCTTGAATATATCCACCTTTGCCAATGACTAAACACTAGCTTGCTATCTTAATGCAGTGGAACCAATGAACTCTTCCACCAGTGAACAAAACGAGAAAATGACTGAAACAGACATCAAATATCTCAGTCATAAAAATAAAATAAAAAAGAAAAATAAGAGATCTGATAGCGAAAACCACATTATGGCGGTGTCAGAATCAAAAATAGTAAAAATAAAGGACGTACCTAAGGGTGAAAACCTCTCTGAGGCGCCTAAAGGTGAGATACTTGATATACTACCAAGTCATTTCCAGGAGAGGTGAGATCAAGCCAACTCAGCCAATGAAGATTGGGAGTCAAGAAATGCCACATATCATTTATTTAGCTCAATCACTATCAATAGAAGAGTTAAAATATTTCAGCAACCTTTTTTTAGAAAAGAAGATCAACTTTGCATGGACATACTCAGATATGCCAAGACTAGATCCTGATCTCATCATGCATCATCTCTCTATTACACTAGGAGTTAAACCAGTCAAGCAAAATGGATATCAAGATGCATCCTCATGTGGCAGTGCTAGTCAAGGTTGAACTAGAAAAATTACTAAAATCTGGATTTATCAGAGCTATAGACTACGCAGAATGGATATCAAACATATACCTGTATCCAAGGCGGACATATCTATTAGAGTTTGCACAAACTTCAGGGATCTCAACAAAGCATGTCCGAAAGATGATTTTCCATTGTGCAAAATTGACATGATAGTAGTTATGACTATTGGATATGAGATGTATTCATTAATGGATGGATTCTCTGGTTACAATCAGATCAAGAAAAGACAGCTTTCACATGTGCATGGGGAACCTTCTGCTGGAATGTTATGCCGTTTGGGCAAAAGAACGCAGGAGCAACTTACCAAAGAGCAGTAACCACTATCTTCCATGATATGATACATACAAACATGGAAGATTATGTTGATGACACCCTAGTAAAAACCATGAAGATATCTATGCATATTCAAGAGCTAGGCCTCATACTAGATAGAATGGAAATATTCAAGCTCCAGTTAAATCCTAAAAAGTGTGCATCTGGAGTAACATCAGAAAAATTGCTTGGTTACATAATTTCAAAAAAAGGAATTGAGGTTGACCCTAAAAAGTTCCAAGCTATAATGTAAATGCCTCCACCCAAGAATATTAGTCAAATGAGAAGTTTATAGGGTCGTCTTCAATCAATAAGGCACTTTATATCTCAGCAGGCAGACAAAGCTCAACCCTTCACAAAGGTATTAAGGAAAGGAGTTCAATACAACTAGGATAAATGTTGTGAACAACATTTAAATAAATCAAAGATTATCTTTGTAATCCACCCATATTAATATCATTAATTCAAGGTAAGCCATTGATTCTATACATATCAGCTACAAATACTTCACTAGGAGCACTCCTGGCACAATAGGATGAAAATAAAAAAGAGAGAGCTATATATTATATCAGCAGAATATTGGTGTCTTATGAAATAAACTATACTATAATAGAGAAAGCATGTTTGGCATTGGTCTTTGCATCACAAAAATTAAGGCACTATATGTTAGCACACTCTATTAAGCTGGTAGCCAAGATTGATCCGCTCAAATATCTTCTCAGTAAGCAACGCTTACAGGAAGACTGGCCAAATGGGTCATGGTTCTTACGGAATTTGATATTGAATATGTGGAACGTAAAGCCATCAAAGGACAGGTTATTCCAAACTAGCTTGTTGATGCTCCACTTGAAGACAATCAACCTCTGCATATAGAATTCCCAGATGAATCAATCATGCACCTTACTCAACAATCATGGAAGATGTTCTTTGATGGGTCTTTCACTCAACATGGTTCTGGTGTCAGAATACTTTTTATTACTCCCCAAAAATATTCAATCCGAAACTTACAAGATTCTCTTCCCTTCCAAAAACAACATTGCAAAATATGAAGCTTTGGTAAACGGGATCAAGCTAGCCATCAAGTGGAAGATTGTTTAATTACACATCTATGGAGATTCTCAACTCATTATCAACCAAATCAATGATCTATATCAGATAAGAGATGAGAAACTGATGCCTTATAAGAGAATGGTGGATGATCTCAAGAAATACTTTACATTCATATCATTTCAACAGATCCCCAAATCAGCAAATAAGAGCAGTGGATGCAATGGCCACTTTGGCATCTATACCACAGCTACAGGAATCTAATTTTCGCTTTGAATTCCTGGTGGAAGAGTTACATTATCCTTCCTATGATTCTCCCGAGTCCCAGATGGTCTGTTCTATTATTGGACATGACTCATCTCATTATAGCCACATTTATTCTTACCTACATGACCAAGTTGTCCCTACTAATCTTTCCCAAAATGAAAAGAGGAACCTAATCTGAAATGCGTCACAGTACGTCATCATTGCTAACAACCTATTTAGGTGAGGTTTAGATAATACTTTGTTTAGATGTCTAGAAACTAAGGAGTCCCAACATGCATTATCCAAGGTTCATGAAGGTGTTTGTGGATCCCATTCAAACAGTCTAAATTTAGCAAGAAAACTACTAAGGGCTGGCTACTACTGGCCAGACATGGAGAAAGAAGCTATAAAATTTGCTAAAACTTGTGAAAAGTGTCAACTGCATGGGCACCTTATCCATGCTCCAGCAAGGGATCTCATACCCTTTGTGACACACTAGCCCTTTCAACAGTGGGTGTTTGATCTAATTGGCCAAATATATCCTGCATCATCTAACAGACACAAATTTATTATCACTGCCACTGAGTACTTCACTAAGTGGGTAGAAGTGGTTCCACTCATCAAAGGAACTGGTAAACAAGTAGCTCTGTTTATTCTTAATTATATCATCTACAGGTATGGTATACCTTCATCCATTATAACTGACAATGGAGGACAGTTCAAGAACAAAGATCTAAATGAACTCTATGAAAAAATCAAAATAAAACAACACTGGTCATCTGCATACAACCTTCAAGGTAATGGACAAGTCAAAGCATCTAACAAGAATCTGTTGACTATCTTACACAGGACAGTCAATAAATCTAGAAAGGATTGGTATCTGCAGCTCAATCCTACCCTGTGGGCTTATAGAACAAGTGTCAGAACACCTACTGGGGCTACACCTTTTTCTTTGGTTTATGGGTCTGAAGCGGTATTACCTATTGAGGTGGAAATACCATCTATAAGAGTTTCTTTGCAAGGTCTTGTTATTGATGAAGACTATAGAATATCTAGATTGCAAGAGCTTGAACTGATGGATGAGCATCGACAAGTGGAATTTGATCATCTCAGAGTGTATCAAAAGAGAATGTCTAGAGGATATAACAAGAAGGTTCGACAAAGAGAATTTCAGGTTGGTGACCTAGTTCTAAGAGAAAATCCTAAAAATCAACAGTTTTGAGACAACAAAGGGAAGTTTGAACCCAACTGGTTGGGTCCCTATATCGTTACTGCAGCTTTTGGCTCTGGTGCCTATCAACTCTCAACATCAGAAGGAGAACAGCTCCACGAACCGATCAACACCATCCATCTTAAGAAATTCTTCACCTAAATATTCTCTACTACAGCAGCCTATACAGCTAAAAAGTCCTGAAGAAATCCTAAAAATCAAAAAAAAGTCCTGAAGAAATCCTAAAAATCAGAAAAAGTCCTAAAGAAATCCTAAAAATCAAAAAAAAGTCCTAAAGAAATTTTTTTTTTTTTTAAAAGGAAAAAGAGAGAAAATGCCTTGGTGAAAACTTGGTAAACAGGCACCTCGGTAAGAAAAAAAAATGAAACTCTGCCAAGTAGGTGAAAACCTAGCAAACAGGCACCTCTTGTACTCAAGCGCTCCATCTATCAATGCAATGTTGGCATTCCCGCTTTCATGCATCTTTGATTTTGCTTGTACATATATTTTAGTCACTTTCGTGACATACTGGTTCGTTGGAACCCTCATGGCTTGAAACTGATCAATGTCCTAGTCTTAGGTAATCAACAAGAGCACATTACATGTCCTAAGCAGTATCAACCAAGTCAACTTTACGTCAGTGAAACCTGGTCGTCCACTCCGATTCAGTCACTTGTCTCCTGACTACTGAAGAGTTTTTATCACTGAGTAAACAAGCAAAACAACATTACTGAAAACAATCACTAAACAGTTTGAACTATGAATGAAATTTTCTTTGTGTGTTGTCTTTTTTATTGGTTTTTTATTATTATTCTCTCTGAGTAACTCGAGGAAGTCTATCTTGACTAAGAGGAGCAAGGATTGGGGGCATAATATTTTCTTTATTTTCTGCTTGTAGGAATGATTCTGATGATCTGGAAACATCTAATCAGCTGGGTGTCTGTGATAAGTGCTTTCACATCAAGGTGAAATCACCACACATACCTCGACTCCGCTTATTTGTATGCTACAGGGAGGTTCCCATCATTTGTTTATCTATTTTGAGGGAATTTCTTTATCATGCAATCCAGGTCCCTGCGAAATCTGTCCAAGGATATGAAAGAAAAAAGGGTCATTGAGGACAAGATAATTAATATTGCACATGAAAAGCAAGGAACTCTAATCTACCTATTGTGGTTGTAAAATGCTCAGTGATGAAACTTAAGCATTTCAAATCTAGTGACTAGGTTTAGGTTGCATTTCATTATGCATCTCATTTTGCATTTTGTGAATTTAGAGTGATTTCGGTATAATAACAATGCTCTCTTTATCTTTTGAATGAGAGTTGGAAGCTTCATCATTTCTCAGATAAGTGGTCTCTTTTTCATCATCGTTTCTCTGATTGAGTACTTGTGTATTGAGATGTTAGCTAATACATGAGCATCTTCTATAGATCCATACATTTCATACTTATTTACATTTATATTATTGCATGAAGAAAAATAAACATTTGCATTACAAGTTACTCATTCTCCTCATTTATTTGCATCATCATTTATTTGCATAAAAAGAAACAAAAAAGCATACATATAGAATAAAGCATATAGAAAGCATCTCATAATCGAATCAATACAAGTACAATGAATTCAAATCAGATCTCATGTATATATATGTGTGTGTGTGTGTGTGTGTGTTGTATAAAGTCTCAAAGTACAAAATGATGTCAGCTGACATATACAAACTCCCATCGGAGCAAGAATCGTATGGCTACAAAAAAATATTAGAGCTACAAAAAGAATATCTAGCTCTCTGCCTCTCCCTCATTGCCTGGTGGAGGAGGTGGATCCTGCTAATCGGGATCCTGACGTGGTGCCCGAGCTCCCTTTGATCGTGCCATATACTACGAGTATGGTACAACATGTTGCGCTACAGGAATAGCTACATTGTAATCTGCAATGTAATAAGCTATTCGACTGGTCTAGTGCAAAACCTCCTACCTCAAAGCATCTGTCTCTGCTCTCCTCTCTGCTCTCATCACTGAGACCTAACGATCTCTCTTTGCTCTAAGCTCTACTAGTTGTCGGTCTCGCTCCACCAGCTGAGTCTGTGCCACTGTCAACTATAACTGTAACCTTGCTAGGCATTCTCTCATCGATCGCGTTGTGTCAGCCCCCTCATCCCTCGTAGGCTCTTCACCTCCATCCCCTCCTCCATCTCTGCATCTGGCTCCCCTGCTCCTCTCTCCTTTGTCGGACCTGTCTCAGCGTTGCTCTCTCCTCCTCTCCTCCCCCCTCCATCACCCTCACTCCAACAGTCCCTAGGGATCTACCCTCTCCTCTCTATTGCCTACCACTAGTTGATATTTTGTTGCTGCTAGCGCCAGGATCGCCACCTGCCCACCTCAGAGCCTCGACTCTCTGTCCCTGTCCCTGTCTCCGGCCCTGTCCTTGTCCCTCTACAGGGGCATCATCCTCTACCTCCTCTATACGGGGAGCCTGCTCAACTGGATCTGGGGAATGGATGTTGCTGGAACCAATCCCTGTACTGGGGCAATACCCCCACATCCGCAACATCATCCATGAAATCCCATCGGAGTCTCTACAATCTAGTCAACCTCTGCATACTCAGGGCATATGATAACCTCGGTGACCATCCCCTCCTCTCCTCATCAGCATATCTTGTGTATGTTGTGTACTCTTGCGAGATTCCCTGAGGCCCACCATATTGCCTCATCACTCGAGATACCACAAATCGCTCCACTACAGTTTGCGATCTATGAATGAGTGGGCGCATAACAAAAAGATCCCTGCATACGATCCTCCAGTGATCCCATGGCTCTAAGCCCCTGTAAGGTCTCTATACAATAGTTATCAAGTCATCCAGTTGTCATCTCCAAAAATTGGTCTTGCCCAGATGGGGCTATGTAACATAACCTAAATACCTATAAACAATCGGTTGACCAGGCTCTTTGTTGTCCTCTACAATCGGTTGGCATACTGGGAGGTGCTCCCAAGCCCATATATGTAAGATCAAGACACTTGCAGCCATTCTCTTCCCCTCTCTGTACACAATCTCATGCATCTCACGATACATGTGTGCTAATATACATGAACCCCAGCCTAGTCTCTAAGGGGTCTCCATCAACCTCTCCAGCATCTTGCCCCATCCACACTAGAATCCCTGCTATCCCCTATTTGGCATCAGAAAGTAGCCGATAAAACCTGCTAGAACACAAGCATTAGGAAACTCCTCACTGTACCTGTTAGGTCCCGGAGAAAACTGAGAGGGGGGGATGAATCAGTTGTCAAATAAATTCAAACCAAAAACAACTTAACCAACTTAATGCTTAATACCGATAACTAGTCTAATATGCCAGGACAGTTTTAATAGTTAATTGCAATACCGGTAAGGATTAATGCATGAAACAAAAAGACAAAGTCATCCACAACACATAACACCAATATTTGTACATGGAAACCCTGTAAGGGGAAAAACCGCGGTGGGAAACCTTACCCACAATCAGATGATACTACTACAGATAGTAAGTGTATACAAATGGGGTCTGCACATGCAGAAAGGCCAAGCACCTAGAGCTCACTGCCCAATCACAAAATAGGAGTCACACTGACTACAATTGGATGGTTAAATCCAATAAGAATGTACTACACAAAATAGCATCTTCATATGTTGGATTCAGTACCGGTGTAGTTATGATTGTCTTCTCAAAAACCCTCCTTCAATCTTCAAATGGTGTCTATGTGTATAGCTCTGCTTATTCTTGCATATACCTTCACACAATCCTTTTTCTCATTCCACACTCGATCTTATAAATAAGATCTTACATTTATACCATACCCTAAGACCAATTTTAGTAGGTCGGCTCTACAAGATATTACAATAAATTTAATTTACAAATTAATTAATACCCGATGCAATAACTGATTCACCATGTCAGCTTAATGCATTTACAACAATAATAAGTCATCTTCATAGCGTGTCATGCTGGTCTAGAAAAGATAAACCTGTCGGTGTAACCTGGAACTATTTGTCGATAACAGCAAATATGCAAACACGAATATACCAATAAACAAAACTCCAAGACAAGGTGTCCACATGATGTCTTCGACATAACCAAGTGTTTTCCATATCATTCCAAGTGTCGAGGATCATTATATCTTGCCGGTGTACCGGATACCGGTGACTGTGCATAAGTCACTTGCTTGCTGGTGAATGTTGGTGATACTCCAAAATGTTAGAGTTGATAAGTGTTTAGTAGGTGTTGACATCAATGACAAAACCATACCAAAATACCAACAATCTCCCCCTTTGGCATTAATGGCAACACAAGATGGAAAAACCATCAAAGTGCCAAAACAAAAATGCCAAATACTAAAAACCAACAATCTCCAAAGAAAAGATCATAGCCAGAAATCAAAATACAGATACAGAGAGTAATAATCTCTCCCAAATAACAATCTCTCCCCCTAGTAGCAACATGTGTTTTCCGTGTGTTTTTCCATACCAATCTCTCCCCCTTTGACATCAAATGCCAAAGTTATTACCAAGTCAAGTTCATATACAAAATACCAATCAATTTAGTATACCAACTACTCCCCCTGAGAAGTAGCTTCCTCATCAAAGCCGGAGTAAAAGATTTCTTTGTTAATTCTGTCGGTTGATGACAAACATCGACTTCCTAAGTCTCTACCGATGGGCGTATGACCCCAAGTTGGTCTCTAAGATATTCAAAAGTCTCCTTATGCAGAGGTTTAGTAAAGATATCTGCAGTCTGCTCTTTAGTATTCACATAAACCAGTTTTATTTCCTTTGCTTCAACATTTTCCCTTAGAAAATTCAGTTTGATATAAACATGTTTGGTTTTAGAATGTAATACCGGATTCTTAAATATATCAATTGTTGCAGTGTTATCACAATAGATAGTAATAGGTTCCTTGCATTTTACCTTTATGTCTTTCAACATTTTCTTAAGCCATAGTACTTGTGTATAGATAGTTGTTGCTGAAACATATTCTGATTTTGTTATTGATAAAGATGTACAAATTTGTTTCTTACTCAACCAAGAAACTAGTCTGTTTCCAAGAAAGAATGCTCCGCCGGTGGTGCTTTTTCTATCATCCACATCTCTTGCCCAATTTGCATCTGTGTATGCACATAATTCAACGTTTTCATCTCTAGGATACCATAATCCAAGATTTATAGTGCCTTGTAAGTAGTGGAAAATCCTTTTTACTGCTGATTCATGATTTTCTCTAGGATTACTCTGAAATCTTGAAACAATACATACTGCATTCATAATATCAGGTCTGGTTTGTGTCAAATACAGTAAACCTCCTATCATATATTTGTATCTAGTTGGATTAACGGTTGTAGATTCATCCCTTAGTGATAGTTTGTCATTTGTAGTCATAGGTGTGCTTACCGGTTTAGAGTTCTCCATCCCAAATTTCTTTAGTAACTCTTTTAAGCACTTGGATTGACTCAAGAATATACCTTTATCAATCTGTGAAATCTGCAATCCTAAAAAGAATTTTATTTCTCCGATCATAGACATTTCAAATTCTTGTTGCTTTTTGATAGAAAATTCTTTACATAATCCATCTTCTACTCCAAATATTATATCATCAACAAAAACTTCTATAACCAAGATGTCATCATTAGTCACTTTATAATATAAATTGTTGTCTGCATTACCTTTAGAAAGACCAACCTTCAAAAGATACTTATCCAATCTTGCATACCAAGCTCTTGGAGCTTACTTCAACCCATACAAAGCTTTTCTTAACCTACAAACCATATATTTGTTATCTGTCAAAGAAAATCCATCAAGTTGTTCAATGTAAACATCTTCTTCAATATCTTCATTCAAAAATGCACATTTAGAATCCATTTGATATACTTTGTAGTTCTTATGTGCTACAAAAGCCAAAAATAATCTGACTACCTCAATTCTAGCTATCGGTGCAAAGGTTTCATTGTAATCAATTCCTTCTTTCTGAGAATATCCCTTACACACTAGTCTTTCTTTATTGTTGATAACCTTACCATCTTCATTAAGTTTATTTCTGAATGCCCATTTGGTTCCAATTACATTTTTATCTTTAGGCTGGGGAACTAATGTCCAAGTGTTATTCTTCTCAATTTGTTCCAATTCTTCTTCCATAGCTTTAATCCAATATTTATCTTCACATGCCTCATTAACTGGTGATGGTTCAATTTGAGAAATAAGACATACCTCTTCATTTGCCAATCTTCCTCTTGTCATAACTCCTTTATACTTGTTTCCAATTATCTGATCTTCAGAATGATTCAGTCTTACATATTGGGGTGTCTTTGTTTGTTGTTGTTCCTCAGTTACTGTGGAATTTTCAGATGATACCAGGGTAACCAGATCTTCATTCTGTACCAGTGGATTCAGTGTAGGTTCATTTGTCAATATTTATGTTGCCGGTTCAGAGTCTATATACCTTGAAGTTCCTCTGAATTGTTCATCAATCTTTACATTTGTACTTTCAACAATTTTCTGCAATCTTTTGTTAAAACATCTATATGCCTTGCTCTTAGATGAATAACCAAGAAATATTCCTTCATCACTTCTAGGATCAAATTTTCCAATATACTCATCTCTTCTGATATAGCATTTACTTCCAAAAATTCTGAAATATTTAACAGTAGGAGTAATACCAAACCATAGTTCATGAGGGGTCTTACCGGTTTCACCTTTGATGTGAACTTTGTTGAATGTATAGACTGTTGTACTTACTTCCTCTCTCCAATATACATGTGGTAGGTTTTCTTTTGATAACATACTTCTTACTGCATCCAAGATAGTTCTATTTTTCCTTTCAACAACTCCATTCTGTTGTGGTGTTTGAGGTGCTGATAGCTATCTTCTGATTCCATTTATTTCACAAAATGTATTAAATTCCTTAGATGTAAATTCTCCTCCTTGATCTGATCTTAGACATTTGATTTTCTTACTGGTTTCATTTTCTACCATAGCTTTGAACAGTTTGAACTTTCCAAGTGCTTCTAATTTTTCTCTAAGAAAAGTAACCCAACACATTCTAGAATAGTCATCAATGATTAGCATGAAATATCTATCACCTTGTAAGCTTTTAGTTCTAGCCGGATCACATAAATCGGTATGAATTAAATCAAGAGCATTATTGGATTTTTCTGGAATACTTTTGAAACTAGCTCTAACTTGTTTTCCAAATTGACATTCCTTACATACTGTATTGTGAAGTTTGACAATTTTAGGTAAATCTCTAACTGCCTTAATAGTACTGATTTTCACCATGCAATCAAAGTTTACATGACAGAGTCTCTTATGCCATAGCCAACTTTCATCAATATGTGCAATTAAGCATGTCTTTTCATTGTTATTCAAATGAAAGATATTACCTCTAGTCTAATTACCGGTTGCAATTTTCAAACCAGTTCTATTCATGATTTTGCATTTTCCATTTTTGAATTGTAACTGAAATCCTTTCTCAACTAATTGACTAACACTCAAAAGATTATGCTTTAATCCTTCAACATAGTAAACATTATCAGTGTTATGCTTACTATCAAGAGATATTGTACCCTTACCTTTGATCAAACAAGCTTTATCATCTACAAATCTTACTAAGCCTCCATTGTATTCTTGAAAGTTCAAGAATTTACCTTTATCTCCTGTCATATGATGTGAGCATCTTGAATCAATGATCCACTCATCCTTTACTTCAACTTTAGCTACCAAGGCCTATTCTACCGGTTGAGCAGTAGGTGCCAGTTGATCTTCTATTATAGCAACAAAAACCCATCCATTGTCTGTCGGATCCTCATCAGAATCATCATTCACTCCTTCATCAGCAATGTAACAAGATTTGTCTTTATTCTTCTTAAATATGTATCTTTGATATTCAGGGTTAGGCTTGTATGTTCTTCTAGATTCTTCTCTTAGTCTAGCATGTCTATCAGGGCATCTTGAAGCCATATGACCAATCTTATTGCAATTAAAACATTTAAAGGGTGATTTACCTTCATACTTACTTTCAACTGGACCTTTAGGCATTTTCCTTGCAAATAGTGCTTCAAGTTCTTCAAGTTCTTCATCTTCTTGCCTGCTTTCTTCAAGTTCTCTTGCATAAAAGGCTTTCCAATCAGATTTGTCAAATGATGGTGCAGATGATGTAGATGCTTTAAAGGCTAAATCTATCTTTATGTAGCAACAAGACCAAATTCTTCAATTTCAAAAGCTGAAAGTTTTCCGATCGATGTATCCCTAGTTACTGATGTATTGGGCATTATTCTTAACTCATTTATAGCAATGACTTTCATTTTATATGCCAATGGAAATCCTCTTAAAACTTTTGAAACAATTTCATCCTCACTTAAGGTTCCTCCACAACATTTAATACCCAAAACAATTTCATTTACTCTTTCCATAAAAGCATAAATCCTTTCATCTTCTTCCATTTTTCAGATGTTCATACCCGACCCGGAAGCTTTCAAGTTTTGCAATTTTGACTGTGGAATCTCCTTCATTCAGTGTTTCCAAATGATCCCAAATAGCTTTAACAGTAGACCTATCTGATAGTCCCATGATTTTCTGATCAGATAATGCACTCAAAAGTGCTTCTCTTGCTTTGAAATCATTTTCCTCATCTTTAGTCAAGTTGGGTGGATTGGGTTAACTCTGAGTAGGAGCAGTATAACCATTCTTTGTAACATCCCAGATGTCCTTTCCAATGCAATTTAAATGTGTTTCCATTTGGATCTTCCATATTCCATAGTTGGTTCTATCAAGTTTAGGATTTTCCTTCCTAAAATAGTTAGTAGACATTGGATCTCCTCAAGTTGTTAAACTTCTGCAAAAGAGGACTAAGCTCTGATACCAATTGTTAGGTCCTGAAGACAACTAAGAGGGGGGGTGAATCAGTTGTCAAATAAATTCAAACCAAAAACAACTTAACCAACTTAATGCTTAATATCGGTAACTGGTCTAATATGTCGGTAGACAGTTTTAACAGTTAATTGCAATACCAGTAAGGATTAATGCTTGAAACAAAAAGACAAAGTCATCCACAACACATAACACCAATATTTGTACGTGGAAACCTTGTAAGGGGAAAAACCATGGTGGGAAACCTTACCCACAATCAAATGATACTACTGCAGATAGTAAGTGTATACAAATGGGTTCTGCACATGGAGAAAGGCCAAGCGCCTAGAGTTCACTACTCAATCACAAAATAGGAGTCACACTGACTACAATTGGATGGTTAAATCCAATAAGAATGTACTGCACAAAATAGAATCTTCATATGTTGGATTCAGTACCGGTGTAGTTATGATTGTCTTCTCAAAAACCCTCCTTCAATCTTCAAATGATGTCTGCGTGTATAGCTCTTCTTATTCTTGCATATACCTTCACACAATCCTTTTTTGTATTCCACATTCGATCTTACAAATAAGATCTTACATTTATACCATACCCTAAGACCAATTTTAGTAGGTCGGATCTACAAGATATTACAATAAAATTAATTAATACCTGTAGACACCTAAAAATGGTCAACGCTTGCGGAAGTCATACTTTAACATTTGCGCATTGCCTCATTTTAGGTTTTTGCATCGCATTAACATTTCTCCTATGTCACGCACTTGGTCTTTATCATTTGTGAACATCGAGTCATTCTTCTACATTCTTCAATCATCTCGTCCTCAAATTTGGTCTTGTCGACAACATTATCCAATCATGATTTTGGATCAATCTTATCTTGTTGCATCAATGTGCGTGCTAATTTGTCATCATTTTGGACATCGTCAATCCTAATTAGGGTTTTGTCTTCTCATCAATCTTATCATTTTGGACATCATCAATCCTAATTAGGGTTTTGTCCTCTTTTCAATCTTGTCATCATGCGATCGATTTGTCATCAGTCGTTGTCATGTTCGATCTTGTCATTTTGCGATCAATTTGTCATTGATCGTGGTCATTTTCAATCTTGTCGTCTTGCAATCCATTTTGTCGTCGATTCTTGTCCTCTTGTCGATCTTGTCATTTTGCGATCATTTTGCTATCGATCGTTGTCTGTCTCAATTATGTCAATTTGGATCAATTTGTCATTGTTCCTCGTCAATTGGCACATTTATCAGTCAAATCATTTATCACATTGGTCCTTTGTTAAATCCAAAATCAAATCGAATTGAGTCAATTATCTTTCAAGACCTAATTCATCTTCTAGGGTTTCGTGATTTAATCATTTAACCTTGTGTGTGTCATTTCTTCCTTTAGGATTAATAAATTGTTTATTTATCCTAAGTCTTCTCATTACAATTAAATGTTCATAATTTGATTGTTAAGTGTGACATTGGAGTAGGAGAGTATGCTCTCATCCTTTTTAGGGTGATCAGAAATCCAGATCTTCGATACCATGCTTTTGTCTTTGATTGTTTGTCTCCATTAGAGGGCCTGCCTTCCCGACCACTTTGCTTTAGCAAGCGAGTGATAAATCGTGAGAAGGGGACGACCCAAAGTGAGTACGGCTAGAATTCCTTGGCATTCTAACTCACTATAAAAAAATACCTGATGGGCGAAAGCTTTGAAGGAAGTGTTATGTGGGAATTGTAGTTACTTGGGAAGTGATGACCCTTGGACTCTTTCTCATATCAACATCTAAGTAGGGCCTCTTGGTCTAAATCGTGCTTGCGCGACTACATTTTTTTGGTATCTTGATGGGCTTAATGTCTCAATCATGCTTGTATGACATCAAGGAGTAATGCTTAATAGAAATCCTTACTACACACCTTGTTTTTAGAGGCCAAAAACCCTTCTAGTTGCTTGAGAAGGACAAATTCAGATACTTGGAAGAGATACTAAGTTCGCCATGGGGAGATTCCATGGGGACTGATGCTTGGCTGCCCTGAGAAGTGAGTGTCATGGAGGGGAGCCCGTGGGGTCAAGCATCTATGTATTCTCCTTGAATCTCATAATGAGTCTACCTCTCAAGTACCTAATGTCTTTGCCTACCATAAGGAATGTGGAAATGAGCATGATTGCCTGGAGTCTAAGTTGTAACATCTTGTATTCTTTGATTGTCAAAAGTTGAATGTTATCCCATTTCAAAAGCAAAACACATTGATCAAAACAAGATTAAACACAAGAGACATTCATCCAACAAAAATTCAACAAGATTCAAAGATCATCTTCCTAAAACATGGTTGTCAAACATTTGTCAAAATCTTGTCTCAACATTCATGTCACTTAGATTTAGGTGCATCCTAGGTTTGCATTTTGCAAGATCATTGTCAAGGTTAAGTTTCATCTAAGTCATACTCCTTTGCATATCAATAAGAGTTATTCATTTTTCATGTGTCCTCTTGCATTAGAGTAATATCATTGTCATACATTCATATTTGCATACCCTACGTCTCTTCATTAAGCTTAAGTCATCATCATATCATATTAAGATCACTTGCATATTGATTGTCCCTTAGCATATAGTGTCAAAACTAGGTTTTGTCATACTTGAGTAATCCAAATCTTTGATAAACCCTAAGTCATTGTTAGGAAGTCTAGACCTTATCAAAGTCCTTTGTCCTTTTGTCATCAATATCATTTCGTCAAACCTAGCTTAGTATCCAAGCATATAGGGGAGACATTGTCATCTTGTCCTTTGTCAATTAAGTCCTTTTGTCCTTTGAGGTCTAGATATCATTTCAATTTCCTAAGGGTCTCTTTTAGATTTGCATTCAAAAGTTTGTCAAAATCTTCAAAAACAACCAAAAACATAGGTTGCATTTTTATCTATTTAGTTTGCATTTAGTTGCATATCATACATCATCCTTTTAAAATCAAAAAAATTCCAAAAAATATTGCATTTGCATAAGTGACATGCCTGTTGAGACAAGATCAAGATCTAAGAAGATGAGTGAACCAATGTATCAACCCATGGACAACATAGCAAATTCGCAGTTTCAAACTAGTCAAACAGTGCAAGTTGAAGGTTCATTAAACACATCTCTACCACCATATGGAACAGTTCAACTTGGACCACCTCCATTATATGAACCAGTATTTGTACCCATGAAACCAGGACATGGGAGTGTTCCACCAACTCCAAGAGGAAGTGCACCTTTTAATTGGGATCAACCAAATTTGCAACATGACATTCGAACTCAAACATTGTATGAAGATCAAACTCTTTCACAAGGATTTGGTTCTGACCAAGGTATTCAACAAGAAACGAATCCAAATGTCCAACTAGACTCTTCATCTGATTCTGATGCTTCTAATGAGGTTGACATGTTCCTTCAAGATCCAAAGGTAATAAAAAGGATGGATAAGTTCCTGAGCAAAGTCTTTAAAACGTGTCCTCAAAAGTATCTTCACATGATGAGTGATATGGTTCCCTTAAATGAACCAATTAATGTGCAAACACAACAAGGCAGTGAGCCGTTAAGTTTCTCTTCGCATCTCAATGAAGAAAATGTGCAACAAGAGCTTCAACCTACATTGATGAGTAAACGTGCTTCAAAGGCATTGACAGTGACTATTCCTCAAAAGTCGTTGTTTGAGACAATAAATAATCCATTATTCAATACAACGCCTGCAATACAAGATCAAATGAAGACCATGCAAATATCGACAGTGGTTCCTCAACAAGAAGTGGTTCCTCATATGCATAAAAATGGATCAACATCCAAGATACAAGAAAGTTTCACAACTGGAATGCCTAATGTCAATAATGTCCAAAGCAATTCCATGATGCAACAAAGTTCTTATGTATCTTTGTCAAACACTATTGCGACAGATCCTTCGATAATGGCTACACAAAGAGCTATAGATAGTGGTGTGCACCATCAGCAATTGTTGCAACAATTGAGTAATACGCAAAAGGTACGATCAAATGTGCAAACAAACGATGTGCAACAACAACAATGTCGCATTCGACAAGAAATTGCAGCGCCTTCGGCACCATTACAAGTTAACACAAACTTGCAACCATCACAAGGGATTGGACAAACAACACAGCAAGTTAATGCAAGTGCTATACCCCATCCTAAGGAGAAGCAACGAAAATCATCTAAACAAGATTTTTTACAAATGATTGGATATACACTGCGACAACAATTGGCACAAAGTCAACAAATTCCAATTCATCAACACCAACAATATGTGCCACAATATGTGCCAAGACAAACAAGTTATCCTACTTCACAACCGCAAGTGGCACCTATGCAATATCAACAGCCTACTCAATTGCAATATCAACCTAGGCTCCAAGAAGCACAACAACAAAGTCAATATCAAGGCATAGCACAACCGCAACAACAAGAGAAGTACCAAGAACTTTATATGCAGGAGACGCCAAAAACGGCCATTGCGGAGTATCAACAGCCAATCGGAAATGCGATATATCAACAAAGAATACCAACTGGGATTAATGATGAACCTCTACAATCTGATACAATTGCGCAACAACTTGAGATGTTGCGACGAAAAGTTGATGCATTAGAAACTAAAGGAACAAAGAAGTTGTATACAAATCAAGATTTATGTCCTAATCCCTTTGACAAGAGTGTATACATGCCCCCTTTCCCTAAGCATTTTGAGGCACCCCACTTTGAGAAATATAGAGGGAATGGCAATCCAAGAGATCATATTCGAGCATTTTACGCGGCATGCACAGAAATAAACTATGAGGACACATATTTAATGCGGTTATTTGCACGAAGTCTCACTGGACAAGCTATGGATTGGTATTCTCATCTGCCAGGAAATATAAAGACTTGGTCAGAACTGGCACAAAAGTTTGTATCTCATTTCGCGTTCAACATCGACAGTGATGTGACTATGTTGGATTTATGCAATACCAAACAAAAGCAAGGTGAACCATTAGTGGCCTTTTTGCAACGATGGTGAAGTTTGTATAGTCGTTCTTCTCTCAATATACCTGAAGAACAGCAAGTGAATCTGTTTATCCAGAATCTAGTTCCAGAAATGATGTATGAGCTAAAATTGAAAAGTCCTAGTACTATAGAAAAACTCATTAAGAAAGGAATGAATATTGAAGCAGCTCTTGTAGCTAAAGGAATGATCAAGCTCAATAAGGACAATGACAACACAAATTATTCAGGGGACAGGAACAGATTTTGGTATAAGAACAAGAACGTCACTAATGATGGTGTTGTTGATGCGAGAGCGGTGAATGCAAATCAACCCCCATTCACAATCAAGAAGTTGAGTGTTCCTAATATGTCGACTATGGAACAAAATCAAGCACCCAGGAACAATGTTACTCAACAGCCACAATATCAACAACATGCTCAACAATATAATCAACAACAGGCTCCACAACAGCATGCTCAACAATATAATCAACAGCAAGGCCAACAACAAAATCAACAACGCAGACCCTTCCGATCGTGGGATGGGCCTCCTCGACAATTTACACCATTGGGAGAGCCTATCGAATCAGTCATGAAGCAATTAATACAAGTGAAATTTATTAAGCTACCAGATATTAAAGCAGAACCAGTGGTAAAGCCGCATTGGTGGAATGATAATGCGTACTGTGAATATCATCGGTCCAAAGGACATAAAACCGCTTCATGTTTTCAATTAAAACATATGATTCAAGATTTATTGGAACAAGGAGTAATTGAGATAGATCCAACCCATCCGACCTCTAATACTGATCATACTATTTTCAAAACTCCTTCGCTTGATCATGACAAGGGTAAAGCGTCGTCTTCCAATTCTGTTCAAACGGCCAATTATGCAAATACCAGTTATCACAATGTCATTAATTGTTTTCATGCGTCAAATGAGTATGTTTCAACCTTGAGAATAAAAGGACAAGATCCTTCTTGTGCGGTCACCACTCGTCAATCCAAAATAGTCATGAAAGGAGCTCCCGTAGCTCCTCCCAAACCAGTTCCTGCGAGTCAGTATAATCTTTTGGATCATCTAGGAAAAACACCTGCACAAATATCCATTCTAGAATTGTTGAAAATGTCTCCCATGCATCGTGCAGTCTTAGATAAAGCTTTGACTAAGTCCACTGTCCCAAAAGATATTGATGTTGACCAATTTCAAGCGCGGATTGGACATTTAGCCATTTCCCGAAGTGTTGCATTTTCCGATAGTGATATCTCACCTGACAAGCTTCCCCATAATGACCCTTTGCACCTAGAAGTCTTTGTCCACAATTGCAAAATCTGACGAGTCTTGATAGATGGCGGAGCGGGTCTTAACATCTGCATCTTAAGAGTGGTCATTGGCCTCGGATATTCAGAAAATGACATTGATGCTTCCAAAAGGATAACAATCAAAGCCTATGATGATGTTGAACGCCCATCCAAAGGGATAATTGTATTGCCCATCAGAGTTGGTCCAGTGATGGAAAACACTTTCCTACAAGTCCTAGACCTTGATCTCCCTTATAATATGATCCTTGGCCGTCCGTGGATTCATGCCATGAAAGCAGTTCCGTCCACTTATCATCAATGTCTAAAATATCCTTACAATGGAACTGAGATAACCATTCCAGGAGATCCTAATCCGTTCCAGTTTTGTGCTACCCTAAGGGATACTCCTCAGCGGCAAGTACCAGTCAATACAGAAGCCAAATCAGATAGTTATGTGGATCCCAATGCATTGTTGGATGCTGTCAAAGGAAAACTGAAGATACAAGACCAAGGGTGTGGAGAATATTCAATGGACCAAACATTCCTCATTGGGAATTTGCCGATATCTCCAAAGTCATATGGAAAACCGCATTTATTGCAAAAGGAACCCAAGGTCGTTATTCAATATCAGCCTCCCACTACATTTGCAAGATGGGGAGAACTTGACAAAGAAACTATAGATGATGATGTCATAGATTGGCTCTATAAGGATCCAACTGAAACTCCACCTGTCAAGTTGCCAGTGGAATTATATGGCAAAGGATTTACTATGCTGCAGAAGAAAGGATATGATGGCTGCAGTGGCTTAGGCTTGAAAAACAATGGAAGGATAGAACCCATCATACCTGAGAGGCGACCCCCAACTTTAGGGTTAGGTTTTGTACCGTTACGAATTGGATCCACATCTACCAAAAGGTCCACGTGTCGAAAAGGGCGTGATTCTGACGATGAAATAACACCTGAGGCTACCCAACCCGAGACTGATTCTAATGAATGGGAGTGGAGTTCTTTTTCTTCCAGCTCCTATGCCCTTGACAATATCTTCATTGACCCTGATAACTTGCCTATGGAGGATAAACATGAAATAACTCCTCTTCCTAAAACCTGTCCTCATGCTTGGATCAAGTCATTTTGGGATCCCAACTCCGAATCCGACACAAGCAGTTCGGATAGTGACACCACAGACATTCACATTTTTACCATATCAGCCCTTTCTATCCTTACAATCGACGATGACATGCCCCTCATATATCCCCAACTTATCCAATATGACCAACAAGAACCACTCACGTTGGACTGTTTTCAGAATGACGAAGCAATTGCAGAGTTCCTGGGACTATGGGAAGGTATACCACAAGGTGACCATAAGGCAGGCTTTGCTATTGACCTAGATTCAACGGCATATTTTGGGGAGTCAACTCCCTCTTCCAGTCATGAAAAAGAAAAAGAAAAAGAAAAAGAAAAAAATCAAAAGAATAGATCTTTGAGTGAAAACCGTAAGGCGCTCTCTGATCATACAAAAGTAAAAATAAAAGACGTACCTGCGGGTGAAAACCTTTCTGAGGCGCCCAAAGGTGGAAGAGTGGATGTACTCCTATCAATTCAGGACAAATCCACATTGCTGGTAGAGATGACCGAGGAAATCAATTTGGGTACACCTGATAACCCTAAGGTCATTCACTTTGCGGCCTCCTTGTCAAAACAAGAGAAGATTGATTTTATTAATTTCTTTCTGGAGAAGAAGATCAGCTTTGCGTGGTCTTATGCAGATATGCCTGGCCTCGATCCAGAGTTAGTCCTCCATCATTTGCCATTGAAACCAGGTGCTAAACCCGTCAAACAAAAACTTAGAAAAATGCATCCTTAAGTGGCTCTATTGGTCAAAGTGGAATTGAAAAAGTTACTAGATGTGGGCTTCATTAGACCCATTGATTACGCAGACTGGATTTCAAATCTAGTACCAGTTAGCAAAGTAACTGGGGGCATCCGCATCTACACAGATTTTAGGGACCTGAATAAAGCATGCCCTAAAGATGATTTTCCATTGCCAAACATAGACATCATAGTGGACATGACGGCTGGATATGAGATGCTTTCACTAATGGATGGTTTCTCCGGCTACAATCAAATCCGTATTGCACCTGAAGATCAGCATAAGACTGCATTCACCTATGCTTGGGGCACCTATTGTTGGAATGTGATGCCCTTCGGTCTGAAAAATGCCGGTGCAACATATCAAAGAGCAATGACGACAATCTTTCATGATTTTATGCATACTTTGATGGAGGATTATGTGGATTACTTGTTATGCAAATCTGTCACCAGAGATAGTCATCTAGCCATCTTGGGCCCAATCTTTGACAGAATGGAGACCTACAAACTCAGGCTTAATCCAAAAAAGTGTGTCTTTGGTGTTACAGCTGGAAAATTGCTCGAATACATTGTTTCTCATCGAGGCATTGAGGTCGACCCCGCCAAGGTCAAAGCAATCATGGATATGCCTCCACCTTCCAACCTCCGGCAATTAAGAAGTCTGCAAGGAAAGCTCCAGTCAATTCGTCGCTTCATAGCTCAGTTGGCCGACAAATGTCATCCATTCCAACATCTATTGCACAAAGGTGTCTCTTTTAAATGGACTGAGCAATGCCAATCAGCCTTTCAAGCTCTTAAAGACTATTTGTTGTCGCCACCCATCCTAATGCCTCCTATCGAAGGAAAGCCATTTCTATTGTATGTCTCTACAACTGAAACAGCATTAGGAGTTCTTTTGGCTCAACAAGATGAGAATGGCAAAGAAAGAGCTATTTACTATATCGGCCGGACACTGGTAGGCTATGAGCTAAATTATTCAACTATTGAGAGGGCATGCTTAGCAGTGGTATTTGCAACACAAAAGCTCCGACATTATATGCTAAGCCATCAAACATTGTTGATTGCCAAAATTGATCCTTTAAAATATTTGCTCAGCCGAGCAGCTTTAACAGGTCGCCTAGCAAAATGGGTCATGATTCTCAGTGAATTTGACATTGAGTATATGGAGCGAAAGGCAATAAAAGGACAAGTCATAGCAGATCAACTGGCAGATGCTCCTATTTCAGATGATCATCCCATGTTAACTGATTTCCCAGATGAATCAGTCTTTGCTCTCACACCATCCAATGAATGGAAGTTATACTTTGATGGGTCCCACACTAAGTTCAGATCCGGCGCAGGCATTTTGTTTGTCACCCCTCAAGGTGATGCTATTCCAAAATCGTACAGAATAACTTTTCAATGTACCAATAACATTACAGAGTACAAAGCATTGGTTACAGGACTCCGAGTGGCAGTTCACTGGAACATCAAGCATTTGCAAGTCTATGGAGATTCTCAATTAGTCATCCGACAAGTCAATGATGACTATGAGACAAAGGATGAAAAGCTTATTCCTTATAAGCACATGGTAGACTTCTTCAAGACCAAATTCACAGCTATCCATTTCAGTCAAGTGCCAAGAATACAAAATAAGTCGGCAGATGCGATGGCTACAATTGCTTCCATGATAAATATGCCTTAGAATATGGACAAGTGTGAATTCCTGGTCGAACAATTGCTAGTCCCCTCTTTTGACATTCCGACTGCTGATGTGATGTGCATTCTTGTTGGTCCCAATTCCCCTTGGTACAATGATATATATCAGTATTTGAAATCCCAGACTTTACCACCTAACCTTTCCGCTAACCAACGCCGAGCCTTTATTCGACAAACAGCCAAATATGTCATCATCGCCGACACCCTTTACCGTCGTTCTTTTGAAGATACCCTCCTCAGGTGTTTGGATTCTGACGAAGCACAAACGGCTTTACACGAGGTTCACGATGGTATATGTGGGGGCCATTTCAATGGTCTTAGCCTAGCCAAAAAGTTGATTCGTGTTGGGTATTACTGCCCCACTTTGGAAAAAGATGTTCATGAATTTGTTAAAAAGTGCTACAAGTGCCAGATTCATGGAGATTATATTCATGCACCAGCTCAAGAGCTTCATTCTGTTATATCTCCATGGCCCTTTTCTCAGTGGGGTTTGGATCTTATCGGCAAGATTCAGCCAACATCTGCTAATGGACACAAGTTCATTATTACAGCTACAGAATATTTTACAAAATGGATTGAAGCCATCCCCATGACCTATATCACTGGTGTCCAAATTTCAAAATTCTTGCTAAATTATATCATATGCAGATATGGGGTTCCCCTTGCCATCGTCACAGATAATGGTCGACCCTTCAAGAATAAAGATGTTAAAGAGCTTTGTGAAAAATTTCATATTCAACACCATTTTTCTAGCCCATACTATCCACAGGGTAATGGTCAAGCTGAAGCATCAAATAAAACCATTATCAAGATCCTGAAGAAAGTTGTCAATGACGTTGGTCAAGATTGGCACGTACAGTTAAATCCAGCACTGTGGGCCTATCGCACTTCTATCCGCACACCTACTGGTGCAACACCTTATTCCTTGGTGTATGGTGCGGAAGCCATTTTACCTTTGGAAGTTGAGATTCCTTCCTTGAGAGTTTCCTTGCAACACCTGGTTGATGATGAGACACATAGAGTCTCTCGGCTGCATCAGCTTGAGATGTTAGATGAAAAACGTCAGACAGCTCTGACACATTTGCAAGCATACCAAAATCGTCTTCGTCGCTCTTATAATAAGAAGGTCAAAGGGTGACACTTCGAAGTGGGAGACCTGGTTTTAAAGGCAAATCCCAAGAATGCACAGTCTACTGACGTCATCAAGGGCAAGTTTGAACCTAATTGGGTTGGGCCTTTCATAGTAACTGCAGCCTATGGATCGGGGGCATATCAGCTTGCGACTCTCGAAGGTGAACCTCTGTCTGATCCTATTAATAGCATGCATCTTCGCAAGTACTGGGCAAAGTTTTCTATCAAATTTTTCTTCAAATATGATCCTGAAAAAAATACAAAAAAATGAAAAAAGCAAAAAAATACAAAAAAATGAAAAAAGCAAAAAATACAAAAAAATGAAAAAAGCAAAAAAGAAAAGAGAAAAGAAAAAAATGAATGATTCGCCCTCTAGTGAAAACCTGGCAAACAGGCGCTTTGGGCAAGTACCATGGTGAAAACCTGGCAATCAGGCGCCATGAGTAATGAGATTATTGCTCTGTCATCTATCATGACTTCTAGCCATGCTTTCTCTCAGCCAGTTATCATGCCTATCGTTCACTCAACCCAATGTTTTATTCCAGGCCTGTTATTGGTCAACATCACTGTCTTGCTCACTCCAATGTCTTGTACATATGTTTTGGTCCTGGTTTATGTATCTTTCAAGTGCGCATTGGGTGCTTTTCCCTCGTCATGATCAATCACTAGAGCTTAAACATTGAAAAAAAGTCCTGAAAAAAGTCATAAAAATTGAAAAAAGTCCTAAAAAAATCCATAAAAATCCAATAATGTCCTGAAAAAATCATAAAAATTGAAAAAAAGTCCTGAAAAAAGTCATAAAAATTGAAAAATGTCCTGAAAAAAAAAAAATAAAAAAATCCAAAAACATCAAATAATGTCCTGAAATAATCCAAAAAAAAAATCAAATAATGTCCTGAAATAATCCAAAAAAAATCGAATAAAGTCCTCAAAAAATCTCTAAAAATCATATAAAGTCTTGAAAAAATCTCTAAAAATCATATAAAGTCCTGAAGAATGAACACAAAAAAATTGTAAAACTCCAAAAGCCAACATAAACATTTTGCAATAAAGTATTCCCTTTATGCATCGACAGCTCACTGAGTATACATCCAACGAATCGCAATCAAACATTGTGCTTTAATGAAATCATGCATTAATAGATGAACTTTTTCAATCAAACCAAACATTCAAACTGATCAAAAAATTGTCATATCAATCGAACATCAGCATCGAAATCATTTGTCCTTGTTCCTATTATCATGGGTCTTATACAGGGTGTGGTATACTCGAAACCAGACTATGTCCTGTCTTAGACGGGGTACCGCATTTCCTGAAACCAGATAGCATGATCGTCCTATCAGCACTTTCAACTTTTGACAATGCAGATCAAGATGTTTGTTTGATTTGTTTGAATTTGTGCATCTTATCTTTTTCTTGATTTATCTTCGATCATGTTCCTATGTTGCTCGATGATGTCACTGAGTGATTTAGAGTGACCGGGATGGCTCATGGTCTTTTTCTTTTCTTGATTGTGATTGTCGTTTGTCTGTGATGTGTCTGTCTTTTGCAAAAAGGGTTGCATTTCAGCTCAGGCCTTCAATGCCATGATGCTACGCATCCATTTTTCTATATCAAATAAAGGTTCTCACCTACTTATGTGCATATGTGAAAGCAAGTTTTTCTTCATCTCTAACTGTCCTCTGTCTAATTTCTTCTTACTAACATTTCTTCCGTCAGTCTTCGCAGTCCGTTTGATCCTATCATGTCCTATCATTTTTATCGATCAATTGGCCTCTTTTCTCGACATTTCCGGCCAATTCCTCGAGGGGGCATGCATATGTCATTGTTATTGTCTGGGGCATTTTCATATGTCATTGTCAGCATCCGGGGCATTTTCATTATTGTTCTTTGAAACAACGCTTACAATCGCATTGTCTCAAAGAGGGGCAAAATGTAGACACCTAAAAATGGTCAACGCTTGCGGAAGTCATACTTTAACATTTGCGCATTGCCTCATTTTAGGTTTTTGCATCGCATTAACATTTCTCCTATGTCACGCACTTGGTCTTTATCATTTGTGAACATCGAGTCATTCTTCTACATTCTTCAATCATCTCGTCCTCAAATTTGGTCTTGTCGACAACATTATCCAATCATGATTTTGGATCAATCTTATCTTGTTGCATCAATGTGCGTGCTAATTTGTCATCATTTTGGACATCGTCAATCCTAATTAGGGTTTTGTCCTCTCATCAATCTTATCATTTTGGACATCATCAATCCTAATTAGGGTTTTGTCCTCTTTTCAATCTTGTCATCATGCGATCGATTTGTCATCAGTCGTTGTCATGTTCGATCTTGTCATTTTGCGATCAATTTGTCATTGATCGTGGTCATTTTCAATCTTGTCGTCTTGCAATCCATTTTGTCGTCGATTCTTGTCCTCTTGTCGATCTTGTCATTTTGCGATCATTTTGCTATCGATCGTTGTCTGTCTCAATTATGTCAATTTGGATCAATTTGTCATTGTTCCTCGTCAATTGGCACATTTATCAGTCAAATCATTTATCACATTGGTCCTTTGTTAAATCCAAAATCAAATCGAATTGAGTCAATTATCTTTCAAGACCTAATTCATCTTCTAGGGTTTCGTGATTTAATCATTTAACCTTGTGTGTGTCATTTCTTCCTTTAGGATTAATAAATTGTTTATTTATCCTAAGTCTTCTCATTACAATTAAATGTTCATTTAATTGGCTAATTATTCCTCTTTTGTAAATTAATTAATAAATGACAAATTATTAATTAATTTACCTAATTTCATTATTTCCTAATTCCTATTTTCTAATTTCTAATTCTTAATTTCCACCTATTTTCTAATTTGTCAAATTTAATTTCCACCTAATTAAATTGTCTTTAGTGCTTCCTATTTTTGTGCTTCATGCGTCATACTCTTGGCATAGCAAGATGTCATAAGGTTCTAGTCCTCTAAGCTTTGCATTGGCAATATGTCATAATTCATGACATAGAAGGTGTCATAACCTTCTTCTTTCCACTCAATTGTGCCAATTTTGAAATCAATTGCCTAAATATCAATTTCATGCTAATCTTGTCTTTTTCTCCGATTTCTCTATAAATTGGATGAATTTTCTTCAATCAAATCCCTTAATAACCTTGAATCCGAATTTTCTATCAAACTACCGAACTTACGCTTCTAGTACTCTTGAGTTTTTCATCAATCTTGCTTTCAATTGTGTGTGCACTTGTAGGTGAGATCCACAAACCCATTGAAGAGGAAAGAACAACAATGGAGCCGCATGGAAGGAGTATTCAATTCTACGTCTGGTTTGCATAATTTTCATTTTGAATGCTTTGTTTTCATACCTCCATTGAATGTGCTTTGGAATTAGGTTCATTTCAATGAGTGTTCTTATGATTAAGTTATCATGTCTTGCGTTTTGATTGATCTACTTATCTTGTGATGATTCCTAATTTCTATGCTACAATACCCAATGCAATAATCGATTCACCATGTCGACTTAATGCATTTACAACAATAATAAGTCATCTTCACAGCGTGTCATGTTGATCTAGAAAAGATAAACCTGTTGGTGTAACCTGGACCTATTTGTCAGTAACAACAAATATGCAAACACAAATATACCAATAAATAAAACTCCAAGACAAGGTGTCCACACGATGTCTTTGACATAACCAAGTGTTTTCCATATCATTCCAAGTGTCGGTGATCATTATATCTTGCCAGTGTACCAGATACCGGTGACTGTGCATAAGTCACTTGTTTGCCGGTGAATGTTGCTGATACTCCAAAATGCCAAAGTTGATAAGTGTTTAGTAGGTGTTGACGTCAATGACAAAACCATACCAAAATACCAACAGTACCTACTCATCATGACGTCCCAAATGATGGAACATGTCAAGATATCAGGATCCCTAAATACATGCCTAACCGCCTGCAATCCAAGAAGCTATGTTGCATCGTAATCCACCCTACCCCCAGCGAAAGGGATACGGAGAATCCTATAAACATCCTCAGGAGTGATGGTCATCTCCCCAACTGGCAAATGAAAGGTATTATGCTCTGAATGAAATTGCTCAAGTAATGTTGTGAGCATACCATGATTCACACGGATATCTGGTAATCTAAGAAGGTGCGTCAAACCACACAAATCAATATGTGCCTGCTCAACCTCTAAAAGCTACCAAACTAAGGTCATCGTAGGTGGATAAACACACCCAAAGAGCACATGAGGCAATCGAACCTGCAAAAGTCAAACAACAAAGCATCAGAAAACATCCTAAATAAGCCTACAAGAGAAGTAAAACATCACGCAAATCCAACTACGTCAATTGCAAAATCAAAATTTCAAGTTTAGACCTTCAAAAATGCTCACTATTTTTCAAATGACAAAACACAGAAGGGCAACAACTCGTACGAGTCAGGATTAGGCCCCGTACGACAAAAGACTCCTGTACGACAAAAGATTAGACCTCATACGACAAAATGGTCTCTTATGAATGTTGTCGTATGATAGAAAGGTGGGGTTAGACTAAAAAAACTAATGACTCTAAACGACAAAACAAAATTTAACAGTTTGTCGTACGAGATAGGATCTTGTCTCGCATGACAAAACGTAAAAACCTGACTTCAACATGCCAAAAGCTTGAAAAATCAACAAAAAAATTCAAAATTGAGATGATTAACAGGCTTAAGATTGATCACTTACCACTGGCTCGTAGTTTCAAGGTCAATTATGTCGTCTTTGGCGCTCAAATCAATGCATATGAGTGGGAACCACCATTTTTCTTCACATAAGGCTTTTTTGAATTTTCAAACTTGGAGGGTTAAAATGAATTGAAAATGATACTTTTTACCCATATATAGCCAGAATCCTAATTTTTCAACTTGCTCTGATGGACATGAAAATTGTACCCTTAGCTAATTTGCCCGTCTTGATTCCATTTTTGGGATTGAAATCAAAATTCGAGATCATTCTGCTAGTCAATTTCATCAAATTTGGACCACTTAGCGCTTTTCATTAAAAACCCACTCTTTCTCCAATTTGTGCTCAATTTCTCATAAATCAACGCTGAATCTCAATTTATTCTACAAATCAACTTTGTGCTCACTTTTCTCATCACGCTTAATCTTCAAAAATTCTTCTGAATCATTTGTGCTCAATTCATTATCATCGCTCCAAATTCCCTATCATCATGTACCCTCGCTATCTTTCGATTTCGCTCCTGAGGGGCATACTCGTGACCTTATGACCTCACATCTTCAATGTCGAGGAAATTTTCAAATCTTCAAGCAGCTAAGCTTCATCTGAATTGAATTAATCGCTAGGGGAATATCAATTTTATCGCTTCATATCAAGCTGATATTGTCTTCGTCTGAATCAATCTCTTAACGTTAATCAATTTCATCGCTTTTCATCAAGCTAATTATTCATTTAAACTCAATCAAGGGTTTAAAGAGTTTCATTGATCACACTTAATCTAAGCAGGTGTTCAGTTTCATCGCATTGAATTAAGTTGGACAATTTATATTCACTCATCATGTCTTGATCAATCAAGTTCAAGATCGATTTTATCTTCACTCATTGTGTCTAGTTCAATCAAGTTCTAAATCAGTAAGATCTGCTTCTTGATCAATCAAGTTCAAGTTTGGTATCTTCTCTCTCTATCATTCCTAGTTCAATCAAGTTCGGGATCGGTATCAATTTAATCAACTCTATTCAGCTTCATCACTTCAAATAAAGCTAAACACCTCTCTCTTCATCCAGTTCATGATCAATCAAGTTCAGAACTGGTATCTCCTAGACATCAACTATTCTTTGAACCAACGTGTTGCTTGCACATTAATTCAAAGAGGGGAAAATGTAATACCCTAAAAATGGTCATCTAAACCATGAGTCCCTAATCTTGACAACATCACCAAGGTCCTAACCAAAGGCAATTAAATAAATCTTGAGCACACAATTAATTCTTTAATCATCAAATGTCACCTGGCAACTTAATAACTCAATATTAATTAAATATTTATTTAATTAATTAAATCATTCCAAGTAAATCATTTTAAACAATTATCTTATTTATTTTAATTAAATATATTTTACATATTTAATTAAATAAATCAATTTGCCATCAAATCTTCAAAAAAGGAAACAAATCAAGAAAGAGGAATTGGAAATTATGAGCACAAATCTTCAAAAAAGGAAATAAATCAAAAAAGGAATTAATTGACAAAAATAAAAGAATTAAAATTTGAGAAAAGAAATCAATTGGAGATAATCTTGAAAAAAACAAATTAAAAATTGATAGATAATCTCAAAGAAAGCAATTAAAACAATTAAATATTAAAATTGAATGAAATAGAGAATAAATCATTTTTTTTCTGATTTTATCTTAATTTTAGTTCAATTTCCTTTAAAACTGAGAAAAGCATCCAATCACATCAATTCACTTGGATTGTGCTTCCTCTTGGGAAATCTTGACCACTCATCATCATTTGATCTCAGCCTTTGGTTTCTTTCTAAATTTTCTATAATTTGAGCTCTCATCTCTCATTCAAAAATGTTGGAGAATAGATTGTTATTATGTTGTTTTTGCTCTAGGTTCATTGAGAATTTGCATTGAGATATTGCATATTAGTTATTTCATATTGCTTAAATCATTTAGCTTAAATATTCATATATTGCTTAAATCATGTTAGATTAATCTTGCATATCTAGCTTAAATCTTGCATCCATTTAGCTCATATTCATGCTCATATAGATTTAAAAATCCTTCATTTAGGTGTTGTCTAGTCACTGGATAGCTTAGCAATCTGAGAGCAATCTAAACTTGCATCTACTAGAAGGCAATGGGTCGCTTTGTAATGGTTTATTATTCATTAATTATTGATTTACTAACCATGCATCTAATGACTTAATTGAAGTGTTGTGTATTCTAGATACAGATATAGGTCCACTTTTCACACACACAAGTACATCCATGTCTGGAAATTCCACCTGCATTGGTTGTTGATCTAGTAGTGGTGCTTCAGCCAGTTGATCTGCAATTACCTGTCCTTTGATAGCCCAACGTTCTGTGTACTAGATATCGAACTCACTGAGAATCATGACCCACTTAGCCAATCAACCTGTAAGAGCTACTTTGCTGAGTAAACACGTGAGAGGGTCATTTTTTTCTACCAGCTTGATTGTGTGAGCTAGCATGTAGTGGCAGAACTTTTGAGAGGAAAACACCACAGCTAAGCAAGCCTTCTCAATGAATGTATAATTTAGCTTATATGCATTTAAAGTTATGTTGATGTAGTATATAGCTCATTCCTTGCCTTCCAGATCTTCTTGTGCTAGCAATTCCCCCAATGATACTTCAGTTGTTGATATGTAGAGAATGAGCAGCTTGCTTGCTATCGGTGGTAATAAAATTGGCAGATTCATTAGATATTTCTTGAGCTGGTGAAATGATTCTGCACACTTGTCTTCCCATCTAAAAGGTATATTCTTATGTAGTAGATGATTGAATGGTAGATATTTATCTGCTAGTTGGGCTATGAATCGCCTGATACATTGCAGTCGTCCCTATAAAGATCTGAGTTGGCTAATGTTCCTGGGAGGTACATCTCCATGATGGCCCGTACCTTCGCTAGATCTACTTCAATGCCCTTTTTTGACACGATGTAGCCTAATAGTTTTCCTGATGTGACCTCAAAGACACCCTTCTTAGGGTTTAGTCTGACCTTGAATTGCTCCAATCTTTGAAATATTTTATCTAATATGCCCAGATTTTATGCCCGGGTGAATGATTTAGCCAGCAGATCATCCACATAGTCCTCCATGAAGGTATGCATCATATCATGGAAGATTGTCATCATGGCTCTTTGATAAGTTGCCTCAGCATTCTTCAAGTCGAAAGGCATGACGTTCCAACAATACATTCCCCATGGATAGGTCAACGCAATTTTATCTTGATCCTCTAGAGCAATTTTGCTTTGATTATAGCCAGAGAAACCATCCATTAATGATAACATTGTGTGGCCCGTTGTTAGATCCACAATTATGTCGATGCTTGGCAAAGGAAAGTCATCCTTTGGACATGCGTTGTTGACATCTCTAAAATATGTGCATCTTCTGATGCTTTTGTCAAGTTTTGAAATCGGTACAATGTTTGAGATCCATTCAGCATAGTCTATAGGTCGGATGAATCTGATGTCGAATAACTTCTTTAGTTCTGCTTTGACCAATAATGCTACATGTGGATTCATTTTTCTTAATTTCTGCTTGACTGGCTTAGCTCCTGGAACAATGGATAAATTATTTATGATCAGGTTCAGATCTATTCTGGGCATATCATCATAGGACCAAGGAAAATTGATTTGCTTTTCCTTGAAGAATTTGATAAAATCTTATTCCTCTTCTTCTGTAAGTGATTCTGATAGGTTGGTTTTGAGTGTTGCTTCAGTACTGATGTTTATTGATTGAGTTGGCTCAATCAATATGGGTGACCTCTCTTGATAATGTTTAGGAAGAATGTCAAGTCTCCCATCTTTAGGTACCTCAAAAAGGTTTTCACCTGTAGCTGCATCCTTTATTTTTACTTTTTTGTGATCTAATACTGTCATTGACTGGTTTTCAACTTTAGATCCCTTGTTTCTTTCATTTTTGTGACTGAGAGACTTGGCACTCCCTTGATTGTAGATATCATTATTTTGTTTGCTAGTAGAGCACATTTCCAGGTTGACTGAATATAGATACTGGACAATGGATTCATTATCTGAGAATATTGGTAGATCATGATGTTCAGGTTCTTCCCAGTCTATGTGATCAGGATATACGAGTGGTAAGGAGTCATTTGGTGGGTTGAGATCGGCTACGGTAAGTGTCATGATATAGGCATCATTATAGTTGTTCTGGATACTGGTTAGGTTTATGATATTGTCAAGGTCTTCGATGGTATTATCTTTGATGTAGCCTTGTTCGTATTGTCACTGCTCATTCTCATTAGCCTCGTAGATATGTCATGGTCCAAATTCAAGTGGTCGATATCTTGTGCCTTGTCCCTCCTGAGAAAGGGGTGTGTATGAATGGATGGTATCTACCTCAATATCTTCAGTAACATCTGAACAGCTACCCCATTCATATTCATTAGAATCAGTTTCAGAATTACTGTCCCAAAGTATCTTGCTGCTTCTAATAGGTATGTTGTATGGTGAAAAGAGATCTCTAACAATTGATACCAATTTTGCAATTTTTTCTGATTCAAAATTGGAGCCTGCTTGTACCCTTTGCATTTGTTCATACATTGTTTCCCTTTGCTAAATAGTAATTTCTTCGGGCGGTGGTTCTACCTTGGTTTGATTAGGTTCTTGCACATGATACACTTTCTTATAAGAAGCTTCTTCCCTTTGAATGGCTAGTTCCTCTTGTCATTTCTCTTTTTCCTGATGTTCTTGCTCTTTCCTTGTCATTTTTGTTGCTTGGTGTAGTGCCTCTTTCTATGAGTTTTCATTATATTTCTTCTTTTCTCTCCACTGAGGTTTCTGATATTTATTTTGCTTTTGCCTAGGTGGTACATGTTATCCATATCCGAGTCCTTTTTTGTCTCTTGCAAATTGTGAAGGAAGTTGTAGAGGTTTTGTAATGCCTTCTTGACACTTGTCTATAGGTCCCTTGCCGATGTATCCCATATGTTGCATGATTTGGAATCTTTTTCCATATTTTTGTGTTGGTATGGCCACCTCTATGGTAGCAGCTCTGACTTCTTCTTCATCCTTGTATAGTCAACTAAGGATGTCTTTCTCTTCTGATTCATTGGCTAGTGTGCCCAATTGGATAAATTTACCATCAAATTTGGTGATGGGTTGCGTTGCTCGATGTGTTGATGCAGAAGGTTGTCCGTAAGATTTTGGCGATTTTGTCAATTTTGATAGACATAAGGGTTCAAAAGAGTACTCCCCCATGCCTTGATCTTTGATTTTCATCTTTTGTTTGAAGTCTATGGATAAAGACTTGAGTTTTTCTTGATGATGATAGAATGTTGAGGAAGCTTGGGCCTCCCTGTTGTGTGGAACCAGGCTGTCTTGAGCTACCCCCATAGCATTGCAATGCTGAAAAGGGTTATTATCTATAGATATAGAAATTTCCTGTCCATTGTACATGAACTTGATATATTGATGATATGTCAAAGGTACTGTTTGCATTTCATGTATCCATGGACGACCCAATAGAATATTGTATGTTAAGTCTATGTCTAAGACTTGGCACGCAGTGTCCTTTTGTATTGGTCCTACCTGAATAGGTAGTATCATTGTTCCTTTGGATAACCTTTCTTCATCATCATAGGCTTTGATGGTGATCTTCTTGTTTGGATCAATAGACTACTCAGAGAAGCCCAATGCACAGATAAGCTTTAAAGTACAGATATTGAGACCAGCTCCTCCATCTATTAACACTCTTTTTACTCGATGTTTATAGACTAAGACTTCGATATGGAGTAGAGTGTTATGCAGATGATTCAAGGAGACATCATCGTGTTTGGAAAAGGTAAGGTTATGAGGCCCTGTCATATGAGCCACCATGGCTTGGAATCAATCAATGTCCAGATCTTTAGGAATGTTTATTTCGACAAGTACTTTCTCTAAGATATCTTTGTGTTTTGGCGAGAGTTTGAACAACTCTAGTATGAATATTTGAGTGGGAGTTCTCTGCAGTTGATCAACCAAGTTATATTGAGTCTTGGGGATAGTTGTGGATGTTGATGCACTCCATTTCAATATGTATTTTTGTGCTCTGGTTTTCATATTGATTGATGCATGTTCTTGTTTGTCCTTGATTTTTATGACATTTACTTGGTTGTCATCTGACGATATGTGATTGATGGTGTTATTGTATAGGTAATTTATACAAGCTCCTCCGGTATCATTTGATGTTGAAGCTCCTCCCTTGTTGTAATTTGGAAGAGGACTTTTAAAGGCATCATGGTCACCATTTTTTTGTGACCATCAACTATTAAATCGACTCTATCAATCATGTCTTGAATGATGTTCTTAAGCCTCATGCAATCATTTGTGTGATGTCCTTTGTTTCGATGAAAATCACAAGAATGCGAGTCATTCCACCAAGGTGGTTTGACCTGGGGTTCAAAGTTGTTCATGGCTGGCAATGTGATAATCTTATTCACCAAGAGTTCTCGAAACATTGATTCTAAGGTTTTGTCTAATGGTGTGTAGACGCATCTATACGGGAAAGCATTGGTGTTGCCTCTCTGGTGTGCATTATTCCCTCGGTTAGTGTTGTTGCCTTGGTTATTATTGTTGCCTTGGTTAGTGTTATTAGTGTTTTTGCCTTGGTTATTGTTGTTGGTGTTTGATGTTGAAGTTCCTTGATTGGTATTTTGTGGATAAGTGTTAGTGCATTGATTAACACTTTTTTTTTTGTTGGATGGCTGGTTACCTGATAAAGCTAACATCGGTTGTTTGGATTTCACATTATTAGCATCAACTACCCCATCATTAACAATGTTTTTGTTCCTTGTCCAAAATCTGGATTTTTCTAAAGTGTTGTTGTTGTTTTAATTGTTAAAGGGGTTAGTGTTTGATGAGTTAACTCCTTCCTTAAAGAACTTAATTGTTCTTTTCTTGATGCAGGCTTCCTCCACTTGGATTATGTTTTCTATCAACTTGGAAAAAGATGGTATGCATTGGAGTTTGATTTGATAACTCATCTCACTATTTAGATTATCGATAAAGATCTCCACCTTTTCCTTTTTAGGCATGTCTTGAGGATATCTTGAAACCATTCGTCTCCTTCGCTGAAGAAACACCATGAATATTTCATTATTGTTTTGTTTGGTGTTACACACATCCAACATGGTGATTGCGTGTTGAATGTTATAGGAGTATTGAGTGATAAGTTTGTTTACCAACTCATCAAATGATCTGATGGGAGGTGTAAGTTTAGACAACCACTCCATTGTTTGCCCTCCCAAACTTCTTGGGAATGGTCTCATTAAGTAAGTATCATCGTGAGCAAACCCTCGGCTCATGGTACAAAATTCACGAACATGATCACGGGGATCACTTTTACCATCGTACTTGTCATACTTTGGTATATCTGAATTTGGGGGAAAAGGTAACATGTTCAATCTCCTATCAAAAGGATAAGGACAGATCTCGTCCAAGGAGTATCACACTATGGTTCCTTGTTGCATGTCCTGCATTTGCCTTTGTAGTGTTTGGATTTGTTGTGTAAGAGCGACCATGGGCACATTTGTACTTTGAGGGAGAGATTCCTCTCTTTCATTAAGATTGTCCTGATTGTGGGCATGGTTGTGTTCATGGGTGTTGTCTTGCTCGTGTATGTTTTTCGAGTCATGTGTTTCTTCTTCTCTTTGTTGGTCCTGATAGGCATAATTTCTAGACCTTGTTCTTAAAATTATTTCGTCTATATTCCTTAGGTTTTCAGTATCAAAATCTTCAGGAAGTTTAACTCCTTTGCTAGTTAGCGAGAGTAATATTTTCCTTATCTGCTTCAATAAGTCTTTCCATGAGTTTTTGGAAGGCTACGTTTTCTTGACATTCTTGGAGAAGTTCCTCGGTGATCTTTGTTTTGCCAATATTGGCATACTCATCAAAAGGGTTGGATAATATATGACCCATACTTGATTCTGGTTGTGATTCTCTTTGTTTGTTTCTTTGAGATCGAGTGACAGCGGGCATTTAGTAAATTTCTACCATGATGAATTCTTTGTCTTCTATGGGAGTTTTGGGTAGTGTTGGCGGTTCAGGTTGAGCTTCGTTATATGTGATATAGAACCGTGGGAATAAAGTAGGGTTGATCCTTCCTCCATGATTTAGGCGTTGGTTGAATGCCTCTTTCTGAATGTAAGCCCTACTTCTCAAAGGTTCCTTGTCAAACTTGTTTGTTTTGCCTTGGATATACAATCACATGTGACACAAGAATGTGTGATGTGATGCAAAGAGTTAACGATTGATATAGAGAAATTTATTCCTTCTCGCAAATGCCTTAGAACTAGGTTGTCTCTTCTTCAACTTAGTTTTGTGATGAAGACTTGGTCTTCTCAAAATATGAGGAGTGGTCATACACAAATGATCAAAGGTTGACGTTGATGTTGGATTTGGATACTTCATTTGAATACTCAAGTTCACTTTATCAAGTAGAGGTTTAGTTAGATTCGTCTGCATGACAAAGTGTGTCAAATGATATGGATAAAGCCTCCCGATATGGAAACTTGATTTGACAACTTAAGGATTAAACTAGGTATGTGTTTTTTATAGAATCCGTTGGATGGTGAAACTTTGATCACTGTTTTTAATGCTTCTTGATTTTGTTGGATGAAGTCTTATCTCCACTAGTTGATGATTTGAAAAACTTTGTTTTAAAAGCGCCTTGTTGAGTTTGGAATTTTTCTCACTGATGATTGGATTCAAAGTTTTGGTGCTGAGTTTTCTAAAAGACCTGAAAGGGTATGTGCAACTGTCGATAAAATTCTCCCAAGGTGCAGGATTTGCTCTCTATTTTTCCTTAAAATTGATAATGCGCTAAGGCAGAGACTGAATGTGCTAAAGAATGTTCAGAATGCACTACAAAATGCTCTTTATGCGCTATGATGCCTCTCCTATGCGCTAGTTTAAATTGTTTGAAAATGACTGCTCTAGATGGGTTATGCGCTAATATGTCCTGATTACGTGTTGTTGTTTGGACTGAAAGCGCTATGATGTCTTGAATGCGCTATGTTGATGTTTGAATGCGCTAGACTGATGTTGGAAAGTGCTACTGGGAATTTCACCAGTATGATACTGATTATGCACTAAGTTGACTATTGAAAGCGCTAAGGTTTGGTTCAAATGTGCTACTGAATGGTTGCTAAGCGCTAGGATATTGCTCCTATGCGCTAACTATCCTGATTTATTTGTTTCTGTTGTTTTGAAAACTAACACTTGTGATTTGATGGATGATTTTCTAAAAAATAACTTGAAAACACGGCACATAAAAGAGATAACAATTTTTGCCTATGCCAAATAAGTAGTGTATGTTCTGTGAGGATGTGTTCAAATCCCCGATGTTTTCACTAGTTTGGATAACAAATAAGAAAAATCAAGCAGACTATTTATTCAAGTGTCATCAACAACATCATAGCCCACTAGTCTCGATACTCCATCAGCTCAAACAACCTTGTCACCTCCTAGGGGGCGCCCGTTTTTTTGCCTTTTGCCAAAGATTAACTCAAAGTGAATTGCTTCACAATTGAGTAGTTATCTTGGGAGATATATGGTGAGTGATCTTGGAGGTGTATTCTTCCCCACCCTTGCACTATGATATTGAAGATGTCTGGTAACTGACTCAGCTCAAAGTTTCTAGTGCTAAAGTTCTTAATCAGGCTTTCATTCGGTCTTTAGTGATAAACTCCCTCAGGAGGCTTCCCAACCTTTAGAACAAAGGCTTTACATATCTTAAAGATGTCGGGGGAAGACTAATCACTAAGCAAAACCGTTGAAGGGGACTTTCGTCAACCTCCACATTTGATTATAGTGGGTTGGAACACTTGGCAATAAAGTCATTTCCCACTTAGGTCGTTCCCCTCTCACCGGCCATTAATGACACTCTAAGAGCAACTCGGGAGGGCATGCCTTCTAAAGGACTTAAATTGCTTTGAAGTAAAGAAATCTTAAGAGTGGTTTGGCTTTTTGGTCAGCTAATTAAGGGGAGAGCATATACCTTCCACTTTCGAGACAAAGCAAACAAGTGTTGTTTTTAACCTCCCAAGCAATGATTTTCTAACTTTATATTTGGAGATGTTGCTCCAAAAAGCATGGTGTTATTTTTAACTCTTCATAGCAAAATGTTTTCTATCTAAGAAAGTGAAATCTTGGTCAATGAAATAAATCCTGATGTTTGGTCAACAAAAGGAAAATTGCGAAATGAAAAACTTATTTGCTTAGCACAAAATAATAAGTGAGGTTCTTTTTATCCTTTGCAAAATGAAAATGAGTTAGTTTTATGCACCAAAGGAAAATGTGATTCTTTTTACCCTTTGCAAACTGAAAAGCAAGTTTGTTGTTCTTTATAACTGGCCAAAGGAAGTGAGTTTGCAGTTCTTTTTAACCAGCAAAAAGGAAGTGAGTTTGTAGTTCTTTTTAACCAGCAATAAAGGAAGTGAGTTTGTAGTTCTTTTTAACTAGCAGGAAAATGAACTATTTTTAAACTAACCAAAAGGTTAGAAACAAAAATAATTAAATGCCTAAATAAACTCCTTCAACCTGCAAACAAAGATTAGTAACCTGCAACAAACAGTTAGTGAAAATTTTTAACCCTGAGATGAGCTTATCTAAGCTTAATTTGTACTTATGTTACAAATTATGTTTTTCTTGTGCTTGACAGAGTAACGCGCCAAGCTTCTACACATAAGTGCTACAGAATGTTACAGATGCGCTACAGAATTCTCCCTAAGCACTACACTGATTACCGAATGCGCTACACTATTATCTCGATGCGCAAGAAAGAAATCTAAAGTAGTATGCGCTAACAAAGAGTTCTAATGCGCTAAGAACAAGGTCTGATGCGCTAAACAATATGACAAATGCGCTATTGTTTGCTCCAGATGTGCTAATGAAAGTTCCTAACGTGCTAAAACAACATTCCCACGTGCATGTAATCTTGATCCTGTATCAAAAATGATATGATTTATGGGGATGTGCCCCACGGTTGGCGCCAAAAATATGTGTAGGAAATGAGGGCGACAGAAACGTAAAAGTCTAATTCAAAAGGCCCACACACCAATGAGACTCTTGGTGCAATTTTTAGGAACTATACTGAAATATCTCAACTTTCCAAGGGGTGTCCCATTGTTCTCTATCTCACAGGATCTTTGAAGTCAATGTCTTTGCTCTCCTATCACTAAGAAAAGTGACTTAGGAATGGCTGTTGGCATTATGGATGAATTGATTATGTGTTGCATTGATGTTTTGTCATTGATGTCAACACTAGTTGTTATGGTTGGTTAACGGCAGACAGGTTTTGGTTACCGGTGGTCGAAGATCTAGTGTTACCGAAAGAAGAGACTATCTGTTAGACACTTTCGGCATGATTGGATCAATGGAGTATGTTTTATTTCATGTGTTCAATGTTCCTTGAGCATGTTTTGCTCAGTTGGTATTGATTTGGTAATTGGATGCTATCATACACTCTTGTAAACCCTTACCGGCATTGGTTTAAGGTTTAACCGGCAGAGCTTTCACTTAGAAATCTTGACAGGATGCATAAATGGTGTTGGTGTGGCTTCTAGATGGATTTCAGGATGTTGAAGATGTTCTTTGTTCGTGCTTCAACTACTTGAAGATATTTCTTTGGCATGTTGGACCCAGAATAGGTCTAGTACCTATCTAGGTTATGGACCGGTATCATGTTAATGTGTACTCTACACGTTACCAGGATGTTTCGAGATGATCTATGGATTGGTTATTGTTGTTTTGTCTTAAGTCAACATGGCATATCATTGTAATATGAATTTATGTAATGATCTTATTGTAATATCTTTTAGGTGGCCGACCTAATTGGTTTAGGCCTTAGGTTTGGTATAAAATGATGTGTAAGATCTCATTGTAGATCATAGGATGGGAATGAAAAATATTCATGGTCGTGGAATCTAATATCATATGCGAAGGAGATTTGGTTGATCGTAGGTGATCAAATTGGGATTAAGGAAGAGGTCAAAGGCCTCCGGTATTGAGCTTAATCGGGACTGTAATCAGGCATGGTAGATGCTATCTCTGGTAGTTCATTACTCTGGATTGTTGCCCATTTATCTTGAGGTGGTTATAACCTCTCTGTAGTCAGTGAGACTCTTTTGTAATGAGCAGTATGCTCTAGGCAGTGTGCCTTCCTGCATGTGTGGGCCCCTCATTGTATCACATACTTTCTGCAGAAGTATCATCTGACTATGGGTAGGCTTCCCACCGTGGTTTTTCCCTTTTCGAGTTTTCCACGTACAAATCATGGTGTTATGTGGTATGGTTGCATTGTGTTGATTATTTGTTTCATTGTTAAGTTGAATTGCTTACCGACATCTGTTTCTGTTTTACCGATACTTAATCTAGTTTAAGATTCTTAAGTGGATTAAATGATATAATCTGTTAACAACTGATTCACCCCCCCCCCCCCTAGTTGTTCACCGGTTATCCTAACAATGACAACTCCAAGAATGAGTGATGTTTGATTATTATGCATGAATGCATTCCTAGATATGTATGCCATTGAATCTATGATGATTAAGCTAGCATAAAGATGATGATAAGATTAGCTAATTATCCCATCAATGATATACTAGTATAACATGGATATTCTATGATATTAGAATGCTTCTAAATGCTTATTAAGATGATTTATCAAAGAGGCTAAAATTCTTAGTTAATTAGATTATAAGTTTGATGCATGAAGACTTGGATATATCATTAGCAAAATGACTATAAGTTTGATGCACAAAGACTTTTATATGAAAATGAGAGAATGAGAGCTCTATTTATAGGGAAAATAGGGAAATGGATGGTCAAGATTGAATAATCTTAACAAGGGCCAGGATTGAAAGTTAATCAATTCATGTTCACAATTCTCACCAATCAAATGGTGACAATTGTCAACATGAGGTTGCTTGAGAGGAGATGAAAGAAGCATTAAATGCTTGAGAAGACATGAAGGTTACCCTAGGAGGTAAGGGTTAAGGTTAGGCTAGGGTTATCCAATGGATAAAGCTTTTACCCAAAGGATAAACTCTTGTGCAAGGGTTAAAGGGATAACCAAGGTTAAAGCCATGAATGCTTGATGAGACCCTTGGGTTAGATGAGGTTTGAGTTAGAGAGAAAGTCTCTAATCATGCAAGAAGGTTGAGTTAACCATTAATGGTTATGTAAGAGCCTTAAATGGTTTGGAAGACTTTGAGGGTTAACTTGTTGAGGACATAAAGCCTTTAATGGTTATTGAAGACTTTGGAGGCTTTGAGAAGTGACTTCTCTTTGCTTAGGAATGTGACAATAATTAGGAGATGGATTAGGTTAAATTGGAAGTGATTAGAAGAATCTAGAAGGGGGTTAAGGAGGCAAGTGGGAGATGTAGGAAAATGCAAGTGGAGGAAAAAGGATTTTAATTGAAATAAAATTACTTTATTTCAATCAAATAGATGCAACTTGCATAAATACAAGGGGATTTTAAATAAATAAATTAGATTTATTTATTTGCAAGGATCAATTTAATTAAATGTAAATTTAATTAAAAAGGGGAAAGGGGAACTAATTAAATAAAGTGATTTATTTAATTAAAGGCTAGAAAAGGCTTAGGTGAACTTAATTAAATAAATTGAGTAATTTATTTAGTCAAATAGATGAATATGAAGAAATTAATTAAATAGAATTTAATTAATAGGGGGGATGAGGTTAAAATGAATATTAAATATTCACTTAGGAAAGTGGTCAGATTTATACGTCTATGGGATGGATCCTTGTGTTGAAGACAAAGTCATTAAGATAGGGAAATGTCTTGATGAAGAAGAACAAAAACAATACTCTGAATTGTTACATGAATTCCTTGAAATTTTTGCCTAGATATACTTTGATATCCCTGGTATTGATCCTAAGATTGTAACTCATAACATTGTCTTAGTTCCTAATGCTAAACCTATGAAGCAAAAGATTCAAAAGATGAGCCCTAAAGTAGCATTACTTGTTAAGGTTGAGATTAAAAAATTATTGGATGCCAGATTCATTCATCCTATCGATTATTCCCCATGGATTTCAAACATTGTGGCAGTAGCTAAACCTGATAACAAGATTAGGATGTCTACAGATTTTCGAGATCTTAATAAAGCCTCTCTGAAGGATGATTTCCCTCTCCCGAATATCGATATGATAGTGGATTCTGTAGCAGGTCATGCTTTATTATCCTTCATGAATGGTTTCTCAGGATATAATCAAATCTTTATTAATCCTCAATATCAATTTAAAACCACTTTCACCACCCCTTGGGGCACGTTTTGTTGGGTTACGATGCCTTTCTGATTGAAAAATGCAAGCGTTGCCTATTAGCATGCTATGACCCTTATATCCATTATTACATGCATAAAATCTTAGAAGATTACGTTGATGACATCTTAGCTAACTCCATTCTTCGTGTAGATCATGTTAAGATCATTCATCAAGTATTTGAAAGAATTTATAAGTACAACATGCGCTTGAATCCCTAAAAGTGTGTTTTTGGTGTGGATAATGGTAAACTATGCATCATGGAATTGAGGTGGATACAAAAAAGATAGATGCCATTGTTAATATGCCACCTCCTAAAAATGTTTCCCAATTAAAAAATTTACAAGGGAAGATCCAAGCTATTTGTAGGTTAGTTTCTCAACTTGTGGATCATACCTTTCCTTTTACTCAGTTGCTTAAAAAGAATATCACCTTTCAATGGAATGAGGATTGTCGTCAAGCATTTGAAGACTTAAAAACCTATTTGGCCAATCCTCCTATTATTCAACCCGCTAACCCTTCTAAACCCTTTACGTTATACATAGTTTCTTCTCTTCATGCTCTTGCAACCTTGTTGGCACAACGTGATAAGGATGGTAGAGAATGTTCGGTTTATTATATAAGTCGCACTCTGCTCGATTATCAAGTCTGATATTCTACAATAGAAAGGTAGTGCCTTGCTTTAGTCTTTCCAACACAAAAATTAATGCATTACCTTCTGAATGTTGAAGTCCATGTCGTCATCAAATTTGACCCTCTCAAACATCTTTTCTCTAAAACTGATCTTTCAGAACGCTTAGCCAAGTGGGTTATGATGTTGACTGAGTTTGACCTTAAGTTCATCTTGTAGAAGGCAATAAAGGGTCAAGCGTTGACTGGTCACTTAGTTGAGGCTCCTTCACCCTTCTCCCTACCTAACCTAGAGTCTTTCCCTGATGAATGCATTTTCTCTATTGAGATTGATGACGCTTGGGAATTATATTTCTATGGCTCTAGGTGTTGTACAGGATCAGGGGCGGGGGTGGTCCTAATCTCTCCTAAAAAGAAACCTATCCCTTTATCATATCGTCTCAATTTATTGTGTACTAATAACATTTTTGAATATGAGGCTCTTATAGCTAGAATTAAAGCAACTTTAGCACTAAATGTGAAACATCTACATATCTATGGAGATTCTCAATTAATCATAAGATAAGTGACAGGAATTTATCAAGCTAAGCAAGATAAATTATCACAATATAGAGATTTTTCTATATCCTTGTTGCAAAAGTTCAATTCTTATACCATGGAGCCTGTTCCTTGAAAAGATAATTGACATGTTGATGCAACGGCATGTGTAGCCTCTCTTGTGTCTTTAGAGCACCCCTTGGTAGATCTCAAATTCACCATTCACAACCTCACTACCCTGGCTATTGTTGATAATCTTGGTGATGTGGCACATTGTTGCTTTATATATTTTGATGAGTGGTACTCACATATCGTAAGATATTTAAATGATGGTACCTTTCTAGACTCTACGAACAAGAATACTAGGGCTAGGATTCGCAAGTTGGCTACTAGATACATTATCCTTTCTAATGTTCTTTATGGGAGGGGTTATAATGGTCTTCTCCTTTGATGTCTTAACAAAGATGCAATCCCTATTTCCCTTGAGGAAGCACATTCAGGTGCTTGCGGGGGGCATTTTGGAGGTATATCTTTAGTTCAAACATTGCTCCGAATGGGATATTATTGGTAGACCATGGAAAAGGATTCCTTTGTGTTTGTTAATAAATGTCATCGGTGTTAGCAACATAGCAATTTGATCCATTCTCCCACCCAAGAACTTTGATCTCAAGTAGCGTCTTGGCCCTTTTCTACATAGGGTTTGGATCTCATTGGTAAAATATCTCCTCCTTCATCTCAAGGACATACTTTCATCATCACCGCAACTGATTACTTTGTGAAGTGGGTAGAAGCAGTTCCTCTTATATCCACTACCGCTGAACTAATTTGTCAATTTAACTTAGAAAACATCATTTCCCGATTTGGAATACCTTCCGCTTTCGTTTCGGATAATGGAACGTCATTTAAAAACAAATATGTAAAGAAGTTTCTTGAGAAATATCATATTCAACATAAATTTTCTACACCATATTATCCTCAGTCAAATGGTCAAGTCGAATCTTCAAATAGGATAATTTAGAAAATTCTTTGTAAGACTGTAAACAAACATGGTAAGGATTGCAATACTTAGTTAATATATGCTCTTTGGGCTTACCGAACGAGCGTACGCATTGCTACGAGATCTACTCCTTATAATCTGATTTATGATGTTGGTGCCATTATGCCTTTGGAGTTGGAAATTCCATCTTTAAGAGTTTCCCTTAAGGGTATAATGGATGATTATTCCTATAGAGAACAAAGACTTCAACAACTTGAGATGCTCGACGAACGTCGCATAAAAGTTCTTGAGCATATTCAATCATATCATAAAACTTTACAATGAAGCTACAATGATAAAGTCATTCAACGTTTCTTCTCAATAGGTGATTTGGTACTTTATGAGAATCAATGCAACATGAATGCCTTACTCAAGGAGAAAGGAAATTTCAGCCCTAATTGGCTTGGACCATACATTGTTGTCGAAGTCTGTGGATCGGGTGCTTACAAGATAGAAGATGTGGAAGGTACACCTCTCAAGGAACCCATAAATGCAATGCACCTTCATAGATATTATGCCTAGTTTCTCCCTCTATCTCTCTCCTTCTAAGTTTATTCTCTCTCTCTTCTTGTGTTTTTTCTTTCTTCAAAATTGAATAATATGTTAGCATATCTTCATTAAAGTATGTGGTATTAAATGATATGGTATTGTTTAGTCTACATTACTTCATTCTTGACAACCATGTTTCTTCACTTTATTGTTTTTCTTGGATTCATTTATGTAAATTATAATAGATTTACATTTTATATGTGCTAGCATGTTATACAATTCCTTATGTGTTAAGTAGGGTTATATCATGTTGTGTTTTAGATTTAATTAAATCATGTTAGTCATATAATTCTTAAGCTTAAAAAATTTTCCTCCTACATCACTAAAGTAGCATTTAATTAAATACTTAGTTATTTAATTAAATCACACATGTATCAATTTAATCATGAAGTATTGAGAAATAAATAACATGGAAATTAAATTAGACATACATGTTCATTACCCAATATGTTACTTTTAATCAAAGCAATGCATACATTGTTTATTAAAATAACATGTTTGAGATAAAATATAAGCATATATATATATATATATATATATATATATATATATATATATATATATATATATATATATATATATATATATATATATATATATATATATATATATATATATATATATATATATATATATATATATATATATATATATATATATATATATATATATATATATATATATATATATATATATATATATATATATATATATATATATATATATATATTGATAAATGTCATAACATATATATCACTGTACATCAAAAATATCATATCATGATCATCTCCCATCCCCAGGACTAGTAGTTAGAGGATGGTGACTATATTTACCCTCCTGATATGGTTGTGGGGGTGGGCCCATGGGTGTATATCGTGATGTGGAGCGTGAGTGACTCTGCAAGAAGCTCCTATGATCCCTCTCCATCATGATCCCTTGATAGGTGGTTGCCTTTGCCCGAGATGTTGCTAGATTGCGCTCTATCTGTTGTAGTCTCTCTAGCCAATATCTCTCCCTCTCTCTTTAGACCTTCTCAAACTAAATAGGGGTGAATAGGTCCTCATGCCGCCCTGCACTCCCCTGTGGTCTATGCACTATCTGCAAGAAGCTGGAAATGTGAGCGATGGTGATGAGATATGTCACTGTGTTCTGGATCAGGGAGCACCACTCCTGGACACCAACTACAGAGATAGAGAGATATTTTCATCAGTAACATTCTATATCATCAAATCTAAAAATATTAAGATTCATAAATTAAATAATCATAAAACACTTTACTTGGATCTCCCTCTCGCTAATAGGGGTCTGGGAAAGGACCTCTTGTGACTGGGACCTACTAAGCTATCTGCGCTCATAGTGTCTCTGCATGGTGGGAATAGGATGGTGGGGAATAGAATCAGGACCCCTTATAGGTTCCTTCTCCACTCGCGATGGGATTCTTGGTGGATCTAGGGCTATGGTGTTGTCCCCTAAGTGATGAGGAAGTGCATCTGATTCATCCTCCTTTGCCTCCTCGCCATCCTCCTCACCCTCCTCGTCCTCCTCATCCTCCTCATCCTCTCCTTCCTCATCCTCTTCCTCCTCTCCATCCTCCTCACCGTCACCATCTTGATCTCCCTCTCCTGCATCAGGATCATCTCCATCACCACCAGCCTCCTACTGCCTTGCATCATTGTCTTGATCATCTATGTCCTCACCAAGGTCCTCAGATGTATTAAGGTCCTACATGTCTCCATGGTCTAGGGTTCCCTCTAGGGAAGTCTACCGGAAAGATAGCTCTAGGGTATGTCCCACCCCACCATGTGATGTATCGTCGATGTGTGCCCAGATCATCTCTATAGTCGGCCATGATATCCCAATCTGACCCATTTGAATTTTTGATATCAATCTCATCACTGGTAGGTCTCGGAATGGCTCCTAGCTTAGGGGTCACATGTGAGTGTCGAATGTAGATAGGCACATCTGTAGGGACACACTGCTCAAACCCAAACTATCACTAGACTTAATCGAAGTAGAATGGGACTATAGTGTGGCTATACCATCCCTCCAGGAGATGATTCCTTTGCATACAAAACAACTGCCTATGTATACTTGCCCATATGTACATCCTAAGGTAGGGTCTCTATCTAATGACCAATGTTGTCAATCTGTCAAAACTCACTCTCTAATGCAGTAGATCCCAAAACTACCACTCACGAGTAAGTGGATATGTGAACACTCTAGGCCACTCCAGAACCAAGTCAATGGGTACCCTAGCAGGTCTAGTGCATGTAATGTGCTTGAATATCCATATATGTAGCAGTGTGCAGGTCATCGAGTTGCATCCCTATCCAAACACATACTCACCTAGGTCATGGTAGAGGTGGGATAACATGCTCTACCCCTAGAATAATACCCTCAAATGTCTCTCCATGTCTCTAACTGCGTAAGTGAGACCTCTGTGCATATGTTTTGCGCCCATTAGGGCACACAGCTAATGAAATGGTCGCAATCATCAGTTGTCTCACTAGTGGAACCGCACTGGTGGGATGCAAGAGCTAACTGACCATAATGTGGCCCCTCATCTCACTGAGCATCTCTCTCTTGATGTAGTAGACCTCCTCCCTCTTGTAATCAGTAGTGGTGCGGTCTGCTCGGTATCTCACTGTCATTTCCTGATAAGAAGATGAAGTATGTGGTAAACATCCTCAAGTGTGACTATCATCTCCCCATAGGTAGTAGAAAAGTGGAGGTATCCACATCCCATCTCTCCATCAGTGCCATCAGCATCGCTGGATGGAACTTGATGGCGGGCATGGTCATCACGTACCACAACCCTACGACATGGAGCAACACTCTATCCTTTGGTGAAAGCCATAGAATCTAACTCTGCAGACTCCGGAAGGTGTGACCGGCAGTATGCTCATGAATATAGGGAAAAATCTACAAAATTAAAAACATCAAATCATCAATAATCGCTCAATCAATCATAATCATCTAACAAAAGCATCATCAATCTATACTATCTATCTAACGTCTGATCCCATGTGACCCTTGGCTGCTCTGAGTTGGGACTAGGGTGCCTTGGGAGGATGAGCGTACCCACTTGGGACCAAGGACCAGGGCGCCCTAGGGCCCGTCGGGCCCAAACAGGGGGCACATGCATGATTTAGACAGTGACATCATTAATCTTGAAAATGAGCGTAAACAGAAAAGTCAAAGAAGAGTCAACGAAAGGTCAACTCACCTCATCGAGTAGTTCATCAGTCAAAATGGCTCGATGCAAGATCTTCATCCGTGTGGGTCACTCGGGTCGACATCGAGGCATGATAACTGATGTGCGGGCTCCTCTATAGTGAATAGTGTCGAAAGTCAAAAAGTGACAAATGAAAGTATTTATGTATTATGCTCTTTTTCATTTTTATAATTTTAAGTTATAAACCCTAATTTCGCCCTTTTCACTCAAATCTATCATAACTTGAGCTAGGGGGCTCCTATTTTGTGCATTTGGTGGTGTTGGAATCATACTTTCGCCCTCTTGCTCTGCATTCATTCCATAAAGTGCTTGGATGTACAATCGAGCCTTGTTGTGAACATGTTTCATCAAGGTCTTCATCACATTTCGTTGTGGTAAACATGATACCTTGTTTCACCTCACTAATAAGAAAGCCGAAACAAGGGGGGTATATAACTACCCATGAATTTCATCACTTTTCTTAGTAAGCATTAGGTGATTTTGTCATCTAACATGTGGTTTTGTAGGGTGTGGTTCCTAACTGTGTACTGCAAATACCGCTAGGGGCTTCATCCGACAACTTATGGATATATCTTTTTTTCAAATGATGTTTACTTTTTATGTACTTTAGTTTGCATATGCACATAGTGTCATATGATCGCTAAAGTGGAAACTAAATGTAGCATCGTAAATTGTACACCCTTGCTAGGGTGGTGCAATTCTACGCTTGGTTTAGCACCCACCTTAGTGTGTTTTGCATCTTGCATTTCTCATCTCCTTTAAGTATTTAATTAATTAATTTAATTTAATCTAAATTCATATTTCACCTCTTCACATGTTATAAAGTTGGGCCCTTTACTCTAAGTGTGCCCCTTTTCATTAAATCATAAACCCTAATTATGTCCTATTTCAACCTTTAAGGCTTGATTTCGCATATCAAAGCATCTTGAAATCAATAGTAACTTTGAGATTCTATCTAATATCATCATATCTAATGGCCTGAAAATTTGGTGAAAGTTGGTCGGACCATGTGCACTTTGCACATGGTCCCCGATATTTTTCCTGAAATTTTGGGAGCATAATTCTATGATATATGATGCTTAATCCCAAAATATTGGTGGGAAATTCAATCCTAGGTCGGCCTAAAAATGAAATTAATATCTAGGGTTTCATACATAAGATATCTCTTTCTTCATTTGAAGGCATCTAAGGAAATCTAGAAAAGAGATTTTTGAATGAGCACAAGGAGCCTTCAATTTAGCGAAAGAGAAGATCTTTGGAGTTTTCAACAACATTCAACAACACCTATCAAGCAGTCATCAAGAATTATTTCATCAATTGGGGGCTTTTGAAGATATGGGAAAGCAATAGGAGATCACCAACTGAAGATTGTCTTGTACCTCTCCCTTGGGGTTGGGTATGATTTCATGTTGTTTCTATGTCTTTTTATGAGCTTAAATACATCAATTTGATTTACATTTATGCTTTAGAGAACTTTGCATCATTGATTTAGAGCATTTACTTTGTCAATTATAAGCAATTAGGGTTTACTCTTAGGGTTGCTCTAGATTGTTTACTCTCAGCCTAGGATCTTGCACACACACAAGGTTCTTGCACACACACAAGGTTCTTGCACACACTATTTTAAATTACAAATTGATTATTCGTTGAGGTGGAAATCACCAAAATGGGGGTTTGACTAAGGCAAAACCCTACATAGCCACCTAAAACCCTACTTTTCAGCTATAGGTGCAGATTCAGATCTAAGCGTCACTGCAAGTTTTAGGACCAACAAAGTGCACATAGACTATTTCGGAGGGAAGAATTCATCAGAAACCCCTAGGACAGGGGCGTGGTGCCTTGGTCCTCCTTTTTTTCAGTAAGATTTGGCATAGCAGTGGGTTTCAGGTCTCAGATTCCAGTTTTATAGGTACAACTTATGTCTGTAGAATCAGGATAGTGATGCAGCACCCTAGTCCTAGACATTTTAGCTCAGATTTCTGACATAGGTGCACCTCTGAATTTGCCTCTTAATTTGTACTTTTCAGCAACATATATGTTATTCTCAGTCCTGTATTTTCAAATTAGGGTTATTTGTATATATGTGCATCTTTCCTATCTCTCATTTGCAACAAGAGAATATAAACCCTGAGAGGTAATCCTTGGCTCTCTCTTCCTCACAAGAAGTAGTAGAAGTGTGTCACCTCCCTAATCTCTTTCGTATTCCATGAGTGTGTATGTAAGAGTGGGATTAGGGTTTGCTTGCTTAGTCTTACTTTTTCCCCTACACAAGTCTAGTAAAGGGTAAGACTATCAAATCCATCATCATCATCACCTTGATTTCAAGGTCTATATTTTCCTTTTAGTTTCTTAGGTTTACATATTCAAATCACTCTCCAAAATATTTCCAAAAAAATTATAAAAAACAAAACAAAAAAGAAAAAGGGTCTCCTTTTCATTTCCTTAGCTCCATTGTCTTCCCAAAATAAAAATAAAAACTTAAAAAACATAGGATCTCATATATCATTTCCTTAGTTGCGTTTTAATTCAAAAGTAAAAAATCTCCAAAAGCATAGTATAGGGACATAATCATCCTTTAGTCACATCCTCATAACATAGCCTAGTTGCATTATCATAAGCTCATTCCCAACCTTCTCAAAACATCAAAATTAAAAAATCTCCAAAAGCATAGTATAGGGATGCAATCATCCTTTAGTCACATCCCCATAGCATAACTTAGTTGAATTATCATAAGCTCATTTCCAAACTTCTCAAAAAAAAAAATGAAAATCCACAAATCATAAAAAAAAATTAAAAAAATAGTCAAAACCAAGTATCAAAGTCATATCCAAAACATCAAAATATTTGTCCAAGACGTGACTAGTCCTAACCTGAATAGGGATTGGTTACAGAAAATGATGGAATAAGTTAGAACAAATATCCCTTTAATTCAAAAATAATTATAATTATTCCAACCTTAATTCTCTTATGACACCCTATCATCACAAACAACCCATCATTTATACCAAACCAATTTACACATGGCCCAAAACTATCCAACCTCCACATTTTTATCACCCCAATCCCAATCACAAAACTTGCAATTCACAAATCCTCTCTACCCACAACCCAACATTACACCTCACATGTCACAAACAAACATGAAAAACCAAACCCCCTTTCAACCAAATCCAAATCCAAAATCAAAAGCCAACCATGTCAAATTCTCAAAACTATTTACATTCTCCTCCAAAGAATAATCACATACTAAATATTTTCACAAAGGCTTTTAGAGTATCAAAACAAAAACACGATGATCAAGACATGTTTTATAAGTAAGATCAAAATCTTATACCTATGTCTAGCAATGGCTTATCCTACCCTGAAGAAATTAGCTCTCAAATTGCCTCCATATCTCCTACCGTTCCTTCATCCCCTAAAACTTCACAAATACCATCTCCATTAAATGACACATCCAATGATGACACCTTTTGATTTTACCCCCAAGGGCTATCCAATATACAAATCTAAGATAATCCACTTCTTTATACAAATCCCTTATACAATTGAGACATCCTAGATCCAGTGTCACCATATGCTTCATTCCCAATCAAACATACTCTGGAGAGACCCATTCAAAATCCATTCTTATCATGACAAATTTTTGAGTCCTTTCAAGAATCATCCATACATATCCAAACTCATACCCCATGTTAAAAGGATAATCCAAAGATAGAATAAATAAGTCCTAGCATAAATCAAGATTGGGATATCGAGACCCTTCCATCCCATCCAATTTTTGACCAAGATCCTATATCTCAAGATTCTTATGATGATACCCTTATTCCTTTTTGTTTCATCCAAGATGACCCCCTTCCATCCCAAGAGCTATGTATCCTTCCAAATCTCATTCATAATCCACTCTCTAAGCAAGATCATGGTATCTCCTCTATCCCATCCAATGATCCTAGTCTAAATCAAGGAAAAAGCACAAATTAGAATGATCTTCTTCCGTGTCAAGATCAAAGTGTCCCTTCATATCCACATCATGATCCTAATTCTCCTCAAGATCTTGTCACCCCTACTCAAGCTAGTCATGAACTCCTTACTTATCAAATGGGTTCCTCCACGTTCATTCGATTTGGTTTACTCCATGATCCTGTCATTCCTTCCATAGCATATACCTCTCAAAATGGACTCCCATCTTGTGTTAAAAATAATAAGTATCCCATTGGTAAAAAAATATATCAAAGCATACATTATCAAGGCAAAGGGTTAGGCATCCATGAATAAGATATATTAGAACCCCTTCATAAAAAAGAAAATCCAATTTATCAAGGCCTTGGCTACATACCTCAAACTCAAGACATTGGTATCCCTTCTAAATCCCACCTCCCTTCATCTAAATCTAAACATACACATTCCCCTTCATCCCTTTCATCCATCTTAGGTCCTTATATTCCTCAATCCAATAGCCATACCCCTTTCATCATGCTTAAGTTAATTTTGAAGGATAATTGCAGACCGGTCAACTTGAATGATTGAATTGTGATTAAACTATTTTGACTGATTTACCCCCCCTCTCAGTCACTGGTTAATCCTAACAATTGGTATTAGAGCCTTGGTCCTCTGAAGAAAAGCTTGACAACTCGAGGAAAAGATCATGGAGGAATACCGGTATTAGAAGCAAATTGATGAAGCCAATGAAATTATTGCTTAGCTGAAAGAGAGACTGAGAAAAACTCTTGCTAAAAGAAAGGAACTAGCTCTACAACTAAATGAGAGTCAAGATATCATAGATAAACTCTCATAACAAAGTGGATCTAAACAAGCAGAAGAAGAAGTCTCAGAACTAATGGAAAAGAACAAGAATTTGACTGAAGAAATCACATGTCTAAAGAGAGAACATGAAAGTCAGGCCCTGAGAATGACTGAAATACTAGAAGCCAGTAGAAATGCAAATGAAACAAAAAGAGATGTAGAAGAAGCTTTGTCAAAAGCTGAAAAATCCAAAAGGCTTGTTGAAGAAGCCCTAAGAGAAAATGATGCAATCATCATTGTGAGAGATGAAGAAATTTGAATTCTCACTCAGGAGAATGAATACATACATGAGCATCTGCATGACAACACATAGGAAAAGGAGAAAATGATGAAAGAGATTGAACAACTCAAAAATGAGTTGAAAGGTGCAAATGAGAGAAATGAATTGCTAAGGAAATTTAATGAAAGCTCTGAGAATATAAATGAACAACTAAAAGCTCAAAGGACAACAAAGGAGACAACTGGTCTTGGTTACTCCGAAACAGGTCTTATGGAAACCGAAGAATCATCTAAATCCAAAAGGATGAAGGATGATAAAAGGAACAATTCAGGAATGAAAGGTATGAAGTTTTCTAAATCTTCTTGCAATCATTCTGGTAAACTAGGTCATAAGTATGATGTCTGTAAAAATCAACCGGTTAGTCAAAAGAAGTCTTTCACCTTTGATGGTTACTACCATAATTGTCACTCGATCTATCAGCATGTCAAATAGAAGAATATTTAATGGATATTGCTTTACATGCAATAAATATGGACACAAAGCTAAAGAATACATGTTCAAGTCAAATATATTAAGAGCACCATTCAAAACAGTTAGCCCTAACAAGAGGAGTAATAAGTTCAATGCCACATGTTCCACTTGTGGTAATTTTGGTCATGTTACAACAAATTGCAGAATGGGAATGGGTCAGAGAAATAATGCAGGACCATGGAGGACAAGTAGTATGGCATGTTTCAATTTCCATAAGATTGGTCACTTAACCAAAGAATGTAGGAACCGATCCTATAACCAGTTTGAAGACAGGAACCAGTTTGGCAAGAAGAAAGGGCAAAATGACTTGAAAGAAAAGAAGACAATTGAAGAAGTGAGGAATGAAATGAAAAAGACATGGATTAAGAAGGAAGAAAGAAAAGAATGAGAAAGTCATTTTGAAACTAATTCATCATCCATCAGTGATGAAAGTTCCTCTTCAAACTAGGCATATCGATGCTCAGGGGGAGCACATATGGTAAGATCATTATTGAATCCCCTCGACCGATATGAGGTTATGTCTATCTGCATAGTTTAGATGCATAAAAGTTTGTTTAAAGCTCTTGTTTGGTAAATGTTTTGAGGGTTAGTGTAAATGTTATTTGTGTACCAGTATCGGTAACAAGTAACCGGTAAAAAGTAAATTGGTGTACCTTAAGTTGTAAATGGTCAAATTTACACTAACTAGCCATTGCATTGAAGCACCGATAAATCTTAACGGATAAATAAAGAAATGTCAATACTTTTCATTCACCTTGCTTTCTTGTGAAAATTCTTGAGCTCTCATGTGACCTAAGGTGATCAAAATATTGCTAGTGTTATTTGTGCGAAGTGATCAAGCAGCGTTATAATAGTGATTGGCAATCCTAGAGGATAAGGTATTCAAACACTGTTTTGAGTACTTTGTTTGAAGTTCATCATGGGAGCTTATGTATCGACTCCTGTATTGGTTGAATCACTTAAGGAACCACAACCCAAGATCAAACTTCATCCTATGAAGGCTGGAGAGATTGACATGACCGGTGCCCTATCATCTGTGCCCTCTGGTGTGTTACTGGTTGAAGATATTCGCTCCTTCATCCATTGCAAGCTTGAAAAACTTGGAGACAAATATATTTGAAGTGAATTCAAAGGGTTATGTAATCATGATCTGCTGAAGGTAGAATATTTACATCTGAAGACCAAGGGTTTTTCAAATGTTGTTGACTTTCCCGATCTATTTCATGTCGATTGGGTTAGGTATGTATTAAGCAGAGTGCATGATCAATTTATATGGTTGGAAGCTGAAGCACCGATCAAGATTACAAAGGATGTAATTCAAAGAGTAACAAGGTTTAGCACAACCGGTGAAGCACTAACCCTAAGAACAATATCATCTATTGAAGTCACCTGGTTGACCAAATCCCGTTTTGATAGTAGAGCAATGGCAATCGCTCATATTGAGGATGCAGAAGTGAGGTTTTCTTCAGCAGTGTTGGGTTATAGGGTCTATCAATCAAGTCACATGAACAGTGTGTCGAGTGGTGTTATACATGCAGCCTATCGAATTATCAAGGAGGATGCAACATATGATATTTGTGAAATGATCAGAAGTCAATTTCTTATGAACATGGAGCGAATTAAGAAGGACAAGAAGCAAGCATTCAAATAAGGCTCATTATTGGTATGTATATTTTTCTATGTGCAAAACTTATTTCCCAGTAAGGGTAATGTAGTATGGTCTGAAGAAAAACCTATCATGGTTCAGATAGGTGAGATGATTAGGGATTTAGGAGATAGGTTTGGAGAAACAATGTGGGATATTTTAAAAAATTCTAAATAAGAATGCACAAAAGAGAGAGAATCCCAACCGGTATAGTTTAGAAGTATAAGGACAACATTTGTTTTCTAGTTGACACTGATTGTTGCATCATTCAAGCGATTCAACCTAGAACCTTTTGGATACCTGCCATGGGTTATGAGGTCAGAGTAGACATTACTAAGGTGTATGCAAACATGTTACTGTCTAAACCGGTAGACAGAAAATAAAAGAAATTTGGAACTTATGAGGAGGCAAGCTCCAAAATAAAATAGGAAATTAAGGAGCCAATCATACAAAATAAAGTAAGGAAAATTATTGATACACTAGACAAAATTATGGAGGAGAAGCATCCGATGCCACTACTTCCACCAGTACTAGTGAACAAACAGAGGCCAAATCAACCAAAGCTAAAGAACAAACAAGAGAAAAGAAGAAAATGTCAAAGGCAAAAGCCAAGGGTACTACAACCAACAAGCCGACATCATACACAAAAAAATAGGAAATAGATACTCCTGCATCTTCACTGAGTAAAGGTAGACCGGAAGGAGTAAAATATGCTAGGAAGAAAAAGTGTGAAGGGACGGTTGACACAAAGGCTAATAAGAAGCCAAAGAAAGATGTAAAGGAGGGTGATAACACTGACACCCAATTTGATGTAGAAATAAAAGAAGTCAGAAGAAGTGGTAGAAATGTACTTCCAACTGTTGATGAATTGGTCCATGGGATCAAAGAGTTTGGAGGTTTATCTGGTGTTGGGAGAAAATATCCCCTTTGCAATGAGGAGGAAAAAATAAAAATTGAAGATGCACTTATGTAGAACATGCATAAGCTATGCAGATCTCCCAGTGAACTATATGAAATAGTTCCATCCGACTTGCAAGATCAAATTGAAGGGAGATGGAAAACCGCTTTAGCTATTGAGAAAGAGCATAGGATAAAAGCACTCATGGAAGTGCAACATGAGCTTGATTATAATCAAGCATCTATACTGGCAGAAGCATGTATTCAATGCTTTAAAATAAGGAACAGGACATGGAGAGTTGCAATAGGAGATGTCCAAGGTGTGCATGATGAGGGTGTTGCCTTGTGGAATAAAATCTTGAGCCAACAAAAGGAAGTTGAAGAAGAAATAGAAAAGGGAACAAAATAGAACCAAGGTGCAACTACCCTTGACAAAGGGAAAGGTAAAGACAAAGACTCTACTAAAGGTTTTGATGTTTTCTCAGTTGATGATATCATCGGTAATGTTGCGTCAGATATTCCTAATCTAAGTAAGGATGTAGAGAAACCGGTTGAACTCAAATCAACCGTTGAAACTATTGATATTGGTGTTTCACCGGTAAAGGAAACCACTCAAACCAAGCATCCCAGTGTAGATGAAGTTATAGTTGAAGATATACCTTATGAAGATACACCTCACAAAACTTCAATAACAATAAGTCCTACTGACAATGAACCCTTTTATCAGAGAAAAAGGAAATAGTGGAGAAGGAAGAAAAACATAAGGAAGTAGAAAAGAAGCAAGAAGAGATGACAGAAATAGAGGAGAACGAAGAAAAACATAAGGAAGAAGAAAAGAAGCAAGAAGAGATGACAGAGACAAAGGAGAACAAGAAAACAATGGTGGACACTCTTCCAGTAAAGAGGAAGTTAGATTTAGAAAAGGAGAGTGAAAAGAAGAAAGTTAAATTCACCACTGCAGCCAGCTCTGTGGTTAAGGATAAAGAAATGGATGAAGAAACAGAGGAGGAAGAAGAGGAAGACTTTGTAATCGACATAAAGAAGATGAACCCTAAACAATTAATGAAAGTTTCTGGAAAATTGAAACTTCAAGCTGAAAAGGCAAAATTTAGAGCAAAGACAAAGAAGACCAAAATTCTTAATACTGCAAAAACCATTTTGTCTAATCTCATTCCTGACATTGCTATATGACAATGCACCCATCATTGATCAGTTGGGAACTCTTGTCAAAGCAATTAGTTCAAAGGCAATTGATCTGGAGAAGGTTGCAATTAGACAATATGAAACAAAGAGAGGTGAAAAGTTAATGGAATACATATCAATTGGCAAAGTTGCTCTCTCCAGCAGCACTAAAGAGGTCAAATCCATTCTACTGGAAGTTGGCCAATTATTGCTCAAGTCATCAAACTTCATCGATTTAATCCAAGATCTTGAAGATAAAAGAACTCAGACTCAAAGGGAAATCCAAGATCTGGTAGGTTCTTTTGATCCTCTAACCAGCTCTACAATGACGTTTAGTGGAAAGGTCAAATAGTTAACTCATGAAATCAAAGAGTTAAAAGAGGAAGAGGATAAATGAGCTCTTAGTCTGCTAGAGCTACAATGCTACCTTGCACCGATCATTGATTTCATGCAAAGAAATGTCAAAGAAATAGAAGGCATGATAAGTGCACTTGACTATAAGTCGGTAGATGAAATGGAGGATTTAGTTACATTTTTGCATGGACACTGCAACACCATGAAACAGGTGAAGTCTTCATGGCAATCCTCTTTGCAAGCTGCAAAAGAAAATTTCAAAGATATTTTTGCTTTACTTTCATAAATCCTTTTGTATATTCTTTGCCATTGATGTCAAAAGGGGGAGTTTGTATATGTACATGAGGTAGATGAAATAGGGGTCAGAACCAACACATACATAACTACTTTGTAGTGTTTTCCACCAATGCCAAAGGGGGAGTTTGTTGGCATTATGATGCATTTTGTATGACCAATGAAATGGTTGTCATTATTGGCAACATCATCTTCTAATTCTCCACAATCTATCGGTAAAGCAGTAAAGGGTAACCGGTGAAGAACACGAGTCCTTATTTCTATCGGCAATGAGTAGACCGGTATATAGGGGTTAACCGGGTAAGCAGTAAGTAGACCGGTATACAAGAGGTAACCGGCTAAGAAGTGAGTAGACCAGTATACAGGAGGAAACCGATTAAGTAGAATTGGACCGGTACATAGGCGACAACCGGCAATATAGGAGTCTCAACCGATAGACCTAGATAACATCCAGTTGAACCAACAGTCCTCTCTTTTCAACCGGCAGACTTATCGGCATGAACGACTGTCTTGATCAATATTCCTGGAATGATTTTTGGAGAGTAATTTAAGGCGCGGTAACATAATTTTGAATCTGATTTTTTGGAGGGAAATTTGGCACCTGAACAAAAGGCTAATATATTCATAGAATTCATTTTTTGATAAGGTTGTTGTCAATGTGAAAAAGATATGTGTGAATGAAAACAGAGGGAGCAAAACAGAGTGTAGCAGATACAAGTATGAATCAGTGAAGCCGACACTGATCAGTTGAACAGAGCATGCAAAGTGGATCTATGAGACAGAGGTAGTGTCATAAGATAAATCATTCATCTTTGTCGCCTTCTAACAATTGCAACATTGTAAATCCCTTAACAGGGTGAACCTTAACCGGTTCTTTATGTAAAATCTCTTAATCGAGTCACTTCAGATATAAAGTTGTAAAATCCTCTAGCAAGGTGAACTTTAATAGGTTCTAAGGTATTCTTAACCGGATACCAATCACTTCTAATAGGGTTATGTTCTTAGAAAAAACTAGTTGTAAGCTCTTAACAGGGCACTCTTTTTCACAACAGTAAAAGAGATTGTGGGTTATCCCCACCGTGGTTTTCTCCCTCTAACAGAGGGTTTCCACGTATAATTGCTAGTGTTATGTGATTCTTATTTGTGCATGCAAATCTCTTTTCTTTCATGTTCTTTTCTTTCATGTTTTATGCAATGCTTAAGTTAATTTTGAAGGATAGTTGCAGACCAATCAGCTTGAATGATTGAATTGTGATTAAACTATTTTGATTGATTAACCCCCCCTCTTAGTCACCAGTTAATCCTAACATTGAGTCCTTCCCCCATATGCTTTCATGCATCCATTGTCTTCCAATAAAAGGTCATCATGATGAAAACTTGGCAAACAGGTGTCATGTTTCATTTTTTAAAAATAAAAAAAGACAGAAAAAAAAAGTAAAGAGAAATAAGTCGTCCACTAATGAAAACCATTGTTTGTGGCATATTGGGCAAATAACATGATGAAAACTTGAAAAACATATGTCATGTGTAATCCATCATCCCCTTCAACTCTACACTTGGGGGCAAGTTCCATCCATTCTATCCTACCCACCACATCTCTCATTATCCCCCATCCACTATCCATCGCCCCATCTACATCCATATCCCCTTTTCCACCTTTGATCTTGATAATGCTAAGGATCCTCATAAGCATCATGCATCCTATCTTCTTTACTTGTTCGACACTCTTTAGTTTGTATCCCTTATTATATCAATTTCTTACTTCCATCATCCATTACCACCTTTGATAGTACTTATCATATGCACATCCTATCTCCATCCGATCAAAATCCATCCCTTGATCTTTATCAAAACTAAGGACATAAAATGCAAAACATATTTTCATAAACCTCTTCACATGTCCATCCCTGTGAAATGACATGCCCTTCCATACAACAATTCATCACCTTACATTGTCATACCAATCTCTTAGTTTGGATACACATGTTGTCTCATCGTCAGATAGCCCTTGGAAACTAGATTAGCTTTGATTTAATTATAAGCTACCTTCATCCTTCACATATCCATTTCCCTCCCACCAATTTATTCATCCACTCATATTTTGTATGCCTTGCTAGACACCGGAGGCAAATAAATACATCTTGCTTGACAATAAATCATGACATGTGTATTTTACCTCTATCAATGAACCATTATTTTCCAAATATCCAAAAACATTAAAAAATATCTTGAAAAATACAAAAACATCTAAAATGTCCCGAAAAATACAAAAGCATCGAAAAATTTCCTAAAGAAAACTCCAAAAATATTGTAAAACTTTCAAAATCCAAAAATATCAAACAACCCTATAAAACTCTAAAAAATCATAAAACAATAAAACCCTCCATCAATCAATCATAATAAATTATCCTCTTGCAATGATAGACATATGAGTGAACACAACCAGAACATCACACAAAACACCGAGCTTAACAAATCATGCATTAACAAAGCTAGCTTGCCTGTCAGTTTTTTAACATCCTTATCAAAACATCATTCCTAAAACATGCACCTTATCAAATATCACATCCTAATAGATATATCTTTCCTACAATGGTCATCTTATGTAACAACTTTTTTAATCAAGAAACACTTTGGCAAAAATATCTAAATGGCTATTGACTTGTTTGGTCCAGTGAGTCTTATGTTTTATTTGATTTATCTTTACATCATATGTTCCTATGTTACTCAAGGATATCCACATGTGATTAGAGGAGCAAGGATGGATCATGATTGTTATCTTTGATTTCTATTTGCAATTTATTTTGGCAACATTGTTGTGGAAACTATATTTCTTGTGTGTGATTAGGGTTTCCATTTGGCATAATCAAATCACCCTATGCAAGTTAAAGGTAATCTAACGCTTTCTTGCATCAATATTAATATGCTTTGTGGTTACTTCCTCACATATTTTGATAGGGATCTATTGTCAATAGTGTGAGTCAGGGCATTCCTTGTCCGCAACGTATGTTTATGGAGACGAATAGTCTTCACGTTGGTCTTTTCATACGTTGGTACAATATATCTAATTTCTACATAATAAGGCTCAGTGATGATATTATTATACCCTAGTGAAAGCACAATACAAATTTAAGATTGGTCTATCAATCAGATCATGAACGAAATGATCAATCTTATCCAAATTTGATATCAATCAACTCTTTTCATAACTCGTATTCTTCACTCCTTACTAAAAATTCTTCTACTTGTTCATATTTCCTATCAACCAATTCATATAATCATATATCCTTTATCTTACACAACATGTGTCCTTCCTAAAACTAGATGATCGTCTATCTTTTTTGTCTTATACAAGATTTGTCCTTCTTGAAACCAAACTTGACCTTTACCAATCAATTTGGTCAATCAATCAATCTGCAAATCACTCCAACCATCTCTTATATCCAATTAAACCCATACATGTCATCAAGAAAAACCATTCTTCTATCTATCATATGGCATTTTTCTTCTTTCGAGAGATCATTTATGCCTTTAATGCACAAATAATCTCTTAAGGGGGCACCACATTACCTTGTCGCCATTGGGGCATACTGGGGCAAAAATTTATCAAAATTTCTTTGAAACAATACTCAAAATCACATTGTCACAAAGAGGGGCAAAATGTAGACACCTCAAATTATCTCGCACTTACAAATACTATTTTTACCGATTATTCCTTTTTATTAATTAAATAATTTTAACTCTTTAATTTGACTTTATTCTTCTAAACTAACATTATTCTTCCGTTTAAAATTCAAAATTTGAATTTCCCTCCAACTCCATAATTAAATAATTTTTAATTATTTAATTAGCTAATTTTCCTCTAATATTAATTAAATAATTTTATTATTTAATTAATCCCTTTTATTTACCTATGAGATTAACAGCTTGTAGGAGAAAGATTCTTTATAGTGATTTTGCAAGGTTTTAGGCTTACCGAGGAAGAACGGAATTTTGGTTGTTAAAGAGCTTCTTTAGTTCACTCTACCTCAAATCTCTGCCTCCTTAAAGATAGGAAATGTTGTTCCAGCAAATTATAAATTGCAACTATACTATAATTGGGTTGTCACCTTGTATATATGTAATTTCCACATGGTGTATCCACAGTATGGGTGGATCGGTTGTAATGTATCAATGTAATCTCTCATTGTAATTAGTCAAAGGCTAACTTGTGATATGTACTTAGTCCCCATGGGATAGGATGTTAATTTCCAAGATTGTATCCTTGGGCAAGACCAGAGGTTTTCTTAGTGCGGTTCTTTCCTACCAATGCCCACACTGAACTGAACATGTATAACTTTTTTTAATTAATAAAATATATTATACGGCTACAACCCATTATCAATAAAATAAAATAAAATCCCCTTTATTTACTTTAATTAAATAGTATTTATTATTTAATTAAATCAATTTCTACTTTCTTCTCATAATTAAATAATTATTCCAAATTATTTGATTAACTAATAAGGTCCTCTCAATTAAATAAATTTTCTAATTTATTTAATTTAATTTCTCTCACATTTCAATTCAATTTCATTTCTCTCTCATTTCATTTAATTTAGTTTCTCCCACATTGTGGAAACCATATTTCTCTACATTCAATAGAATGTTAATTTCATCCTTTCTCCTACAACACATGTTAAAAAGTTCTAACTGCCACTAACTCTTAGTTACACTAGTGACTTGTTGTCTAACTCATCAATCACTTTTTCTAATAGTCAATCAATCCACCATTTTCAGAATCACTTTTTCTAACTAACTCATCTATCCACCAATTAAGTCACTCAAATGAGTTAACTTGCCAATCAATTCAAAAACATTGAGTGATCATATCCCAACTACCTTGTCTCACTGATCCTCCACCATTGATCTTTATGTTGTCAAATCAATCCTGATCGTCGATTCAAATCCCAAAAATCTACAAATTGTACATCATTCTCAAACATTACTCTAACACTTTCTCATCTTTATTGTTGCTTGTTCATTTTTTGGTGTTAATGATGGTTCTTAGAATGACTATTAGTGCTAACGATGGTCTGAATTGCTCTATACCTAGCCAATTCACTTGACCTTTTCCCAAACCAAAATTAGAGGCATCCTTATAGCCTCCCCCCATATTGAACATATGATTACTACAAAGTTTGTGCTTGATTTTCCTTATTGAGGTTTCCTACCCCATTAGGAACTCTCACTATGCTTTCTCAATTCTACTTCTTCTTAGTGCCAAGGATGTTTCTTGGAATTGTCGTTGACATCGATGATGGTTTTAAGAACCTTGAAAATCGCTAATTGACTTTTTATAAAACTAGTTAATATTTCTACTAAGAATGAGAACCATTAGAGGTTCCCAATGTTCTTGGAACACCCAAACCTCTAACTCATTCCTAGTTAAAGGAAAACCTCCAACTTGAAATAACTTCATCATTTTTTTGTGAATTTTCCTTGAATTTTGACATGATGGGACACATTTGGCTATAGTTCATGATGAAGAACTTGGAAACACTAACTTAATTAAAATTTTGGCTTTTCAACTATTGGGTGTGTAACATTATTAAATATTCAACAAGAAATGGGATGAATTAGGGATTAGAATTCGTGAATATACATACCATATACAAATGTGGTATCGAGAGAAAAAAAAATTTGAAACTATAGTATGTTGAAGACTTAGACACTTTTTACAAAAACTTGGCAAGGTTTTGACAATCAAACTAAAGGCTAGAAGCATGTCGAAAATGACATAAACCCAAAGGCAACACTGCAAGCTTGAAAGGTCGACAACAATTAAACTTAGCCATTTTGTTGAAATGAAAAATCAAGGTTTTGAGGGTAATGTAGAAAGTATGTAAGCACAAGGATGACCAAAAGGCTGTTAACTTGATAAACTTAATAAATGGTCAATTTTAGATTTTCAAATGAAGTTTTACTAAGATATGGACACAGTGTAAGGAAGTTGAGTATCAGGACAACTTCCTACACTAATCTTGATAGGAGGGTAATATGAAACTTTTATAGATGTTTACAACAATTACAAAAAAATAACAAAAATAAACATAAATAACATGCATACCACAACATAGTGGTTTACGTGGGGGAAACCCTTTCGGGAGAAAAACCCCACAGTCCAAAATTTGCCAAATATATTATTCAAAAATCAACAACGAATTACAATATAATTATAGATAAATCTTCTCACAAGAGTATCACAAATGAAGATATAGAGGCAACTCAATAGCTATAAGACTCTTACACATAATCTTCATCTCATGCATTGAATATATAGGAGATACAATACATGAAACCATCAAACAATATTACAAAACCATGGGCTAAAACCACCCAAGAGTGGTGCCCATCTTATATCCAATATAAGATGACCTATGATGTGTCAATACAAACAAAAACACATGTAACTCCCTTTTATAGCTCATTTACATGTGTCTAACACATTTTTATATTTCCTATTTTAGGATACTCAACTTCTAGAGGCCATAAATTTTGAATGAGGTGTCTGATTGACAAACTGTTTGAAGCACTACAAATCTCATGACATTCTGTATCAAGCTATAATTTTCTATACTAGTTATAGACACTTTCGGGCAATTTTGAAGCCTCTAAGGCCCTCAAAATTGACTCCAAAAGTTTTGATCGTAACTTTAAAAAATGAAAACTTTAATATCTTCAAATCTATACATGATCTTGCAATGAAAATTTACCGACATGCTTGTCTAGCCAATAAAAGCTTTAGGGAAAATTTTAAACTAATTCATCCTCAAATAATAACTTACTATAAATAGTAACCTTATATAAATGCAAGGTTGAGACACCATTTTCCTAACATTCTCCCACTTGTCAAACACCTTGCAAGAGAAAGGGGAGGGGTTCCAACGTCATTGTTTAATCACTAGGGGCCAAGAGGCTCATAGACTCCTAACACCATGTGAACTTCTTTGTGCTCACAACCTTAACTAAAGAATCTACAACATTCATCAAAGTATATACCTTTACCAACTTCACCCTACTATCCTCCACCATATCTCTGATAAAATGATACTAAACATCAATGTTCTTGGTTTGGGCATGAAATGTCGGGTTCTTAGCTAGGAAGATTGCACTCTGACTATCACAATAAATTATCACTACACCTTGTTTTATTCTAATATCCGGACATAGTCTCAAACCAAATGGCTTCTTTACAAGCATGAGTAGCTGCCATATACTCGACTTCAATAATGAACAAAGCAACCATAGTCTATCGCTTATTCATCCAACTAATTGTGGCACCGAATAGAGTAAACACATAAGCACTAGTGGATCTTTTTCTATCAATATCACTTGCTCAACCTGAATCCAAAACATAAATGTGAAGAGAAAATCTGTCTCCTATCAAATTACCATGATAGCACAAAGAATACTTTGAGGTACCCTTCAAATATTTGAAGACTCTCTTAACTACATTCTAATGATCTCTACCAAGATTAGACATATATTTAGAAAGAACTCCCATTGCTCGGGCAATATTTGGTCTAATATAGACCATAACATACATCAAACTTCCAACTACACTTTGGTAAGACACTATGCTCATGTCTTCCATCTCTAATGGGGATATAGGACAATTTAAAACACATAATTTTATTTCATTTGTAAAGAGAAAACATAATGGTCTACAATCCTACATGTTAAACCTATGTAAAACTAAATTCACATACTTACTTTGGCTTAGTCAGAGCTTTGTGTTTCACTCTATCTTGTCTAATTTCCATCTCAAGAATGTGTTTTGTTGCACCAAGATATTTCATTTCAAATTTAGCAGCAATAGTTCTAAAATCATACATTTGTCTTTTTCAATAAATAACATATCATCAACATATAATTCACAATGTATAGGAAATGATCACCATTGATTTTATAACAAACTCAACACATATGTATCAAATTTATGGTATCACGTCTCAGGACTTTGTTTCAGGTCATACAAAGATTTCTTCAATTTACAAACCAATTTACTTTACCTTTTACCACATAGTGCTCTCGTTATGTCATATAAATATCTTCCTCCAAATCACCATCAAGGAAAACAATTTTCACATCCATTTGCTCAATCTCTAAATCATAAGCAGTAGCAATAGAGAGAAAAAATCAAATGGATGATACTAATCAATTTCATATGATCTATTGGTATATCAACCTGCACTTATTATTTCACATAATGTTACTTAAACAATAATAGAACTTTAAACATTATTCTAAATGAAAATCGACCTAACATGGTCTTTCAGATTAGATAATCTAAATGAAACCAAACATGGATATTGGAAACTCAAATAAGATTTGGACTTTATTTGTAGATTCATTACTTGTTTGACTACAAAATCAAGGCGTGGACCTCTATTTTTTACTGCAAAATAATTTGATACTGCCCATTATTATTATATACAGATTAAAAGAGTGCATTATCCCACATGAATTCTCTATAAACATTGATAAGAAAAAGAATCCATGTAGTCACATTAAAGGAAACATTGTTTTGCTATCAAGTCAACCAAACGACTAGTTATATTTGAAATCATGGAATCAATTACTATGCAAGTATTTCAATAATACCATTTGATGCATCGAGTACTGCTCACTATATAAGAAGCTTGATCTCAACATAAAGCATAAGATGTTTATAAAATATGTGTGAAACAAAGCTCGATAGAAATGATGAGATTGTGTCCCTTCCAACTAAAGATTCAATCCACCGATATGAGCTTCCAATTGTTCCTTCCTAAGAATTATAAATTACTGTGTTGTTAACCTAGATAAGAATTTACAAAATAATGATGGTAATCTGCATCAAAGAAGAAGCCACTATGTTTTATGGTCGAGTCCCCAAAGACAAGATCAAGAATCATTTATCTTAACCGAGATCTTCTTCCAAATAGAATTGATACCACCCATGATATAGGTGTAATGGTATGGAATGTTGCTAGCTTATGGTTAGCTTGACTCATTAACAATTAATATGGAGACTACGACTTTTAAGTTGTTACCACTATGTCTCCTCAAATCAGATTTGAATACACACACACATATGTATGTGTGTATGTATATACACATATATACATTTACATATGCATATGCATATGTATATGTATATATATACATACACATACACATATACATATACATATACATATATACATACATATACATATATACGTACACACACACATATGCATATATATGTGTGTATGTGTACATATACATAAGTATATACACATATATATGTGTATATATACACATACATACATACACATGTATATATGTGTGTGTAGATACATACATACATATATGTATATGTATACATATATACATATACATATACATATATATGTGTATGTTTATGTGTATGTGTATGTGTATGTGTATGGGTATGTGTATGTGTATGTGTATGTGTATGTGTATGTGTATGTGTATGTGTGTGTATGTGTATGTGTATGTGTATGTGTATTGTCTATGTGTACGTGCATGTGTATGTCTACGTATACGTACGTGCATGTACACATACACATACACGTACACGTACACGCACATATGCACGTACATATATACACATACACATACACGTACACATATACACACATACACATACACATACACATACACATACACGTACACGTACACGTACACATATACACACATACACATACACATACACATACACATACACATACACATACACATACACATACACATACACATACACATACACATACACGTACACGTACACATATACATATACACATACACGTACATGTACACATATACACACATACACGTACACACACATACACATGCACATACACATACACATACGCACACACACACACACATACACATACACATGCACACACATACACACATAGAGATACACACACACACACATGTATATATACATATTGTAATGGTGAAAAGTTAGGGTTTCCACAATTATATATATGAAAATCACTAATTTTTAGGCTTAGGAACCATTACATTAAAAGAGGTGTAAATCTAATAGATCTAGCCACAAACTAGAAAGGATAGGGTTGATATTTTTATTGGATTTACTAGTATTGGATTGATTTCCCTCTTTCAAGTTGAATTGTGAAAATGCTAGAATTAGAGTAAATGTGTTGAAAATTGAAGTAAAAATGCATGAATAGTGAGCTACAATCATCGGATTGAGCCATAAACCTGGATATGAGGGATATAATTGTATTCAAATCTATTCCCATAAGGAGCTCTTGAAATGTAGGGACCGGTATGCCTGTCGCCCCGATCATCCACACTTTTCCCAGTTCAAAGAGGAATTTGTTCATCACTGTAGATAAAGCCAATTCTAAATATCACAACTTTGTACTTGCTCCTGGGCACACTAGAGAAGGGAAATAGGTTGGGAATAAGGGTTTTCCTTAGGTCAAACCCTGATTTTAAAATTAACCATGAAATAGAAAAGAATTGTAATTGAATTACAGAAATGGAAATATTCTTCATTTAAGGGAGATGTTGAATAATGACTAAGAACACTAATGATATACCTTCTAATGGAGTTTTGTTTGTCTCGATAAGGAATTAGGGTTTCATGAAGTTTTCATAAACATATAACATGAATGCCAACTCTAATGCCTAAAACTTGACCTTACTTTTTCTCCAATGCTCAAAGGAAGACTAATTGATTGCTCACTTTAATTTGAATGCTTGATTGCTTGGTAGATGTGTGATTATTTTTCCAGATTTATCAAAATGAGAGGGGTAGACCTCCTTTTATACTTGCCCATCAAAAAATAACTTAATTTTCTGATATGAGACGACATGGGATCTAGGTCCCAATTGAAATGAGATGATCGTTAAGGGGCCTTGATTGGGAGGACCAAGGCACTAGGCGCTCTGGTCCCCAACACCCTGGTCCTGACCAATCAAGAACCAAGAAACAAAGGGCAGATGAAGTACAAGTTGAAAACAATAAAGATTTTGCATGGTATGAGTAGAATTAGGGCTCCAATCAAGCCTCAAGACACAAATGCTAAGGTGAGACCCCGAATGAGGACAAAATTGTAAGGGAGTACAATTTAGGACACTACATTTAGCCCTCACTTTAGTGGGAGTATGAGACTAAGCATCTCAGTAAAATACAAAGGTTCACATTGAATTTTTTTATCAAGATGTTAAAAGAGGCAAGAAACACCAAGCCCCCAATGGACTTTAGGTGTCTTATGACTTAAAATTCAAGATAAAAGGGACATCATAAGAGAAAGAGAACCATGACTACTAGCCTAGTAAGGTTCACTTATTATGAGTCACGAAAAGAAAAAAGAAAAAAAAAATTACAAAGCAAAAGACTAAGTTTGCAAAGTAACTTAAGTATTGAGATATAAAAAAGAAAGAAGCATGGAGTGGAGTGTATGCCCCCACGTTAAAGCAATTGTGTATGCCACAATGAGAGCGATTGCTTTAAGGTAGTATACATGCATCCAAAATAAAAGCACGTTATCACAATGATATGCCCCCAAAAAGGATACATCAAAGGATAATGGTCACAAAACACAACACACATAAGGGTTCTACTTAACTCTGGAGTCAGTATGCTCTTATGATAAATAATGTATATCATGAAGTATATTTACATTAAATTATCCTCATCCCCCAAAGAAAGTAGAGCCACAATGGAAGAAAGGCACTTGTGTCTTTTGAGTCAACATGGGAGAGACCAAAATAGATCTCAACGCTTTGCATCGTCCTCAAGTATACAACACTAGGGGCAACAAATAGAAGAATTTAGAAACAAATAGAGGAAGCTTACGAATAAGCAAGAGGGAAGAGAGAATCTATGACACAAATGAAGCTAATCAAGCAAATCATCCACCTCCCAATCTTGCTCAACATTGTTTTGGAAAGGTGGATAAGATGCAATAGGAGCGACTTTGAGCATGGTAGATGGAGCTACCACAAGTTCCAAACAAGGACCATGCTCTAATTATGGATCACTTTCTCTTTTACTAGGATCTAGGATTAATGCTTGTGAGAACTGTTTAGATAAATCATTGTCAACATCAACATATTCATATTCATCATTGGAATCATTAGCATCACCATTGTTAGTGTAGACACCTAAAATTATCCAGTCTAATTAAATAAATATTTAATTATTTAAGCCTAATTCTTCTATTAATTAAATAAATCTTTATTTATTTAATTAATTCATTTATCCTCTTCTAGCCTTATTTCTCATTTAAATAAATACATTTATTTATTTAAATTATCCTTTTCCTAAATTAAATAAATATCTTATTTATTTAATTGATCCCACTTCTTCTATTAATTAAATAAATCTTTCTTTATTTAATTAATTCATTAGCCTTTTCTACCCACGACACATGTCATTCACCTCTTAATTCCTACACTACCTACCCCTTTATTATTTTCTTGTTTCTTCAACCTACCCTCTAATCCTAGCCGACCATTTATCTTTTACACCTATTAATCTTATCCCTCAATTTCCTAAAGTTTATTCTATATAAGGAGATGATTCCTTCATTATCAATCCTATTCTATTCAACTACTAGCACCCTCCAAGCATTCTAGCATTCGAACTTTCATATGTGATCTAGCTATCAACCACATTTTCGTTCTTTGTTGAGCTCTTGTGCACACATAAAATCTGAGAGCAAATATATCAAGCAAGATCAATAGAGATAGGAAGAATGAAGGTGCAAACCCTATTAGACATGTGATGTTATAATCTTTGTGATTTCATTTTATTTGCAATGTCTTAGGTAATCTTCATATGTTATGGTGGATCTTTGTTGTTGTTAGGCTAGGGTTTTGTGGTTGAATCTATTTAGTCTTTTAATATTGCTATTCCATTTTTACCATAAACAGTTAGCATGAACATTATTTTCATCAAGATTAATAAAAGTAGAATCTTTAATAGGAATAGCACATGAACCATCATTTTCTTAAGTATTTTTAATCTTGGAGATATAGGTTGAACTCCCTCCCTAGGTTTAGGCAAAGGCTGGACAAATGAGATCATGTCAACATTTGGAGTCTTCATGGAGGAAATTGTTCGAGAAGGAAGTTCACAAGCCTTGGCTCGACGTCTTTGTCGGTGTTCTCTCGCACAACTATTTCTTTTAGTTTTAGCCTCGATGGTTGTGAAGGTTTAGGATCAATAGGCATTCGCTTCTTCTCTTCCTTTTAAGAATGAGGAATAGGAGAGAGTCTACTAGGTTGAAAGATAGGAGATGTCAAACACTTCCCTTTGTAAGATGTAGGAGGCAGAACCACAACATATAAAGGAGGAATAGAAGGTGTAGGAAGGATACCAAGTCCATCAAGAGGAGGAGGAATAGGTCTAGAATCTCTAGGCTTACTCAAGTATAAGATCATATCATTCTTCCACTTTTGATAAGATAGATAAAGAGCATCAATTCAAGGCTTAAGAAGCTCAAATTGTTTAGGCCAAAAGTAATCAAGATTAATGTCTACATGCCTCACCATGGGTTGGTACATGCTATGATTAATTGTTATAATTTTGTCATTATGAGGGAATTTTAAACACTTATGAATGGTAGAAGGGATCACTTTCATAGAAGAGATCCAAGGATGTCCCAACTTCACACGAAATTGATCTGATGTAGGAATGATAGCAAAAATGACATCTAATCACTTAGTACCAACCTCAACAAGAAGAGTAATAAAACCAATAGTGGGACAAGAGAAACCATCAAAGATTTAATCACCACATTAAATTTATCATAAGTTACTCGATGAAATTATAAAGTATATAGATATTATTTAGTTATCACATTCACCATACATGCTAGATCAATGCGCACCCCTCATGAGAGTATGTCTTTGATCTTCATAATAACATATAGTGGCTCATCAGGTGCTTCAATAGTCTCACTAGGATCAAAGGTAATGCATAGGTCCTTAGGAGGTCCAGATTTATCAATAAGATTCACCACATTATTAGACTTGAGGCGAAGGTCATTAGGAGAAAATGAAAGATGCTCACATTCAACCATATTAGTAGAATGTGAAGGAACATGATTAGTAAAGATTTATAGGTTTTGATTAGGAGGAGCTACAAATTTATTGCCCTTGTTGTTCACACCAACTACAAATACATTATTGTTATCAATAAGGTCTTGAATTCTACTCCTTAAGGAATAACACTTTTCAATGTCATGATCAGGTTGATGATGATATTAGCAAAAATATTTGGAATTGCTAAGGTGGAAAAGGTTTGGATGTATCAATTGGCTTGATGGGAGAAAGTTTCAACACATTTTTATTCAATAATTGTGTCATAATGCTATGCAAATATTCGGAAAGAGGAGTAAATTTTTTTTGAAAATACTTGGATAAAGGAGGCACGCCTATTGTTGCGACTGATACTTGGGTATTGTTGTCGTCATTGAACTTGATAAATCCTTTATTCACTTTAAACTTCACAAAAGTTTGTTGAGCACTTTATTCTTATCAACCAGAGCCATTGAAGGAGATTGTTCAAATTGACTCACTCGAAGCTAATAGTTATGAAGCACTGTGAACAACTGTGTAAAGGAAGTAAAATTAGAAAAGAGAAGCTTATCTCTAATGTCTTTTTGCAAATTAGAAATAAAAATTCTTTGAATATCATGATCAGGCATAGGGTAAGAAATTTGAGAATACAAATGTTTATATCTACCAATAAAATTAGTCACTTTTTCTTTAACACCTTTCTTGCAATGAATGAAATCAGTCAAAGTAATCGTAGGACCAATATTATTGTGAATTTGTTGAATTAAAGCATTAGCCAATTGTTGAAATGATGTAATACAATAAGGAAGCAAAGAGAAATACCATTGCAAATATTTATCCCTAAATGTTCTAGTAAACAATTTAGCCAAAAGTTTTTGATCATGAGCAAAATTACTACCCAAAGTTTCAAATGGTTTCACATGAGTCAAGGGATCACCTTTTCCATTATAAAGCTCTAATTGAGGGACTTCAACATGTTTAGGGAGGACAACATGAACAACGTCATTAGATAATGGGCTCGCTACATCAAATGTGGGCACATTAAATCTTGATTGGTTTGTGGAAGCTATTTGTTGTTGTAAGGATGACACAATTTGAGCTAGGATATTGGTGGTTTCTTCGGTTGATGGATTGAAATTAGACATGTTGGATTGGGATTGAGGAGTAACATTGCTAAATGAAGGAGGAGGTTGAGAGTAAGGAGGTGGAACAGTATGATAGGTAGGTATGGGAGATGATTGGGTCACGAATGGAAGACTCACAGAAGGAGGTATGAAAGAATTTTGATTAGCAATGTTGCCCACTTGACTAACATGTATAGGATTAACACATTTTTTGGAAGTATCCATGATGTTAGATGTGAAATTAGGCACACCAGGGATAGAAGTAGTCATAGGAATAGAATGATTAACTTGACTAGTTGCTTCAGTGTAACCAAGGACTTCAACACAACTTTTCATAGGCATGATATTAGTGTCAACAAAATGAGCAAGACCATGCAACAAATCAATGCCAACTTTATCACTTTGAGCTAATCTTTATAATCCTTCAATCAATGGGATAGCCTCACTTTCTGGATATTATTGACTCATATATTATTCAAGATTTTCAAATTCATTGTCAATCTTCTCCAATTGGTGAATCAAAACCCTAGTTAGTGATTCACCCTCATTGTAAGAATTATGTAAATAATGGGGATAAATAATATCAATTGTTGGAATAGAGGAACCACCCACATTCTCATGAAAAAAGTTATCCAAATTAGGCTCCATATCTTTAGTAATTAAACCTTGGGAAGCCTTAATTTCATAACTTCTACTCACAGGAATATTATAGGTAGGAATAATAGTAGTAAAACTCATGCACACATGAGGGAAATTTGAATTTGAATTTGAATTTGAAAATTATGATTAAGAAATACAAAATTTTGTGAAAATGATTGACTAGCGAATTAATTAAATAATCTTATTTATGGATTTTAAAGATAAATGCATCTAGATCACAACATATCATTCATACAGATTAGATCTGAAAATTATTTTGAAAAATTATGCACTCCATGTGATAAATTTGAGAATTATAAATTAGGGTTTTTGTAAATTCAACCACTAAATTTCTATAATTCAATTTGAAAATGAGATCTAGGAGGGAAAATTTAGATTTTGAATTAAAGAAATATTCAAATCTGAAATAATAAATCCAAATTAGACCTACCTAAAAGCTTAATTTTATAATTTAAAATTAGGGTTTGTGTGAAATTAATCTCTAAATTTTTTTAATTCAATGAAAAATTAAAGTTACAAATGTAAATTTGAATTTGAAATGCATGAACACTGAGATCTAAGAACATAAATCAGAAATGAAGGTGTAGGAGTTGGGTTCACCAAAATGTAATGATGAAAAAATAGGGTTTCCACAATTAGATATATGAAAACCACTATTTTTTAGGCTTAGGGACCATTACATTAAAAGAGGTGTAAATCTAATAGACCTAGCCACAAACCGGCAAGGATAGCACTGAGAATTCTATTGGATTTATTGTTATTGGATTGATTACCCTATTTTAAGTTGAATTGTGAAAATATTAAAATTAGGGTAAATGTGTTGGAATTGAAGTAAAAACACATGAACAGTGAGCTACACTCATCGGATCGAACCACAAACTTGGATCTGAGAGATGTAAGTGTATTCAGATCTATTCCCAGAAGGAGCTCCTAAAAAATCGGGATCGATAGTGCCCGTCAAATCAATCCTCTGCACTTTTTGCAATCCAAAGAGGAATATGTTCATCATTGTAGATTAAGAAAATTCTAAAGATCTTAGCTCCGCACGTGCTCCTGCGCACACTAGAGAAGGGAAATAAGTTGGGAATAGGGGTTTGTGATGGGGAGGTATGCTCAAAGAGAGTTAATTCCTTCTTTAAGGGAAGTCACGTGTTGTCTTAGTGGGCTTCATTCATTGTTCATCTGGTCTACTAATCAATTTAGACACCTCAACTCTCTAAGAATGCTCCCAATCAAGATGTGCTCACTGGTTGCTCAAGCATGGTTGAGAGTATGGTGCAGGAGCACCTAAGCACCTGAATGCTCAAATCCTAGGAGGTATAGCATTTTGTTGCAAATTAAGCATGTGTGTTTATTTTATGCTTCTAGTAGGTTTAATAGGTTTGTTTTGTGGTGTAATAAGGTTTGGAACTCATTGTTGTTTAAGAGTTTCCAAGATTTTTGTTTTTTTTGCTCAGTGGGCCAAAAACTGTCAATTTTGGGTCCAAATGAGCATTTTTGAATTTTTGATGTTGTAAAGCCTTGAAAGGCATTGGAGCATATTTATTTAGTGTTTCTAATTATGTTGAGTCATTGGTTTGAGTGCCAAGTCACCGGGAGTCAAAATGCAACTTTTTGAGCAACAAAAGTTGTCAAAAAGTTGTCAAAAAGTGCAAAAAAGTGATTTTTGGTGGTTTTGGTTAGTTCCAGCCTGTACCTGTCCGTACAAAGGCTTCAATAAGTTGGCACATGTATAAAAACAATGTTCCCATCATTGTATGTGTGGTTCATGTTGGAAAAGTAAAAGAAATACTTGTTTTTTGTGAGTTTTAACTAGTTTCCTGCACTTTTAAGAGTACAGTCCGTACCATGGCTTCATGAGTCCATACTACTCCTGTTTTTAATTGGTGTGATCTCCTTGAATGTTTGAGTAGTGATTTGGAACAAGTTTTGTTTGAAGTGCTCTTGAGAAAGGCACTGTTTTGTGGTTCCAATGGAAGGTCTTTCATGGTCCAACTAGTTTCTTCAAAGTCTATTCATCCATGGCTTTGAGGGAATTTGTTGGACCCTTTGTACATACTGTATCATACATCTATTTTCCTTTTCTATCAATGCACAAGTGTTTGTAAACCCATGGCAAGTATGTGAAGTGATCAACTTGGCTTGGGTATTCTTAAAGTTGTTTGAATGGTACTTTGTTGTTCATAGCACTGTACTTTGAAATGTTGAAGAAGAATTAAGTTGGCAAGAGTTATCATTGTAGTTTACCATCCTTGTCTTTCTCATGACTTTGTTGGATGCAAGAAGCAAAGGTGTGATCAGATTGTAAAACAGTGTGTCACTGTTTCATTGTTGAAATTTCATTGCCAACCTTCCTAATGGACAGTATGGAATGATGGATTCCTCTTTCATGCATCATGGAATGTATTTACAAATGTTTTTAATGCTAAGAAGACAAGATGCACAATTTGATTGTAAAGGACCTAAATAAGGATCCTAGAAAGGTGTATTTCTTTGTCACAGTCTTATAATGTTGTCATGCTTTGAGGCATCTTTTTAAGTGTTCAAATTTACAAGATCCTTGAAGAGGACATATGTATTGTTTTACCTTGCCATTAACACCTTTTTGCAGGCCAGGGACAGAGTGAAGGAGTAAATTAAAACAAAGAAAGAAAGTTGTGACTATTTTGATACTGTCAAAGTGCAGTGATGGCGGGTAAATGACCAGCAGTCATGAAAAAAATCCTTTCCTACTTGTTTGCAGGTTGCTCCAACTACTGTCAAGTCATTGTTGCATTTGTATTTGATAGGCCTTCATTGTATTTGGTTTACAAATGTTCAAAATGTATGCAAAACCTTAAAACATTGATGTCTCAGTCCTCTAGACTGTTATTTTTGTGTAAAAGTAGCAATATGGCATTTGTTTGACATAATGATAGCATTCTAAGATAGGGTTTGAATCCTTGGAAGTATTTGGAATAGGTCATAGCAAGGTTTGAAACATTTAAATTGGGTCTAGTATCATGGAGAAGACATTTAAATTGCAAACCCTCACTAAAACCCCCAAAAACCCTTGAAAAGTGCCTATTTTGTGGGACAGTCCTCAAACAGTCCGTACAGTACTTGCCATAGCAAAAATCCTTGAGCTTTCATCATCAAATGACTACATCTCCAAGGGTTTTCCATGAAGTTTAACAGATTGAGCAGGGTGAACAATTTTCACTAAAAACTAGGGCTAATCCTAGTAGCCTTTTTGGAGCAAATTTGACAATTTCATGAAATCGGTAAGGAAGGAGAAGTAAATGATTGCTTCAAATCATCAAAATTGATTAGTTAAGACCTGAGACACCCTACTACAAGCTCCATAGCATTGCATTAAGTCATTTGATCAAGATGACCTTTTGAACCTAGAAGTTGCCTTGAGTAAACCAACATTCTTTGCATCCAACTTGGATATTTTCACTCTTGAAAGGTGAAGGACAGTCATCAGACTTTGCAGACCTGTCCAGATGCTCAGTCAACATATTAATATGATTGAAATCCTTAAAAGGTGCAAACAAGGTTAGGAAAACCATGGTTCTCCAACAGTTGCCCATTCCTGGAAGAGAGGAGATTAAGCCAGTTGGACAACCAAACTTGTTCATTTTTGGTGACACACAAGAGGACCTCATTTCAGATTTGAATGCCTTAGCATGGAAGGTAAGGAGGAGTGATGTACAATACAATAGGGTGCAAGTAGTGTTGAATAGAGAGGAGGAGATAGGAGAAAGGTTTAGAAGAATCCCCTTTGTGCCTAGGGATTGATTTGGGAAGCACATTGAGAACAAAATCCCACCAACCTCAAAGGAAGACCAACTTCCATTTACCTCCTCATCAATTCACAAGGGTAAATTCAACCTTACACTCACAAACTCCTAACAAATCCTTGCAGAGGTTATAGTAAGTTTTCATGATGTTTTCCAAGGGTAATCAACTAGTTTTGAGTGGGGGTTTGATTCATTTTCCCATCGCTCCTTCCTTTCCCTATTTTCTAGGCCTAGTAGCCCTAGAGCCCCAATTAGCCCTATCTAACCGGTTTTTGTGGACTTGCTCACAATTTCCCCAAAAACCCACACAAACTCTTTGATGATTAGGATACCCTTTTGGAAGTACTCTCCAATCTATGAAGTGAGGGATTTCAATCTGACCGTACAGGTATGGAACCCGAGAAATGCTTGTTTTAGGTGGTTTTAGGCTTGTTTTGGTCTTTTTCCAAGGGTTTGGTGTCTTCCTTGATCTTCCAAACCTCCAAAATCACACATATTCTCTGCCACACCTCACTTTTTAATTCCAATCACTCTTCAACTCCAACCCTGCTCATTCCTGCAAACACTTGCATAATCTCATTCATTTCCTTACTGGGCTATCACTGAGCTCGCCTAGGAAATGATGTTCATTGGCCTTTCAATGAACACCAAAGGAAAATAAAATCTATTTACACTGTACAAAGGTTCCATGGCTTGATTCCCAAGGGTTATTGAGAAGAACTCAAAGGACTTCAAGCTGGAACCATGTTTGGGCCTCTCAAACCTTTACTCGGGCCAAGAGCTTGCAAAATTGAAAACTCAATTCAAAACTACAATAAAAATAACCAAATTGCTTCCTGAGAACTAAAATAACATATACAAAACAACAAACAAATAAAATCAATGCAATCAATCCATTAGGTACGGATTGTTGCTTTAATTCTTGAAAAATGCAATGTAAAACTCAAAAATGGTCTCCAATTTGTATTCCAATCTACTCTAGGTGTTCAACAACCTCATTACATTCATTCTCAGGGAATTTATATGCCATTTTTTTCCTAACTAAATCTCCATCAGTTTCCTAACCAACCCTTTGCTCAAAAATACAAAAAGTTGTCAAGCAACTTTGACAACTTTTGCCAAAAAGTGCATTTTTACCCTACATGCTTTGTTTTCTCCTCAAAATCATCTAGGATGACTAAAAACCATTACATTAACATGTCCCAATGCCAAAAAAGGCTATTCAAGGCATTTTTTCATCAAAATGCAAGATTTTGCCGTTTTAGGCTTACAAAGGCTTACAAGCCAAAATTGAGCAAATGCATTGTCCTAAGGACATTCAACCTACCAAAGCATTTCAAAAACATATTGGGACCTAAGAGAAGAATATTATTCACCACTCCAAACCAACCTATGAACAAACACACCAAAATGAATAAATTGGACTCAAAACTAGGTCTAATTTTTTTCAAGGCATTTTTTCATCAAAATGCAAGATTTTGCCATTTTAGGCTTACAAAGGCTTACAAGCCAAAATTGAGCAAATGCATTGTCCTAAGGAAATTCAACCTACCAAAGAATTTAAAAAATATATGGGTACCTAAGAGAAGAATCTTATTTGCCACTCCAAACTAACCTATGAACAAACACACCAAAATGAATAAATTGGACTCAAAACTAGGTGCTCCTGCACTAGTTTGCCTTAAGTCAAACCTTGGTTTTGGAATTAACCATGAAATAGAAATGAAATGTAATTGAATTGTAGTAATGGAAATATTCTCCTCTTGAGGGAGATGTTGAATAATGACTAAAAACACTAATGATATAACTTCTAATGGATCTTTGTTTGTCTCCACGAGGAATTAGGGTTTCATGAAGTCTTCATAAATATAGAACCTGAATGGCAACTCTAATTCTTAAAACTCGACCTTACTTCTACTCCAATGCTTGAAAGAAGACTGATTTTTTGCTAAATTGAATTTGAATGTTTGATTTCTTGATAGATTTGTGATTGTGTTTCCAAATATATCAAAATGAGAGGGGTAGACCTCCTTTTATACTTGCCCATTGAAAAATAACTTAATTTTATGACATGAGCTAACACGGGATCTAGGTCCTAACTAAAATGAGATGACCGTTAAGGGGCCCAAAAATGGGTCCTGATTGGGAGGACCAAGGTGTTGGCACCTTGGTCCTGTCCAATCAGGAACCAAGAAAAAAAGGGTAGATGAAGTGCAAGTTGAAAACAATGAAGATTTTGCATGGTCTAAGCAGAATCAAGGCTCCAATTAGGCCTCGGGACACAAACATTAAGGTGAGGGCCCAAATGAGGATAAAATTGTAAGGGAGTACAAGTTAGGATGCTACACATACATATATATGCATTTATGTATGTATGTATGTATGATGTATACACACACATACACACACACATATATACATATATAAACATACACATACATACATACATACACGTATATGTATATGTATATGTATATGTATATATACACACATAAATGTATGTATATATATGTGTGTGTGTGTGTTATATATATATAGGTATATGTATAGGTATATGTATATGTGTATGTGTATGTATGTGTGTGTGTGTATGTATGTATGTATGTATGTATGTATGTATGTATGTATATACACACACACACACACATGTGTGTGTACGTACATACATATATATACATATATACATATATATATATATACATGCATATATACATATATACATATATACATATGTATATGTATATACATACATACATATATATATATAGTACATATGTATACATACATACATACATACATACATACATATATATGTGTATGTATGTATGTTATATGTATATACATACATATATGTATGTATGTATGTATGTATGTATGTATGTATGTATCTACATACACATAGATATATGTATATATCTATACATACATACATACATAAATATATACATACATACATACACATATATGTGTATGTATGTATGTATATATATACATGTATCTATATATATGTATATATATATATATACATACATACATACATGTATATATACATACATACATATGCATATATATATATATATGCATATGTATGTATGTATATATACATGTATGTATGTATTTATGTATGTATATGTATATATGTATTTATGTATGTATATACATATATACATACATAAATACATATATACATATACATACACATATACATACACATATATGTATATATGTATACATATATACATATATGTGTATGTATATGTATACATGTATATGTATATGTATATATGTATACATGTATATGTATATACATATATACATATATGTATATGTATATATATATATATACATATATGTATATGTATATATATATATACATGTATATGTATGTGTATATATATATGTATGTCATATATATATACACATACATACATATGTATATATATATATTTGTATGTATATATATATACATACATATGTATGTATATATGTATATTTACATACATATGTATGTATATATGTATATGTATATATACATATGTATATATGTATGTATATGTATATATGTATGTATGTATATATGTGTGTGTATCATTTATCTGAAACTGACCCTTTTTGCCCGATGAGCATTGACAAATGTTCCAACAGTTGGAGAGATTGGAGTAAAACAACAATCTTCCTTTGCGTTTGAGAGGGACAGCTCCCTCGTATGATAGGGGTATTTAGGATTTTTGTGTACTTTTAACCTGAAAGTACATAAAGGAGGAAACATAAAACTAAAAAGAAAAAAAGATAGAAACCCCAACAATAGACATACGACCATCAACTGAGATTTCTCAACATTAGCAAAAAATTACAAGGGGAGTTTATAAGGTAATATTCTTAGCCATGAGATGACGATAAAGAAGAATGACAAATCTCAACATACGGAAAGATAAGATACTTCAACACATTCAAACTGAGATACCAAAGGTTGCTTGTGCATCATCACATCAATTGTACAGATCACATATGCATAAAAAGACTACCAATTTGAGATACGAGAAATCAGCAATGATAACACACGAATACATTTAGAACACATGAACTAAGACGTATTCTTCATTATTGTGTGGGGGAAAAAGTGACACTAAGCAAACATGCCCTAATCTTACTTTCAACCACACACTTGTGGAATACGAAAGAGCCTAGAGGTATCACACAATTGGCTACTTCTTCTTGTGGAAGAGAGAGCCACGGGCTACCTATTAGGATTTCTATTCCTTTGTTGTAATTGAAACATGAAATGATGCAAGTTCAATCCCTAACCCCAAAGTGCAAGTATGAACTAATAACGAGATTGCAGAATTGAACTTAAATAATGGAAAGTTGTAAACACAAGGACAAGACAAGAATGTAAACACGTACCAGGAGTTAAAATCTGACTGAAAATGTTCGGGACGGGGGCGCGGGCGCCACTGTCCTGATTCTGCCCCTGAAACTACTCCGAAAACTGTTGTTTTGCAAAGCTGTCAAAAATGCTAAAAACTGCTGTCAAAAGGACCAGGGCGCCCAGCGCCCCTGTCCCAGGGACCAGGGCGCCCAGCGCCCCTGTCCCAGGGACCAGGGCGCCCAGTGCCCCTGTCCTGGCAGGACCAGGGTGCCCCACGCCCCTGTCCTGGTCTTTTGCTCTGAGATTTGGTGTGAAGTTCGGTCTCCGTCTGCTTCTTCCGGATCTGTAACTTGCGGCGTCGTCCGAATCCCGAAACCTGCACTTATATCTGAAAAGGTGTTTGGGCGGCTATATAGGGTTTTGCCTTAGTCAAACCCCCGCTTCGGTGATTTCCACCTCCACGAATAGCCAAGTTGTATTGTAAAATGTATTGTGTGTGCAGACCTAGTGTGTGTGCAGACCTAGTGTGTGTGCAAGGTCCTTAAATGCAAGAAAGCAAACTAGAGCAACCTAGAAAGTAAACCCTAATTGCTTGTAAATGATAATGTAAATGCTCCAAATCAAGATGCAAAGTGATCTAAAGCATGAATAAGTGATATATTGAAGCTTATGCAAAGACATGAAAACAACATGAAATCATACCCAACCCCCAAGGAAGGGGTACAAGCCAATCTTCAGTCGGTAATCTCCTATTGTTCTTCAATGTCTTCCAAGCCCTAAATGGATGAATGAAATTGATAAATGCTTGATGGATGGATGTTGAATGTTATTGAAGTCTTCAAAGATTTGCTCTTTCGTTGCATAGAAGGTCCTCGAAAGCCAAAATTCTTGATCCTTTCAAATGAAGAAAGAGAGCTCTAATGTATGAAACCCTAGGTCTTAATTTCAACTTTAGGCCGACTTAGAGATTGAATCTCCCGCCAATTTCTTGGGGTTAAGCTTTATTTTATGATTGGATCGCGCTCCTAAAATTTCGGGAAAAATGTCCAGGACCATGTTGCGCTCTGGGCGCCATGGTCCCGACAACTTTTCACCAAATTTTCAGGACTGTCGGATATGATGATTTTAGAGAGAATCCCGAAGTTACAGGTGATTTCGAGATGTTTTGACCCCCGAAATCAAGCCCCCAAGTTCAAAATAGGACCTAATTAGGGTTTTTGATTAAATGATGTATAGGAGGAATAAAATGAAAAGGGCACACTTTAATGAAAGGGCCCAACTTTATGATATGGGAGATGATAAAATAGAACCTTAGACCTAATTAATTTGATTAATTAAGTGCTAAAGGGGAAATGTGATGCAAAGTGCAAGATGTGCCAAGGCGGGTGCTAAACTAGGTGTGAAATTGTACTGCGCACAATTTACGACGCTACATTTAGCCCCCACTTTAGCGGTCATATGAACACTACGTGCATATGCAAGCTAAAGTACAGAAAAGTAAACATTATTTGAAAAAGGATATATCCATAAGTCTGTCGAACGAAGCCCCCAGCGGTATCTGCAGTACACAGTTAGGAACCACAACCTAAAAAACACACGTTAGATCACAAAATCACCTAATGCTTACTAAGGAAGGTGATGAAAATTCGAGGGTAGCTATATGCCCCCCCCTGTTTCGGCTTGCTAATTTTAGTGAGTTGAAACAGGGTATCATGTTTACCACTTCGAATTGTTAAAGAATATTGATAACAAATGCTCACAAGAAGATTTGATATGAGATCAAAAACTAATGGAGAATCATTTGGTAAGAAAGAGAACTAAATCTCAATTCCAACACAACAAAGAGTGTGAGGATTTGAGAGTTCTCTAACACAAGATGAAGGATGTAAATGGAAACAAAATGCAAAGAGAAGAAAAGAAAGGAAAAAAACATGAATACACACATTGGTGATCCATGAAAAGAATAGTGAGAGAGAAAGCATGGACTTCTCGCCCCTAGATCTTGTCTAGGTGATCCATGGGAAAAGGACATGGAAAACTAGCCCCTAGAGTCTGTCTAGGTGATCCATGTAAGGGAGGAGAGTGAGAAAGTCTAGCCTTATGCAGCTAGTTCCACTCAACCTCGTGCATGTGTGTGTAAGGGAGGTTAGAAGCACCTCATAGGAGTCTATGCCCGAGTATGCTACAACCTGTATATGTATAGTAAAAAAACGTGACATCTCGCTCTAAGAGTCTGTGCTCTGGTTCCGAGAATAATCACCCTGCATAAAAGAAAAATGGAGACATCTCGCTCTAAGAGTCTGTGCTCTGGTTCTGAGAATGACCCATTGCTCAAAAAGTGTAATGTTTATGTCATAAGTAAAGTAGAACAAGGATACCTACCTTTATTACAAAAGAAGATACCCCAAAAATGCAACAATGTCATAGATCCAAGCAAGAGAGTTTTGCACTCTTTAAGCAAGGATAAGATAGTTGAGAAGGGATATCTTGTAGTATGTGTAAAGGAGATCCTTAGAGGAGAAGAGATCTTTGTACAAAAGACACCTATCCCTGAGAGAAATTGTCTTAGACAAATATAACATCTTCTAGAATAAGACAAAGAAGAGAATAAGAATGCAATACTTCCTTCTTTTGCGAGGTGAAAGTGATTCTTAATGAAGGATGACGCTCTTTTTAACCCAATTAGGAGAGTGAATTCGTTATGGATGTATTTTACCAAGTGCAAAAGAGGTTGTAGTCAAGGACTTACACCTCTTGTAAGAGAGAATCCTTGAACAAACAACAACAAATGCATACAAGGAATAACATCAAGCAAGAAAGTTCACACCATCCACGAAATAGGAAAAAGTGGATCCTTAGATAAAAATAAGGAAAGATCATTGCCTCCCAAGGATAAGGTCAATGAGAAGGACTTACACAATCTTCCAGGGAGAGATTTAGACATAAGCAAATTGCAAGACATTAGTGTATGTAAAATGCTCCTCACAAGAAGTGGGTAGGATAAGCAAGAGAATACACATCTTCTCCCATATCTAGGAAAAGAGGATTCTAAAGAAAAGATGATCAATATTTCCACACTATTACCCCAAAGGGAAATTTTAATCATAAAAAGAAGAGATGTATGAAATCACTCTTGTCCCCATAGGAACAAGAGATGACATAGAAAATTAGGCTATTATGTTGCTTCCAAAAATATGATTGCACTTGAAATTGTACCATCATGAATGACAATGAGCCCCCAGTAAATGAGCTACCAATGTCACATAATGATGAGCAACATAATAGCCATTAATGTTATTTAAAGATATGATAGATTGAATGAGGTATTTGAATATGACATGCTGAATGCTCAACTATAAGTGAGATCAAAAACATGTATAAAGTGATAAAAATTGAAGAAGAAAAGTCACATGAAATCTTAGAAGAGGGATGAGTGTAATTTATTAGAGCCTTATCCCTAGAGGAAAGGACTTTATGATGAATAGAAGATAAAGATTCATAAGTGGATTTAGAAATTTGAGGGGATTCATAAAGAGATTTGATCATTGCCACGATTTCCTTATGAGGGGAATGAGAGTTGATAGAAGTAGAAGAGGATTTAGTCGAAGTGAGATCATCATCACTACTAAATATAGCATTCACATTGAGAGATGGTCTTTTAGATGCTTTGGTGCGTTTGCAGGGATTATAGCCAAGTCCAAAGGCATAATTGTGAAAATTAGTCTCTAGAGGAACCTTCATCCCTTGTTCATGAGCGCCACAACCATTTCCATGATACCCATGCTTAGCAAAAATGCGAAAACCACGACCATAACGATCAACCATTTCAGGAAGAGAAGGTGGTTTTTCATAAGACAAAGAATCAAACTCTTCATAATTAGAGGTGTGAGGAGAAGAAGTTTGAGAAGCGGCCACAAAATTATTGCTCATAGGTTCAGGTAAGATTGATTGATTTTTAGTTTCTTCCTTATTTTTAACTTTAAACTCTCTAGGAGGAACCCTATACTCACCTACAAAGGTGGGAGTGAAATCAAGAGATCCCCAATCGTCTTCTGCGAGAACCTTCTCAGGATCAAAAGCCTCTTCATGTGTAGATTCAAGTCGAGAAGGATCTTCTTCAGGAGCTTCAGACTCATCCAAAGAATTTTGATTATCAGAGGGTAAGGATTCATCCATAGGTATCTTGTTTAACAAGTCATCACTAGAAGAGGAAGGCTTAGAAGAACTCCCTTTGGAAGTAGATGGTTGCAAACAAGCTTGAAAATTAGTATCACCTATCAAGGTATATGTCTTATTGTTATAAATGAATTTAACTTGTCTATGCAATGTAGAGGGGACAGCTTGCATACTGTGAATCCAAGGTCTCCCTAATAACAAGTTGTATGTTAGATTTCCCGACATAACATGGATAGGAGTAGGCAAAGTAACAGGTCCTACTGTGATGGGTAAGGTGATAATACCTAATGAAGTCTTAGCCACATTGTCAAAGCCTCGAATGGGATGAGAGTCAGGCTCAATGAGAGATGTATCCACATTCATTTTATGCAATAGATTAATGCTACACACATTAAGGCCAGAGCCATTATCTACCAGTGTTCGTCTTATAGCAGTGTCATTTATGATAACCACAATCATCAAGGGATCATATTGATGTTGAATTTCACTGGTAGGCAATTCATCTTGAGTAAACACAATTTGAGCTTTAGGATTCATCACAAAGTTAACCAAAGACACTATATTACTAGATGTATTAGGTGGAGGAACATTCAAATCTTTCAAGGCATCTTGTAACATTCCATGATGAGCGGAAGAAGTTTGGATCAAATCCCAAAGGGATATCTTAGCCGGAGTAGTTTTAAGTTGTTCTATGAGATCATAGTCCTTACTAAGCATTTGTGAAATACGAGGAGCTTGCGGAAGAATAGGTTGGGAAGGAGGAAGTGAAGTTGGGATAACTAGAGGAGGATTAGGTTGCCTATTGTTTCTTGTGTTATAGGTATGGGCAACCGCATGATAACTCTCTCTAGTCATTTGCTTAGCATACTCATAAGGGCTCTTAGTAGAATAACCTCCTTGCATAGTAATAATAGGTTTGTTAGGAGTGCAAAAAGAATCATTAGCATAACCACCTTGAACCACTAAGATAGGCTTATTTAAAGGTTGAGAATTTTGAGAAGGACAAGCACCTTGGACAGTGAAGAGAGGTTTGTTAGGTGTCTCATTCACATGTATCAAATTGATTGAGGATGGTTTAGAGGAAAGAAAAAAAGTGTTGGAAGAATTATTGATAGTCTTCTCTTGCACTAAAATCTTATCACGGATCAAATCAATTTTAGGAGAGAGACAAGGGATAGGCATTGATGTTCTAGTAGGAAGAGTAATACTAGGAAAGGTCATATCATCCTTTATCATCACAGGGTCTACATGGGGAATAAACTCTCTAGGAGAAGGATCAACACTACTCTCTAAAGTCTCACTTTTGAGAGGGAGATCTTTGAAAGAAATGTTAACCATCTTGCTTTGAACTAGGGTTTCCTTATGAGTAGAACCAAGTTGAGGAGAGGGAGATGCTTTATTTTTAGAGGGAGAATAATTGAGATTCAAGGAAGGGGAGAAACTATCAAGGGAGTTTCCAATCTTGATTTCATCCCCTTTGGCTAGGGGTAGAGAATAATCTATACCTTCTTCTAATGGTTCATCCCAAATAGTGAGGTTGTTGAAAGGAATGTTTGAAGTATTGTCAATTTCGGGAGAGGAGATAACATTGTTTATTAATTCCTCATCCTTAGGAGGGAGAGCATCAGTAGATGTGTTAAACTCATCCTCTTTCCTCAAAATATGTTCAATATGATCTTTAGGGGAGAGAGAATTAAGGAAATTGCTTATTATTTCATCTTCTTTCTCTAAGGGATGCTTATGGGTAAGACCAACTTTAGGAGAAGGGTAAGAATTTATCATTAATTCATCATCTCTAGTGGGAATTTTGTTGGAAAAGGAAAGGCCATCACTAGGAAATGTAGGGATAATGTCATCTTCTTGCACAAAAGGATCCTCATGAAGGGAGTGTTTTTTAGGGGACACAAAGGCATCAAGGGCATCATTCAACAAAGCATGATCATATCTATTAAAAGGTTTATCTTTTGATTCAAAAGGAGATATCTCTTCATAGAGGGGATCATTGAAAACAACCATGTTACTAGATTTAGTGGAAGAGCTGATAGGAATGTACCCTTGAGAGGAATCATTCGACTTATCTTTCTCATCACAACGAAATGGCATAGTAACAATGTTTATGAGTTTTTGGTAAAATGAAGGATTGGTATATTTAGGTTTCAAAAATTCATCTAAAGCTTCATCTAACTCATAATCATCACAAATATGAACATCTTGCAAATAAAAATCTGACATTTTGAAATTGCATAAAATTTAAACACACAATGCAAAGAAACACACTTTTTTTTTTCTTTTTAATGAAAATGAAATGAAAACACACTAAATCTAGATCTAGATCTAACAAATGCAATGCAAGAGGAAGCAATGATAGATTCACGTCGGGTTCACCAAAATGTGTGGGGGAAAAAGTGACACTAAGCAAACATGCCCTAATCTCACTTTCAACCACACACTTGTGGAATACGAAAGAGCCTAGAGGTATCACACAATTGGCTACTTCTTCTTGTGGAAGAGAGAGCCACGGGCTACCTATTAGGATTTCTATTCCTTTGTTGTAATTAAAAGATGAAATGATGCAAGTTCAATCCCTAACCCCAAAGTGCAAGTATGAACTAATAACGAGATTGCAGAATTGAACTTAAATAATGGAAAGTTGTAAACACAAGGACAAGACAAGAATGTAAACGCGTACCCGGAGTTAAAATCTGAATGAAAATGTTCGGGACGGGGGCGCGGGCGCCACTGTCCTGATTCTACCCCTGAAACTGCTCCGAAAACTGTTGTTTTGCAAAGCTGTCAAAAATGCTAAAAACTGCTGTCAAAAGGACCAGGGCGCCTAGCGCCCCTGTCCTGGCAGGACCAGGGCGCCCCATGCCCCTATCCTGGTCTTTTTCTCTGAGATTTGGTGTGAAGTTCGGTCTTCGTCTGCTTCTTCCGGATCTGTAACTTGCGGCGTCGTCCGAATCCCGAAACCTGCACTTATATCTGAAAAGGTGTTTGGGCGGCTATATAGGGTTTTGCCTTAGTCAAACCCCCGCTTCGGTGATTTCCACCTCCACGAATAGCCAAGTTGTATTGTAAAATGTATTGTGTGTGCAGACCTAGTGTGTGTGCAAGGTCCTTAAATGCAAGAAAGCAAACTAGAGCAACCTAGAAAGTAAACCCTAATTGCTTGTAAATGATAATGTAAATGCTCCAAATCAAGATGCAAAGTGATCTAAAGCATGAATAAGTGATATATTGAAGTTTATGCAAAGACATGAAAACAACATGAAATCATACCCAACCCCCAAGGGAAAGGTACAAGCCAATCTTCAGTCGGTAATCTCCTATTGTTCTTCAATGTCTTCCAAGCCCTAAATGGATGAATGAAATTGATAAATGCTTGATGGATGGATGTTGAATGTTATTGAAGTCTTCAAAGATCTGCTCTTTCGCTGCATAGAAGGTCCTCGAAAGCCAAAATTCTTGATCCTTTCAAATGAAGAAAGAGAGCTCTTATGTATGAAACCCTAGGTCTTAATTTCAACTTTAGGCTGACTTAGAGATTGAATCTCCCACCAATTTATTGGGGTTAAGCTTTATTTTATGATTGGATCGCGCTCCTAAAATTTCGGGAAAAATGTCCGGGACCATGTTGCACTCCGGGCGCCATGGTCCTGACAACTTTTCACCAAATTTTCAGGACTGTCGGATATGATGATTTTAGAGAGAATCTCAAAGTTACAGGTGATTTCAAGATGTTTTGACCCCCGAAATCAAGCCCCCAAGTTCAAAATAGGACCTAATTAGGGTTTTTGATTAAATGATGTATAGGAGGAATAAAATGAAAAGGGCACACTTTAATGAAAGGGCCCAACTTTATGATATGGGAGATGATAAAATAGAACCTTAGACCTAATTAATTTGATTAATTAAGTGCTAAAGGGGAAATGCGATGCAAAGTGCAAGATGCGCCAAGGCGGGTGCTAAACTAGGTGTGAAATTGTACTGCGTACAATTTATGACGCTACAATTATCATTTTGGAAATATACAAGTCCAAAATCCTTTCTATACATAGTGCAAATCAAAATGTCATTACAAGTTTCTCCTAGGATTCCAGCAGAGTTTTCCCCTCTGTAAAAAGTCTCCCCTTTACAATGCAAAAGCCTTGTATTTATAGGCTCGTAGGATAACTACCTTATAACCAACTTCAATCCTAAGTTAATAACTAACTCTTTTCTACGTAAATTTCAATGAGTTAGTAACTTACACTTTTATGCACATAAGAAGTGAACTTTCTAACCTTTGGTAACAATAAGCGACATAAGTCACTTTTTACAAAAATAATTTCAAACCCATTACATTGAAGAAATAATTTGTTTGTCGGTTTTGTTGAGGTGGCCTCCATCTTCATTTGCTTCATTTGATCTCGTAATCACTTCAACATCTATTCCATATGTCAGTATCTTGATCATTGAAACAAAGTATTCATCTGCCAATATCTTTTATTCGAGGACGCACCCATTGTGATTACATCAACTCGAATCCTTTACTGCCATCTTGCATGTTTTCCAATTATCTGTGTTTATCTTTGATGTCATAAACCAACCCACATGTTATCCTTTTGACACAATATTGAATCAACATTGTTGGGTGCCTTCATTCATTTCTCACCAAGTAGTCGAGAAATTCCTTAAATAGTACCCTATTCACTTATTACATTGTGAAGTGCAACAGGTTTATTCTTGTCAAAGTGAGTTCCAGGATATTCCAAAAATATTGTGTGTTACCTCTACGTCATTCATCTTCTATCATGGAGTTCACTAGGGTAACTGTAACTACATGCTTCAGCCAAAACTAAAAATAATACCAAATTCAAAACACTACCTTTTGTTTTCTTCATGCAAAAATTTATCATTTGTCTTCAAAACAATAAACGTTCAAAAGAAATTTCACACCATCATCATGCTTTGCACGTCGCGCATCTAAAATCTCATCGTCGATACTGACTCATGGAGTTCGGGGGCTTGTGGCAGGTGATTACCCACTGAATGTTGCAACTGTAGAAGTGCATTGGTGAATGTCGCAATAGTCAACCCCATGCATATTGAATGCATTCACTAGTCAATATCGTCCTTTCTTATATGCATAATCCCATGCCAATTATGTAGTCACCACCATTGACACCTTTCTTTCATCATTAGCCGATGCAATTCTGCAAACTTCCCCTTTCAAAAAATCTATGCGGCCATGAGATGGTTTGTATTGCACTCCACATGCCTCATTATGATAAAGCAAACAAGACAAAATCAAAAGGGTTTGCACCCTTTGAGGATATTACATTTCCCCGTGTGCCATAACTTGGTGGATCTAAGCTCAATATCGGCTAAAAACTCATTACACAGACTCCTTCAATTCCTCCTACAGATGTGTTATTTCGTTGTGTATATTACGTGCAAAAATGATGTCCTGTGAGGCCAAGCACCCATGAGGCATCACAACAAACACTTCTCGTTCTTGATTGTTGCTATGCTAGCTCTAGCATCAAGATGAAATGCAATTGCATTAAAATTTTATTTTTCCCACCCCAGATATGTTTTCGCTCAATCTAGGAGGAACTGGTAGCTTGTTCCATGAAATCCATAACATCTTAAGCCAAGATTTTCATAGAAAGTATAAGGAATAGCATCATAGATGTATGCATGAGGAGGGATCGTTGAATGGAAGCCAGTATCAAACACAACAACTTGAGGAGTGAGGACACTGGAACAACTCTTCTGCTACTCGGATGCCCTCAAGATTTGGATAGGTATGCAGGGGAGCCAATTGTTGCAACATTACCTTGCAAGACATACCGCATAATTTTCCATATTAAAAAGGGCATACCTAATCTAAAACCTCTTGTTCTTATAACCATTGCCTTGCACGAGATGATATTCAAACCTTCATGTGCCTAGTATGTGTTTCCACAATCTGCATTTTGTCAAACGCTTCACGGCATCGACTAAGTTTCCATGATTTGCTTTCATGTTTACCAGAGTTGTTGCGACTTCTTTCCTCTATTCTCTGTGGCTTGATGAATGCCTGTGACAATTTGGTGCATATCCTGTGATCATTGCATTAAATGAGACCACATTTCTTTAAGGCATTCAGTCAAACATTTCACGAGCTATCTATGCTCCACGATGCATATATAAGTCTACCAAAACAAATGTAACTACAACATCTGCCGTAATTCCTCCATCCTTTTGTGATTTGTTGAAAGTCATGGTAAATTCAAAGGCTTGACTTTGATTATTGGGCAAAGATGGTGCAGTGTTGTGTCTAAACTCCCATTATTGCATACGTTTTAACCACCATTTACATGATCGTGATCTCCCATTTTGACACGGACTGAAAGGATGCTTGTAAAGGTTTATGAAATTTGGTCGAATGCCTGCTAATTACATTCTATAAGGCGACATTCTTTTTGAAGCATTCTATCAAAAAATTCCCTTGCTGTGATTATGCTCCATGATGCATATATAAGTCTACCAAAGTAGCTGCATGACTAGCAAAACTACGTTATCCTTTGTGCTTTACTGAATACCTTGATAAATTTTAACAGCTTCCACATTGGCTTGTGGCAAGAAGACTGCAATGTTAAGGTTATTATATGCAGCTTTACACCTTCCTCGAAGCATTCTATCAGATAGTTCACTTTGTGTGTATAAGCTTCTAATTTCACATGCATTTCAACCATAGTTTATAGTTACTGAAACCACGTTTCTTTAAGGCATTTTGTCAATCCATTCACCGGCCGTGTAAGTTCCACGATCACCATATATGTCATTCATGGCAACTACAACTTCAACCTTTGATGAAACCATTTCCTCTCTTTAATACATTTGATGAACATTCATAACCTGGTACTTAAAGCTTCTTCTTTTTTTTCTTTTTTTTTTCTTTTCTTTTTTTTTAATTTATGGAAGAGGTTAAGAATGCTCCAGCATGGAGCATTTCTAACCTTCTTGACAAAGCGTGCCCAAGAGGTTAGAAAATGAGGTTAGAGATGCTCAGTTTTGGATCATTCTTAACCTTTTTGTGAGAGGTTAGAAAAATGGGTTAAGAATGCTCAAAAACTGAGCATTTCTAACCAATTTGGCAAAAGGTTAAGAAATGAGGTTAAGAATGGTAAAAAAGTGAGCATTTCTAACCTTCTTCTTCAAAGACTATGATTTTGACCTCGGAAACCATTGATCACGGAGGAGAATAAAGGAGGAATGCAACTAACATTTTTAGACTTTTTTTTATCGCAAATTACCAGACATATTAAATTATTATTTGAAAATTAATTTAAATATTTTAAATTTATTGCTTTGGCTGGAGAAAAATGACATAACTTTCAAACGGTGGGGAGTTAGGTCCTGAAATTTGAAACACGCGTCAATGGTAGGGAAATAGGTCCACACAATTATTTACACCTCATGAAGAATCCTAGGATGAGATATTTTAATCATTTCGGGGCAACATACACCAAAAATTGAAAGTTTAAAATATGACAAAGTATGAACTGGGTTCTAGTGAAAGTTGGGCATGTGATACAAAATGACGCTAATGACATGCCTATCAAATGGTTTCTCTCAATTCTTGGTAATTTCCAAAATTCATCCATTTTTCATATTTTGACTAGCAACGACCTTGGATTGTGTTCACTGTTTACACATAAACACCTATTGGATCTTCATTCAACATTGAGATTGATTTGAAATTAAAATTTTAGGTATGCCAAATATGGGGGCAACAATATGTATGTATGTATGTATATGTATATATATGTATGTGTGTGTATATATATGTATACATATATACATATATACATATATGTATACATATATACATACACACATATATACATACAGACATATATATACATATATACATACATATATACAATATACATATATATACATGTATATATATGTATATACATATATATACATGTAAATATATGTATATACATATATATACATACACATACATACATATATATACATATACATGTATGTATATATGTATGTATATTCATACACATACATACATATATATACATATATATATATGTATGTATGTATATATATACATATATATATATACATATATACATACATACATACATATATGTATATGTATACATACATACATATACATGTATGTATATATGTATGTATATATGTATGTATATATACATGTATAGATACATACATACATACATGTATGTATGTATATATGTGTTTGTAGTATGTATATATGTGTATGTATGTAAATGTATATGTATATGTATATGTATATGTATATGTATATGTATATGTATATGTATATGTATATGTATATGTATATATGCGTGTGTGTGTGTGTGTGTGTGTGTCTGTGCATATAGAAATACATATACATATATGCATATGCATACACATATACTTATACATATACATATGCATATGCATATGCATATACATATACATATACATATACATATATGTGTGTGTGTACACACACACACACATATCACAAGGGCTTCACCTGCTAGGCAATATGATATCATGTGCGTTCATACTGGGGGATTTAATATCCTAAAAATACAAAGCAATATATTGCAAATATATTAAGAATGTAGGGGTTTTATAAATTGCTATCCCAAATACAAATATTCGAAGGTATTTTTTATTCGTCAAATGTCAGAAGTAGGGGTTGGACATAGGACTTCCACATGTGTCATCCTCGGTGGATCACATGAGTAAAAATTTAAAAGAACAAGATTTTGTCGATGGTCATCCCTTCTGATATGTGCCTCCATGTATACATTGTCAAGTCGGCAAGATGAGATTTGAACTTTGTTAGAACTCAAAATTTCACTAGCGAGTTTTGTTTTGTTGAGTATATTTCACTCAGAAGTAGGGGCAGAAAGTGAGAAGAATTTGAAAATAGCCACAAATTGGTACCACAAAGGACAAGTTGGATGCAGTAAATTCATATTTAAATTTAAATAATATTCATTTTGAGTCAAACAGTGTTCACTTAGAAGGCGAGAAGTAAACCTCACATAAACCTATAACTTCAAGCCCTTATCAAGATTTATAGTCAAAGAGGAACGAGGAACGATACTTAATCAGGTATTTAGAAAAAAATCTTGTCCCCTCCATTTAACTATTATTCTCATTCATTTGTTTTAACTTAGTAATGTCGACCATGGAAAGAACTATTATGTCTATGAAAATAATTAGTAAACTAAGGTGAAGAACACATGAAGAACCATCATTTTATTTGTAACTAAGAGATAGTAAATATTGATTATAGTTTACAATATCTAACAATACCAATAGAAAAACACTAGAAAAATTTCCCATGAGCGAGTATGGAAATATCAAATAGAGAAAAAGAAACTGTCACAACAACATAATATATTAAAAAACTATTAAAAAAAAATTACATAGTATTGCCATAAGGGGGCAACTTCCATATTTTCAAAAACAGAAAACAAGTACATGGATATTAAGAGGAGGGACACCATGAGGACACAGGGGGGGTCATTAACAAGAGAGGGGACACAAGGGTGATCAATGATATAGATAACCAATCCCCTTTCCAATCACTTTCAACCTTTCTACAAATTTTGCATGTAACATATCGCCATTAGTGCATTCATGAAGGCCTCAAACTCATCCAAATTCTATTTCTGGCCTACCCCAACTTTGAATAACTTCCATGCTTTAGCCATTTCATTTTTTCTGCCTTCTACATTAAGATAAAAAAAAATAAGCATGATCTTTGATTGTGGCAAAATCTCAAGAGTCTCCAACATAGTCTTCACATCTTGAGCATTCTCCTCCTTCATTGTGTGATGCACAATACCATAGGCGTCAAGGGCATATCCCAAAATTTGGACGAAGGGGGAGAACAAGTTCTCATTAAAAATTCCATCATGTACATGCCCATTAGCTCAGAAATTTGTCCCTAAGATGTTTATCGTAGACATCTTCTCCTCATCGTTCCCTTTATTGAATAAGCGGGCAATCTGCTCCTTCGAGGATTCTCTAAGATTTTTTGTGCATACACACAAATACTTAACACCAAAGAAATTCACCATTTTTTGTGCATAGTCTTGATGAAGGGATTTGTTGGTGTAAATAATTATTCATCATGGATATTATTAAACTTTACTTAAGTTTACTTAGGAAATGCATTTCATAGTAGTTTGGTTATGAGACACTTGGGTGTTTGTGCCACATTGGGATAGTGTGTGTAGGATAATTTCCACCTTTTATGGTGTTGATCTTGTTACTACTCTATCATATCCACTTATTGTGGAGTGATAATTCCACCTTCGGTGGGTGATCCACCTCATGTGGAATATTTTATTGTTTCTCCTACCTACCACACCTATTTCCTACCTACCCTTGTTTCTTATTGAGCCACATGTCATGTTTGTGTGCTCACATATCCATATAGTCTTGCCTATATAGGCAAGCTCATCTACATTGTTTGTACAGACAGACAATGATGGACAACGGGCATTCATTGAACATCTTGCAATGATCCAGGTGATCATATTTTGCATCTTGATAGAATACAGTTTATTCCTATCATCTATTTTGTCTCTCTTATTTGTGCTTTCCATTGCCTCTACATCTTGGCAAATTCTCATAGGATCACTACTTTGTAGCCTTGACAACCTTCATATCCTATAAATAAATAAAAAATCTCTAAACAAAGCTTTTTGGGATTTTTTAATGAAATTATTACCCAAATCTTTATTTTGTTGCAAATCATCGTTGTTTTGTTGAAAAGGATGAAACCCTTTCATCCATTTGCCACATGTTATGTTCAAACTTGCAGTTTGTACCTTTGACTACAAAAATAGATACGATTGGATAAATCGATCAATTACTTTTTAGTTCTGGCAGAAAATCAACTCATCGAGTTCCAATGTAATCTTTGTTTTATCCTTTATGTGGCCTCATGGATTGCAGACTATGCTGCCAAAATGGAGATTTGCAATCTTATGGAATGCAATTGCAGTTCCATGTGAAGACACGTCATTCTATCTGATGTCATGGAAATGGGGACAAGGCAACAACAAAGTTCAATGTTAATAAGTTAGTTTCAACCATAAAAACAAAACAAAGAACTAAAAACCATTCCAAACATATCAAGAGAGATTTCAAAAAGTATGAAAGAAGTTTAACAAAATAAAAGAAAGGAGAAGAGCCTCCCTAAGATGCTTCCATGATGCCTTTTGATGCTTCTCCCTTATTTCTCTCCTCTCCAAGTCCCAAATGAGTGTAGCTCTCAGCTTTTAGCACTAGCCATGGATACCATATGGAGATTCAAGATGGTTGAATATGATAAGCAAATACTATGCAAGAGTAGATAGTGATGCTATGAAAAAGCTCTATGCTAATGCCAGTATAACAACAATACTCTAAAATGCTTCCTTTTGCTTGAGGAGAAGGGTTCTATTTATAGAAGAAATGGGGAAATGAAGGGTTAAGATTGAATGGTTTAATCAAGGGCCAAGTTTGAAAGTTGGGGATCCATGTGCACAATTGGCACCAATAAAATGGTGACAAGTTTCAACATAGGATTGGGTTGAGAGAAGAGGTTGGAGGCATTAAAGGCCTGAGAAGACCTCATGGTTATCTAGAAGGTAAGGGTCAAGTCTAAATTAGGATTACCCACTGGATTAGGAGTTAATGCAAGGATAAACCTTTGTGCAAATGATTAAGAGATAATCATGGTCAAAGCATTAAAGGCTTGATGAGACCCTTGGGTTGGGTAGAGGTTGAGTCAAAACAAATGTTTTAACCATGTGGGAGGGTTTGAGGTAACCATTAATGGTTATTGGAGACTTTGGGGATTAAGTGGTTGAAGGTTGAAAGCCTTCAATGGTTATCAAAGACTTTGAGCCATTTAGTGGTTGAAGGTTGGAAGCTTTCAAAGGTTATCCAAGACTTTGAGGGTTAATTTGTTGAACACACAAAGCATTAATTGCTTTTCAAAGACTTTGGAGTCTTTGAGAAGTGACTCCAATTTGCTTAGGAATGTGACAATATTTAGGGGATGGATTAGGCTAATTAGGAAGGGTTTAGAAGAATCTAGAAGGGGTTTAGGCATACAAGTGGATTTTGTAGGAAAATGCAAGTGGGAGAAATTTTGGTATTTTCAATTAAAATAAAATCATTTATTTCAATTAAATGGTGTAAGTTGAATTTGGATAAATATTTAAATAAATATTAATTTATTTAAATGAGAAAAAGAAGATAAAGCATTTAAAATGCTTGAAGACTTTGAGGGAAACCATTAAAGGCTTGAAGACTTTAAGGAAAACCATTAAAGTCTTTAAGAAGATTATAGAAGGAAGCCATCAAGTTTGAAGACTTTAAAGCCATCAAGTTTGAATACTTTAAGGGAAACCATTAAAGGTTTCAAGTGGGTGAGGATAAATAGGATTTTAAATAAATAATTTATTTAAAATAGTTGTGCAACTTGCTTTTGTAGGAAAATACAAGTGGGTGGAGGATAAAGGTGATTTAAATAAATTATTTATTTAAAATAATTGTGCAACTTGTATTTGTAGGAAAATGCAAGTGGGTGGAGGATAAAGGTGATTTTAAATAAATGATTTATTTATTTAAATGTGAGAGGTGGGATTTTGGGGGATTTAAATAAATATTAATTTATTTAAATGTGAGAGGTGGGATTTTGGGGGATTTAAATAAATATTAATTTATTTAAATGTGAGAGAAGATTTAATTAAACAAATATGATTTATTTATTTAATTAATGGTATGAATTTGGTTAAGTGAATTAAATCAAATAAATTGAATAATTTATTTAATTAATAGGAGAAGAGGGTTAAGATGAATTAATTAAATATTAATTTAATTAATTATTAATTGATGGTTCAATAATCAAATAAATACTAAGTATTCATTTAATTAAGTGGACAGATTTATGTGACTACATTTGCCCCTCTTTGAGACGGTGCGGTTTATCGCGTCGTTTCAAAGAAAGAAAAATAGGTGTGAAGAAATGCCCCATAAAATGTAAATTTAATGGGTGGTATGCCCCCTCGAGAGATGGGCCGAATTTTATATTGAAAAATCGGGCGATCTCTCGAAAAAGAATGCAAAGTGGAGGGGAGGTAGAATAGAAGAAATTAGAACTAATGATGAAAGAATGGGAGAAAATGGAGTGAATATGAAGAAACAACAAGCCAGCGAGTACCCTGAGGTCATGCAAGAGATACATAGCAGATGTAGTGTGGGGTTTTGATTGATGCTATACAATTGATCAAAATTGGTTGGACAATCTGGTGCAATCGGTTGAATTGCCCCGGTCAAGTCAAAGCGTGACAGTTGATGTCAGTTGGTCGCTTGGACATGATAAAGTCTGAGTAAGTGAATCAAAGTGACCTGATGGTGACTTAGACAATTGATGTAATTGCCCGATGAAGTCAAGGTATATGAAGCAAAATACTCGTTGAGACGTAGACAATTGATGTAATTGTCCATTGGATTGTGTTTGATTGGTTGATCAATTGATAGTGTGTGCATGTGATGGATGGTTGTGGTGAATCATAGCAGCCCCGTTGAGACTAGGTCATTATGATAAATGCCTGATGTAGTCTAGGATTACCATGATCGATTACCTGTTGAGACCCGAAGATACTTGATCAGAGTATCTATTGATAGTCTAGGTGTGTGGGAGTCGATGTATCTGTGCAAATAGAGTAACTTTCTTGACTTATTGGATGACTTAGGATAGGAAACACAATCCCTCCTATTTAGAGATGGATGGTGATGGACGTGGCTTGATTAGGTTGATTGGGACATGATGTAGGGTATGTGATGGTGATTATCGAGATGGGGAGGGTGGGGGGGGTTCAATGTTAGATAGAAGAAATGGAGGACCTATTACATTCCTATGGAAGAAGAGGAAAAATAGAGTATCCATTGTCATTACTATGTATGAATGATATGAAGCTATTTATGAATGTATGGATGGATGGAATGCAACAGAATGCAATATATACAAATGAGATGGAATGATGATCCATGGTGCATTATTTTTCATCATTGAGCTTTAAAATGTTGTAAGAAAATACAAGCAACTTGACATAAAGATTCAAGATGACCAGAGTCTTTCTTACATGGATTTTGATATAGCAAGTTAATACAAGCAACTTGATATAATGGATCAAGTTGACCTGAGTATTGCTTGCGGAACAGGCAAGGATTATCTCCTTTCATGCATGACTTGGATCGTCCTCCTTGATCTTAGGCTGATCATATCCTGAGACAAGTGCATACCGTAATAAGAGATAAAACCTTTATCCAGTTTGGATGAGGTAGGAGGAACCAAAGAAAGAGAATTGTACCTGCTAAAAAACAATATATACATAAAGAATAAAGAATATGGATCCTTGGTAATGGTTCATGCTCATATGGTCGAGGTATACGCTGTAGTCAGCAAGCCGTAATGATCTATGACTGCATTTTGCATAAGATCATGTAGCTTGGTGAACTTCCCACGTAGACACCATTAGTACATGCCCCAGTACTTCATCGGAAGTAATGCGCAAACGATACAAAACAATGTTGAAAGATCCTAATACAGATAAACAAATGATTGTACTCATAAATCAACCAAGTATTTGATAGCTTAACATAATTTTCTTGTCAAAGAAAACGTCACTTTTGTCTTTGTTTTGGTAAGGAAGGATGCATCCTTGTTTTTAAAGACAGTTTCTGATTTGTTGGATGTGGATTGTGTGGTCGATTGATAAATGGTCATTGTGTGAGTACTGTGTTAATGTTGGTTTTGCATCTGCTTGAATGAATATGTACAAGGTGTTGCCATGTTTTTGTGTGATTTTTGATGGGTTTTTCGATGTTTTTGGATTTTGTTTTTGGATTTTGTGTAATAGTTTTTGAATGTTTTTGGATTTTGCGAGACATTTTTGAATGTTTTTGTATTTTGCGAGACATTTTTTAATGTTTTTGCCAATGAATCACCAGTAATGTAGAATCCACTTCCATCATCTAGATTGTAAGGGCATTGCCCCCAAGTTGGACATGATTTATGAAAAAGCGGGATGCAGGATGCATGTAGTACTTTCTTGGATTTGTAGATTTATAACAAGCCATGGTTAGATGGATGGATGTGTGTATGTATGAATGGGATCGCAACGAGCCTGAAAGATACTAGAGCCATTGCCTTTACGAGTGGCACCTGTTTGCCAGGTTTTTGCCATTGTACTTACCCAAGGTGCCACTAGAGTGGTTGTTCACCATTTGGATGCATGATTTTTCTTTACTTTTTTGAATGTTTTTGTATTTTCTTAAGGACATTTTTCTGAATGTTTTTGAAAATTTTCTGATATGTAGGGGAGCCTGATGCCTTGTACACCTTAGGTATAAAACCGTTTGAGGTGCATGCTATTGATTGGATCTGCGAGCGGTTCTCCGTCTGATGTAGCCAACTGATATGCCCCGGACCTGAATACAGCAGTGACAACATATGGGCCGAGCCAATTTGATTCAAACTTGCCTTGATGTTCTCTGTTTGGTTGGTTGCGAGGATTTTCTCGAAGAACAAGATCACCTACCTCAAATGTACGAGATCTAACTCGGTGATTGTAGCTTCTACTCATGCGCTGTTGATAGGCTTTGAGGTGATTGTATGCAGCTTGTCGCTTCTCATCTAGTAACTCTAAGTCCTGAAGACGAGATACTCTGTATGCTTCATCATCGATGAGATTGTGCAATGAAACTCATAAGGATGGTATCTCGACCTCAATAGGTAAGATAGCTTCAGCACCATAGACCAATGAATAAGGAGTTGCACCTGTAGGGGTCTGAATGCTAGTTCGATATGCCCATAGCGCTGGATTCAATTGAACATGCCAATCACGGCCGGCATCATTGACTATCTTCTTTAGGATCCTCAATATGTTTTTATTGGATGCTTCGGCCTGACCATTGCCTTGTGGGTAATAGGGAGTGGAAAAGCGGTGTTGGATATGAAATTTCTCACAAAGCTCACGGACATCCTGATTTTTGAAAGGAAGACCGTTATCTGTGACAATGGACATGGGCACACCATACCGGCAGATGATGTAATTGAGGATGAATGAGGCGATCTGCTTGCCGGTGACTTGGGTAAGTGGAACAGCTTCGATCCACTTGGTGAAATATTCGGTGGCGGTAATAATGAATTTATGGCCATTGGATGAAGATGGATGAATCTTACCCACAAGGTCGAGGCCCCATTGACAAAAAGGCCATGGTGTTGTGATTGGTTGCAGTTCTTGAGCTGGTGCATGTATTAGGTCGCCATGAACTTGACATTTTTTGCACTTCCTGACAAAGTAGTAGGAATCCTTTTCCATAGATGGCCAATAGTATCCAGCTCGCATGATCTTCTTGGCTAGTGATGGACCACTTGAGTGAGTCCCGCAAATTCCTTCATGTACCTCTTCCAAAGCCTTTGTTATCTCACCTTGTTCTAGACATCGAAGGAGAGTACCATCAAGACCGCGTCGGTATAGGGTTTCGGCAATAATGGTATATCGAGTAGTTTGGCGAATGAAAGTTTTTCGTTGGTTATTCGATTGGTTGGGAGGAAGGGTATGATCACGGAGATAGGTGTAGAACTCACCGTACCATGGGGATTCGGAACCAACAAGGCGACATATCATTTCAGATTCGGGGATATCATAAGCGGGGATCCAAAGCTGTTCTACCAAGAACTCGTAGCGTGTTGAATTCTGTGGAAGATCTAGTAGAGATGCGATGGTAGCCATGGCGTCAGCAGCTCGATTCTGATCTCTTGGTATCTGCTCAAAAGTGATAGTAGTAAATGATGTCTTTAGAGTGTCCACCATTTGCTTATATGGCATGAGTTTATCATCTTTGGTCTGATATTCATCTGTTGCTTGTCGAATGACTAGTTGGGAATCGCCATATACTTGTAGTTCTTGTAATTTCCATTGTATGGCTAACCTGAGTCCTGTGATCAAGGCCTCATACTCTGCTATGTTGTTTGTGCATGGAAATGTGAGCTTGTAAGACTTCGGGATGCTGTCACCTTGAGGTGTGATAAATAGAATGCCTTCCCCCGAGCCGTGCCTAGTGTATGAACCATCAAAGTATAATTTCCATGACTGTGCTTCTGTAATCATGAATATCTCTTCATCTGGAAAATTGGAAATGAGAGGATGATCACCTATGAGAGGTGCATCGGCCAACTGATCTGCAATAACCTGACCTTTGATAGCTTTACGGTCCACATACTCAATATCAAATTCACGTAGAATCATCACCCATTTGGCTAAGCGACCTGTCAATGCTGCTTTGCTAAGTAAATACTTGAGTGGATCAATATTTGCAATGAGTTGCACCTTGTGTGTTAACAGATAGTGCCTCAGTTTAGTGGCTGCCAAGATTACTGCTAGGCAAGCTCACTCAATAGGTGTGTAATTGAGTTCATAGCCCACCAGTGTGCGAGAGATGTAGTAAATAGCACACTCTTTTCCTTCTGCATTATGTTGTGCCAGTAGTACACCCAATGCTGTACTTGTTGCTGAGATATAGAGCAATAATGGTCTACTTGGATCTGGTGGCATCAGCAATGGTGGATTCATGAGATAGTCTTTAAGCGCCTGAAATGCTTGCTGGCATCTGTCATCCCACTGAAAGCGGATGTTCTTGTGTAGCAGGTGTGTGAATGGGTGACACTTATCAACCAATTGTGCAATGAATCTGCGGATAGATTGAAGCCGTCCTTGTAGTGTTCTTAGCTGACTGATATTCTTTGGAGGTGGCATGTCCATGATTGCTTTAACCTTTGCTGGATCGACCTCAATGCCTTTTCTTGAGACAATGTATCCTAGAAGCTTCCCGGAGGTCACTCTGAAGACACATTTCTTTGGGTTGAGTCAAACATGGTATTGTTCCAGTCTATCAAAGATTTTATCTAAGATGTGAAGATGTCCTTCTCTAGTAAGTGATTTTGCTAGTAAATCATCCACATAATCTTCCATTATAGTATGCATCATGTCATGGAAGATGGTGGTCATTGCTCTTTGATAGGTCGCTCCTGCATTCTTTAGACCAAAAGGCATTACATTCCAGCAGTATGTGCCCCATGGACATGTGAAGGCTGTCTTATGTTGGTCCTCTGGTGCGATCTTTATTTGATTGTATCCTGAAAAGCCATCCATGAGTGAAAGCATGGCATGTCCTGCTGTCAAATCTACTATGATGTCGATATTTGGTAGAGGGAAGTCATCCTTAGGACATGCCTTATTCAGATCTCTGAAGTCTGTACAAATGCGGATGCCCCCTTTTGGTTTGCCAACTGGTACAATGTTGGAGATCCATTCTGCATAATCAATTGGTCTAATGAAACCAACATCCAGGAGTTTCTTGAGTTCTGTTTTGACTAGCACGGCAATCTGAGGATGCATCTTACGAAGCTTCTGCTTGACAGGTTTGGCTCCTTTTGCTACTGTGAGATGATGCATGACTAAATCAGGATCAAGCTCAGGCATGTCTGCATATGACCATGCAAAGTTGATCTGACGTTGTTGGAAGAACTCTATAAATTGAGGCTGTTCCTCTGGAGTGAGAAGAGATGCCAGATGTATGATATGAGGGTTTTCAGGAGTCCCCACATTGTATTCTTTAGTCTCCTCAATGAGAATCGTCGATCGTTCCTGTTGTGTACTAGCAGGGAGAATGTCAAACCCTTCATCCTCAAGTGCCTCAGAGAGGTTTTCACCATTGGATACGCTCTTTCTTTTTACTTTTGTTGGATCAAACAGTGCCACAGTGTGGTTTTCACTGGAAGATCCATGTTTTAATGTTATATTTTTGCAGCTGAAGGGTTTGGCATCCGCCCTGAAGTATGCTGCGCTATTAAGTTCAATGGCGAATCCAGCTTTGTGATCCCCGCTTGGTAGATTATCCCTTAATTCCAAAAAGTCAATGATAGCCTCATCATTTTGGAAGAGGTCAAGACATGGGGGATTTGGTTGGTTCCATTCGATGAGTTCAGGGTGGATAATGGGCATTACTTCATCGATTAAGTTAAGTGTGGGAGATGTATCAGTGAGGGTTAAGACAGTGTGGTGAAGGTCGTTGATGGTACTCTCCCTATCAGAATCCGACGTAGGATGAGACGTAGGGTCTGTGGAAGATGTTTCCAGCTCAGGTACCCAAGTGGTCTTTATCTATGCTTCTCCGTAAATAGAAATGTCTTTGCGTGGCGGAGGTGGTGACATGTCTTCCTCATCTGAAGTGTTAAGCTGTACATAATCAAATTCCCACTCATGTGAGTCGGTCTCTGAATCACTTTCCAGCATCCGATTGCTATACCATACTGGGATGTCGCTGGAGTTGAATACTGCAGGTGTGATTGGTTTATGTACCTTTGAGGTGATCGGTGCTGTAGGAACTATGATGGGGTTTAAAGGTTTTGTCACTGGAAGTATCGACAGTGTTGATTTAGTGGCTTCTATTGGAACGGCTGGTGCCATAGATGCTGCTACGGGTTCCAATATAGTTGCTGCTATGAATGGTTTTATTGATGTGATGACTGCTGTGGATGGGATTACTAGTTCGATTGGTGGGATTTTTGGCACTGATGACGGTTGCGGTGGGTTTGTGAGCCTCGATGGGGCAGTGACAATATTGCTTGATGGTGCTTTGATTATGAAAGGTGTCCTCTTTACAGTAGGTGGGCAAAATGGTTTGCTAGGTTTTCCTTTAAATCTGAGTTTAGGAAGGATCTCTTTTTCAAAGCCTAGGCCTGTATTACCTTTGGGCTTGAACTCTGGCAGCAGCGGTTCATGTCGTCCTTGTTTGCAGTATCCCAAAGCACTCTGACCATCATATCCCATTCTTTGCATAATGAGGAGGCCTTTGCCATACTGTTCTGTAGGAAGTGTAACTCGCGGTTTGTCAGTGGTGATGGGATCTTTATAGATCCATTCCGCTAGGTCCTTATCTTGTGTCTCTTCCTCTTGACTCTTTCCAAGGATGAAAGGCGTTAAGGCACATGCAGGTGTGTTTAGTGGTTGCTGGAGTAACTGCTGTGGTTTACCATGTGTTCTAGGAGAAGTAGGCATTTGTCCCACACAAAAGAGCTGACTCAAGTTGTATTCTCCAGGACCTTCCTCTGCGACTTTCATCTTAAGCTATTCTTGCTTGGGTATAGGAGTGTTTGAACTGGCAAGAGAGGCGGGATTTACATATGATGTGGAGGAAATGGCTTCCCTATTATTAGGAACAGTAATCTCTGGTTGATGGCTGATATTATGGCAAAAAGCAAAAGGATTTGCATCACCCAGGATTGTGATCTCTGCACCATTATGTGGGAACTTGATACATTGATGGTAGGTAGATGGAACGGCTTGCATGGCATGTATCCAAGGTCTCCCTAATAATAGATTATATGGCAGAGGAAGGTCCAGAACCTGACAAATGATGTGCTTTACCACGGGGCCTACTCGGATTGGTAGTACCACAGCTCCTTTGGATGAACGCTCTGCATCATCATAGGCCTTGATGGTGATCTTCTTGCAAGGATCCACTGATTCTATTGCATATCCCAATGCTGTGACCAACTGTAGTGTACAAATGTTTAGGCCTGCTCCATTATCAATCAAGACTCGCTTGATCCTGTGTTGGTTGACAAAGCCTTCAATGTGTAGCGAAGCATTATGAGGTTGTTGGAAAGAAGAGTTGTCACTTTCAGAAAAAGTGAGACAAGGTGATGACTTTAGATTTCCAACCATGGCTTGAAATTGGTCCGTGTTCAGGTTTGCAGGGACTGACGCTTCTTGGAGTGCTTGATCCAAGATTGTTTTATGAGATGGTGATAGGCGTAATAGCTCTAAAATGGAAATGAGCGCAGGCGTTTTATCTAATTGTTCCACAAGATTGTACTGCTTTGGGATGGAGGTGGTGCCTTGTGGAGCTGCCTTGATGGTAACTTTGCCGCGACGCGTAACAACATTGCAATTTGAGGTGGGATTTTTGAAGGTTATGGTTGCAATTTGTTCACTGGCATCATACAGGTGATTGACAGTGTAATTATACGCAGCTTGCGTATAATCAGTGGTATCAGGACCTCGTCTGGACGTCGAAGGACCCCTTTGATCTTGCGATGGAAGTGGATTCTTGAACATCTGATGATCATTATTGGTTGTTTTTGGGTCATGCCCTTTAATTTCAATTTCTCTTCGGTCAATAAGATCCTGAATGAGATCTTTCAATCGGTGACAATTACTTGTCTTGTGTCCTCTTCCTTGATGGAACTCACAATGTTCAGTATCCTTCCACCATGTTGGTTTGACTTGGGGCTCATAATTTGATAACTTAGGTAGAGTGATCAAATTCTGAGAAATAAGTTGTCGCATCACCGTTTCAATGGGTTCCCCTAAGGGAGTGTATGTGCGTTTTTGTTTTTGTGGACGGGGTCTTGGTTCATCATGAGATGTGATGTGACCTTGATTAGGAAGAACATTTGTGTTATTTTGAGGTGGATGATTTTGTCCTACAAATCGAACCACAGGTTGTGCATTTTGGATAGTTCGAGCATCCACAACTCCATCGTTGACGATATTCTTATTCTTGTTCCAGAAGTTCAGTTTATCACTATTGAAGCGCGGGCGAGGACCATCTTTGGGTTCATTAAAGATTTTGATGAGTCCTTTTTTGATGAGTGCCCTTTCACATTTTATACCCTTGGTGATCATATCGTTAAAGGAGTCTGTGTCTTTGACATCCAGGTGAAATTCCATTTCTTCGTTTAAGTTGGAAATGAAAATTTCCACTAGTTCTTGTTCAGGTAACTGAAGAGAACGTCTGCTAGACATTTGGCGCCATCGTTGTAGGAATACTGAGAATAATTCACCTGGTTTTTGTTTGGTGTTGCATAGATCAGCCATGGTGATGTCGCGTTCAATGTTATGAGAGTAATGAGATAGGAACTTTTGGATGAGTTCCTCAAATGTTCTAATGCCACCTGGTAGTCGGGAAAACCATGATGTGGTGGTTCCTCCCAAGCTTTGGGGAAAAAGGCGCATTAGGTATGTGTCCTCATAAGCCACTTCAAGACAAGCGGAATGAAATTCTCGGACATGATCACGGGGATCCCCCTTTCCTCTATATTTATCAAATTTGGGTGTTTCGAACCCGCGTGGAAAGGGTGGCATATAAAGATTCCTATCAAAAGGATAGGGACAGATGTCGTTAAGTGAGAATTGATTGGTCTTAACACCACTATGAAGTTGTTGGGCGAGATTCTCGACTTGTTGCCGCAACATCTCTATTTCATTTGGAGGAGGAGGTGGTGGGTTACCTCGAGGAATGTTATATCTGATGTGATTTCTACCCCTTTCCTCCTCATGGCGACTTTGTCTTTCTGATGCTTGTCTTAATTGGGCAAGATCAAAGTCCGAGGGGAGTTTGGCTCCTTCTTGAGCGAGTTTTAAGAAGTGAGCATCCGCATTGCTCCTTAATATTTCATCAAATAATCTGTTGAAGTGAGGGTTATGCTGAGCCCTTTCAATTGTTGAAGGAGTGGGAGTACTTGGGTTTTCATCAGTTACAGTTCCTCCAAGTGCTTCTTGAAATTCATTGAGGTTGTCTTCTTCTTCCTCAATTTCTATTTCTCGTTGCCTTGATCGCGATCGGGTTTGAGCCATTTTGTTTGTAAGTTTGTGTTGAAGTTGATTGAAGATGATGATGAGTTATTGATGAAAGATTGATGATTGGTGATTTGTATTGTATGGGGATCTCTAGCACTTTAAGGTAGATGTAACCGAAATTCCTTCTTTGAATTGCTTGTTTGTTTTGAGGAGTTTGGATGTGATAAGGTGTAGAGAAATCTGAGATGTGTTACAGATTTTGACTACCTAGCAATGAGAGGATTCACTCATGAACTAGTTTTAACCTGCGTAGATATGTCTCTTAGGATGAGCTTATCCTAGATGTAGAAACAATCTAAAAGTGATGTGATGTGTTTGATTTCAAGCAATATCTAAAAGAGAACTTGGGACAAGAACCTCTTAATGTTTTGAGAGTTTTGGGATGAATTGATGATGGAAAAATGATGTATGAATGAGATGATGGATGTTTTGTTTTCAACTTCAATAAAAACTTTGTGTTACAAATGGAACAAACTCTACTTCTTCCCTTTCAGGCGTTGGTGGCACTTCTCGAGCTGTGTTGTAGGTGATACAGATGTTTGGGAAGAAGTTGGGATTAATCTTTCCTCCTTGATTTTTGTGATAACTCAGAGCTCTATATTGCATAAAAGCTCTGCGGTTCAATGATTCGGAATCAAATTCGTTTGTTTTACCTTGAAGATAGAGACGCATGCGATGTAGAAAGACTCTATGTGAGACAAAGATTTGTCTATTGAGATAGAAGAATTTCCTCCTTTTGATCAAAGTCTTTGAGCTTAATGGTCTCCTTCTTAAGTTGATATTCTGATGACACTTCTTCTTTCGCAAGATGTGAAGAATGGTCATAAATTTTGACTCTTTGTTGTTTGTACTTTGTTTTTGATGTGTTTGGTTGTTTTTGAGAAATGTTGGATGAATACTTTGTTTTTGGGATTGATTTTCTGATTTTTTTTTTTTTTTTTAATTTTTTCTCTGACAAGAAAACAAAGCAAGCACACAAACACAAGATTGTAGCCTCAAAGGCACAAATGAGTATGGATCTAGATCAACCCAATCCTTGGACTTGTTTCTGACCCTTCTTTTAGATGTATTTTAAGATGTATTTCCAAAGCCTGAAGTCGGCTCAATTTGCACTAGGTCTGTAAAACGAACACACTTCAAACACTCTTTATCCCTAAGGTCAAATGGCCAGTTGTGATAAATTTAGCCCACATCTTGATATTTCTTCGACTTTGGTACTACATACCTTATGAATCCCGCCGTGGCAGGTAAGGATGTGATATACTAAGTCTTGCACGAGCATAACAAATAGATGATCCCTATGATGGGGGAGTCACCACTTTTATCAAGCCACAAGTGACCTTTCAAAAAGCTATGTTTCTACTCAAGGAAATATGTATGGTGAGTATCTTGGGAGCAAAACCATCTATGCTCTTGCACTAAATTATACCTCAAATATCCTCAATCAATAGAACAGGTGGGCTACTACTTAAAGGTGTTTAGTCATGTTCGATGTTTTTGGACATAAGTTCATTCTGCAGTGACTCACTTAAGAGCCTTGTAACTAGTGGTGGGGCCCATTTGTCCTTTCGGCCAGTTACACTGTAGGAACAGCTATACCCAAGGCTACAGCTTTCGCTCTCACCTGATTTCTATAGTGGCTCGAAGGATTTACCGCTCGAGGTCGTTCCCAAGAGTATCGATCCCTTGGCAGACCTCTCTTAAAAAGATAAAATGTGAGCGTTACTAACACTTTTCTCTTGCACCTAGGACCACGAGAGCCAAGGGAGAGGATAGTGTGTGTTAGAAGTAGGTCCACTCGACAAACTCTTTGCACAAGTGTGCCAAGCACGAAAAACACTTGTTCTTTTTAATCTACCATTGCAATGTGATCTAACTATTTGGAGATGTTGCTCCAACAATCATGGTGTTCTTTTTAATTTTCAAAGGCAATTGTTTGAGTAAACTAGAATTTGAAAATCCTGGTCAACTTAATGAAAACACGTTTGCCTGAAGTAAAATTGCTTTAAAAATGAGACAAGTTGATTGTGAATTTTATGTGCACCAAAAATGGAAGTGTGGATTGTGAGTTTTATCTTGATGCAAAAAATAAAATTTGCTTTGTTGATTTTAAGCACCAAAACAAAGTTTGTTTCCTAACTTGCAAAAAAAATAAAGTTGTTTTTGTATAAGTTTGTGGTTCTTTTTACCTTGGAACAATGAAATTCTTTTTAAGAGCCCCAAACAAATGTGTGATTCTTTTTTTAAAAGCCCAAATTTGAAATGTGAAGTTAATTTTAAACCAAAATAAAAAGTGAATTCATTTTTAAAACCAACTTCAAAAAACAAGTTAGTAAAAAATATAAATCTACTTTTTAATCTAATTTAAATCTGCACAAAAGAGAAAAATAGTTAGTAAAATCTGCCTATTTGGTGGGCTTCTACAAGCCTAATTTTTTTATTTATTTTTGGTTACAAGGTGATTTGTACAACGTTTTGTTACAATAGCGCTAGTCTGCGTTTGAACAGAGGCACTATTTAACACAAACGCACTAAAAGAAAGGGAAAGACAAAGAAGGGAAAAGCACTGAAACAGGGTGAATAGCGCCAAAATAATGTCAAACGCACCAAAACAGTGTCAAAAGCGCAACCTGTGTGACATTTTCAACATTCAAACATGTTATTGGTTAAAAAAAAAAATTGATCTTTTTAGTGTTTGGATTCACATCGGGTTCACCAAATGATGTCATGGAAATGGGGACAAGGCAACAACAAAGTTCAATGTTAATAAGTTAGTTTCAACCATAAAAACAAAACAAAGAACTAAAAACCATTCCAAACATATCAAGAGAGATTTCAAAAAGTATGAAAGAAGTTTAACAAAATAAAAGAAAGGAGAAGAGCCTCCCTAAGATGCTTCCATGATGCCTTTTGATGCTTCTCCCTTATTTCTCTCCTCTCCAAGTCCCAAATGAGTGTAGCTCTCAGCTTTTAGCACTAGCCATGGATGCCATATGGAGATTCAAGATGGTTGAATATGATAAGCAAATACTATGCAAGAGTAGATAGTGATGCTATGAAAAAGCTCTATGCTAATGCCAGTATAACAACAATACTCTAAAATGCTTCCTTTTGCTTGAGGAGAAGGGTTCTATTTATAGAAGAAATGGGGAAATGAAGGGTTAAGATTGAATGGTTTAATCAAGGGCCAAGTTTGAAAGTTGGGGATCCATGTGCACAATTGGCACCAATAAAATGGTGACAAGTTTCAACATAGGATTGGGTTGAGAGAAGAGGTTGGAGGCATTAAAGGCCTGAGAAGACCTCATGGTTATCTAGAAGGTAAGGGTCAAGTCTAAATTAGGATTACCCACTGGATTAGGAGTTAATGCAAGGATAAACCTTTGTGCAAATGATTAAGAGATAATCATGGTCAAAGCATTAAAGGCTTGATGAGACCCTTGGGTTGGGTAGAGGTTGAGTCAAAACAAATGTTTTAACCATGTGGGAGGGTTTGAGGTAACCATTAATGGTTATTGGAGACTTTGGGGATTAAGTGGTTGAAGGTTGAAAGCCTTCAATGGTTATCAAAGACTTTGAGCCATTTAGTGGTTGAAGGTTGGAAGCTTTCAAAGGTTATCCAAGACTTTGAGGGTTAATTTGTTGAACACACAAAGCATTAATTGCTTTTCAAAGACTTTGGAGTCTTTGAGAAGTGACTCCAATTTGCTTAGGAATGTGACAATATTTAGGGGATGGATTAGGCTAATTAGGAAGGGTTTAGAAGAATCTAGAAGGGGTTTAGGCATACAAGTGGATTTTGTAGGAAAATGCAAGTGGGAGAAATTTTGGTATTTTCAATTAAAATAAAATCATTTATTTCAATTAAATGGTGTAAGTTGAATTTGGATAAATATTTAAATAAATATTAATTTATTTAAATGAGAAAAAGAAGATAAAGCATTTAAAATGCTTGAAGACTTTGAGGGAAACCATTAAAGGCTTGAAGACTTTAAGGAAAACCATTAAAGTCTTTAAGAAGATTATAGAAGGAAGCCATCAAGTTTGAAGACTTTAAAGCCATCAAGTTTGAATACTTTAAGGGAAACCATTAAAGGTTTCAAGTGGGTGAGGATAAATAGGATTTTAAATAAATAATTTATTTAAAATAGTTGTGCAACTTGCTTTTGTAGGAAAATACAAGTGGGTGGAGGATAAAGGTGATTTAAATAAATTATTTATTTAAAATAATTGTGCAACTTGTATTTGTAGGAAAATGCAAGTGGGTGGAGGATAAAGGTGATTTTAAATAAATGATTTATTTATTTAAATGTGAGAGGTGGGATTTTGGGGGATTTAAATAAATATTAATTTATTTAAATGTGAGAGGTGGGATTTTGGGGGATTTAAATAAATATTAATTTATTTAAATGTGAGAGAAGATTTAATTAAACAAATATGATTTATTTATTTAATTAATGGTATGAATTTGGTTAAGTGAATTAAATCAAATAAATTGAATAATTTATTTAATTAATAGGAGAAGAGGGTTAAGATGAATTAATTAAATATTAATTTAATTAATTATTAATTGATGGTTCAATAATCAAATAAATACTAAGTATTCATTTAATTAAGTGGACAGATTTATGTGACTACACTATCCAAGTAAAAAATGTTGATTTACACTTATCTAAAACTAAATGACCTCATAAATCATGGCTCGGTAACCCTAATTGGAATAGCAAGGAAAAGAAATAGTTCCTCGAAGCAACTGCCAAGGAAAACAAACACCTTCATTGACTCTTAATTTTCCCATTTTCAAATTAACCCCTTCATGCATAAATTTGACTTTTTTTTTCATTTAGTTATGGATGCACCAGGATGAAAATACATATTTTAATGGAGGGAAATGGTGAAAATCATTCAAGTAGCATAGAAAAATAGACAATAGTGGTTAGAGATTGATTTGATATTGATCAAGCAATTAAACTTCTAGATGATTTCAACAAGACACGAGAGCCTAATTTGTTCAAGGTGGTGGAATCAACACTTGCAGGCTACGAGGATAAGAAAAAAGTAAGAGTGGAATGTACACGATGCAACAAATGGTTTTGTTTGGTGCTAGCAAGTGGTAATATTATCAGTTCTCTAAATAAACACATGAAATCAAAGAAGCACACCACTGTTGCAGATGAGGTTTCACATGATACAATTGTTTTAAGGAGTGGCACAACCGAGAGACCCAATAAGCCTACCAATGATAAGTTCCAACAAAGTTTGACTAGGTTCTTGGTCACATCATCACCATTTGTATTACACAGGGGTTCTACAAGTGTAGATCCTTCTACTTAAGGTGTGCTAACTACCCAAGTTCAAATTTATTTTGAATATGATCTATTGTAATTTGTACATTTTTTGTTTTATCATCTTATTAAAGGTCACTCATCACCATTGATGTTGCAATGTTGGGGGTATTGGTATTCCCATATTAATAGAAATGGAGAGAGACTAGACACAAACATCCTAGTGGATGATCAAAGGGGTGGAAAATTATGGGCCATAGAGAAGTATACCAAGATAATGCTATGTTATGAGGGTAATGAATATTGTATTGATGGCACATATATACATATTCATTGCAAGAGGGATTCTGAGAGAGATTCCATTTGATTCATTGGCATCCAACTTCTGTAAGATGATTCCAAAATGTGATGACTTTAGAATGTGTTTATATCGTGAATCAAAATGTGTCCGTAAAATACATGGGAGGGATATAGGGAGAGGGAGAAGAGTAAAGTATTTGACTCAAAATAAACTCAGAATAGGTGCTAGGGTTTCAAATGCTAGCCAAAGATCAACATTGTGATCTCTTTGGTGGGAAAAGACAAAGGTTGCTATACTCTTTGTTAGAATGAGATCCCTAAAAGAGAAGTTGTTTGAATCGACTGAAAGGAAGGATGTCTTTAGGTTTTTCAAGGATGTGTGTGAGGAACATAAACAAGGACAATTACAAGGTAAAGATGTAGTTTGTGATTTTGTCAAGGATATCTTTCACAACCTGATGCATCCAAAGGTAGGGAGAAGGTATAGTACATCCACTAAATCCATTTATGAGATGATCAAGTTATGGGGAGGTCTTAGATTACATAGCTTTATTAGCTTGAATCTGGATGGTCCTTCAATTTTTACAACTTTGAGGCAAGTTAGAAAGTGTTTGGTATACATCCTAGGGCAACACAATTACATTTTTGAGGCAGTAGGAAAAGTGTATGCTTCTAATAAAACCAAACATGGTATAGATGGCCCAATTCCTATCTACCTTGCTAAAGATGAAACTATTGTGAGAAAGTATGTTAGGTGGGTAGCAAAAAGTGATACATTGGTGGGGTTTTGTGGTAATAAAGAAGAACATCAATGCCAATCACATTTCTTGGTGACAGATGGTGAGGGAGTTGCAGGATATGATATCATAATAGATTATTTTAAGAACAATGTTATTGGCCACTATGCACATGTTATTATAACAAACTCTTTGCATGAAAAGCTTCCTCATTTGGTTGTGGTTTCTCATCCAACATGCAATAGGTTCAATGAAAATTTTGTTCATCAATAAGGGAAAGAATAGAATTTTTATGGAAGAAACATGTGGAAAATAATTTGGGACCTATTGTTGGTCATTCCTCAGATGGGGATAGTAGAAGAAGATAACTTATATTGATGGACTATTATTCAAAAAAAGGTATTTGATATCAAAATCCCTGGGAAGGGTGGAGACTAAGTTGGTTGTCCAATGGTTGCAATGTAACAGGATTGCATGACCAGGACTACATCCACAACAACAAAAAGCTAGTGAATCCTTTATTTAGCTGTTGACAAGATTTTATTTTAGGAGAAGAGATGATAAGTTTTAATCATGTTAGGATGGTTTATAACACTTTTTAACTACATGATAACAAGCTTAAAAGTGAAGATATAGAGAGGATAGATCGACATAATTGGGGTTTGGCACAATGAATTGCTTTGAGGCATGTTTAGAGTTGTTTGAAAGAGATGAGAAGCACATCCACTGAAAGGGTAGAGATGAAACAAGGTACAAAGACATATCTAATGATTTTTTTTTACTACATTGACAATTTTATGTCTCAAAGTTTGACTCTTTGGGAAAGAGTGTGAAACGCTTCATGGGTTCATCATTTCTTCACGTTATGGTTATGTTAGCTACAAAAAGAATCTAATAATAATATCAACATTAATTTCATCAATAGAGAGGCATATCAAGAAGTGAAAATTTCTTGCCACTTTGTAGTTTTGTTGTTGAGATTGTTTTGAGATCAATACTCTCACTTGCCATGTGTTTTGCACTTGACCGGGTCAGATGTATGTGAGAACTTCTTTAGAAAAGTTGGTGGGATGGTTAGAGAAAAAAGGGCTTATGATTTTACCAACTTGCTTCACATCATTGGAACCCTAAATATAGTTGTAGAAGAAGAAGAATCAAATCCCCAAGGGCTTCATTTTAATAAATCTCATAAGAAGCAAGAAAATATCTAGAATAGATTGCACCAAGAAATGATACAAAATGCTAACATATTATTAGAGTATGATTCAATAACTATAGGATAAAATTATAGATGCCCTCAAGATAGGATTAAAGGATGCACAAGACATTTTATCATCTCTTGGCTTGCGATCGAAGAATCCTTGAGAATCTTCTTGGTGGGTTAAGCCATGGATGGAGGACAAAAATTATCCAACATTCCAAGTTGTGGATGAAGTAGCTGATAACTCTCCACCAACTCATTCCAACTCTATATTCTAATATATGTTTTCAGTGGCACACAATCATGGTTAATTGCAAATAATGGAAAGTGAGTGGAGGCATGAGTTAGATAAAATTTTAGATTCCATTGATGAAAATGTAAAAAACAACTGTAAAACCAGTGGTGAAGCTTGATGGTAAGGATATGTTCAAAGCTTGTTTGGTTAGTCAGTTGAATGGAAATCTGACGTTATCCAAAGATATGTTGACTAAATTAAGGAATGGGGTCTACTTTAGGCGAGATGAGAGGGCCCCATAAAAGGGTGTTTCAATTAGATTTGGAATTGGATCAAATTGCAGGGTGTTGTTTGAGAGCAATTCAATACCTCCCACTGAATGCATTACAAGAAAAGATGTTCCACAAAGTACAAGACAAGGTGTTTCTTGTGGGACCTAGTACATTGGAAGGGTTCAAATAGTACGGAGGAAGGATGGTAATAGGGTGTTTGATTATCATAATGGCATTGTCCTTTTCGATAGGCTAGAAGGCTTTGAGCTTCAATTATGTTGGTACAATAGAATAAAGGGGCAACACATGTGTTGGAATTTTTTACGATTATGTTGTGATTGTCATTGATGGACACACACTTCCATTTAGATCACTTTTATATGTATGAGTTATGCTCAACCGACATTTGTTCCCAACCGGTATGATGCATTATAGTCTTTAGACTATCGACATTTTGCAGAATGTGTTTACCGGTCTGAAGCGGTTTGTTGACCCCAAGCGGTTCGAGGATCTCAAGTGGTACGAAGGATCAAAGCGGCAGAACACATATTTCCCAGTCTTCATTTTTGTCAAACCGGCAACCGGTATTTTTTATGAACGGGTAATACTCTGTGATGAGTTACCAACCGACATTTTGTGATGAGTTACCAACCGGTATTTTGTGATGAGTTACCATCCACCGATTGTTTGACGGTGCCGACACTTTAACAGTGCTTTATGTGTCATGTTACAGAATATGTCTAGATGCATTGAACCTAGGAAATTGTATTGTAATCCTATTGGATCGACATGAAATCAGATTCCTTTATAAGGACATCATGTCTAGGGTTTTAAGTTGTAGCTAGGGTTTAAGGTGGTTGATGAGTTAGAGAGAGTGTGAATGTGTTGAAGACTGAAGTAATGCGGGAATGCATTAGGAATGAGCTATGAAGGATCTAACCAAGCAATCTGTGTTATTTACTAGATCACTCACTTGTTGATTACTCACATCTTCGACAAGTCTGAAGCCCTTAACCGGGTAGGCCCAAAAGCCTTTTGTAAATCCTCTAACAAGGTGGTTCACATCTGTGGATCTAAAATCCTCTAGCAAGGTAGTCTTTAATCAGACTTATCTCCTAACAGAGATTGAGATTCCTAATAGGATCTGTTCTGGTAAAGAACATTGTATGACCTTAATAGGTCTGGTTCCTATTCTGCAGATAGTTACTTGTGAGTTCCATCTCAGTGTGGTTTTTCCCATTTGGGTTTCCATGTCAAAATCTCTTGTGTTATGGTGTTTGTACTTCTGTGGGTGAATGCATTATTTGCTATTTGGTTTGCATATGTGCTAACTAGTTTGTCTGCTAAACTATTTTACCAATTTACTAGTAGTCTAGTAAAGTGTTTAAGTACAGTGATTTTTGGCATACTAATTCACACCCCCCCCTCTTAGTATTCATCAATTGGTATCAGAGCCAACCTTTCTATAAGTCTAGCCACTTGGAAAGAGATATGGGGGAATACACTATGAGGGAACTTACTCATCGGCTCATTTAGTCTGAGCAAGCCTATGATGATCTTATGGTCAAATATAAGGCCTCTCAGGCATAAAGGAGAGAACATGCTGAAAAACTGATGAAGCTATCTGAAAATAGTTCTTCTGATGAAGCGGACATGGAAGCCCTGATTCAAGAAGTAGAAAAGCTGAATGAATCCAATTCCAACCTAAGAAAGGAGTTGGAAGGACTAACTATTCAAATGTGCTAAGAGCTTGAGAACCAGAGGAAAGCTGAAGATCTGGTCAAAGACAAAGATCATGAAATCTCCAAGCTGAAGCAAGAGATCAGTGCCCTAACTGCTCAACTCCATGTGAGCAAAGTGGAAAAGTAAGACATGCAAGGAGAACTGAACATGGCCATCTCCGAGAATGCAAACTTGATGGAAACAAATGCTGCTATTTCCAAAGAACTCTCTGAGTCAAAGGAAATACTTGCTAAGTTCAACAAGAGTATTGTAAAGCTAGAGCACAAGCTTGAATCTGCCAAACCTGGTTATTCCGGTCATGAGGAAGGTGAGACCTCTGGTACAAATGCTGGAGCATTGAAGAAACAACCGGCATCAAAGGATAAAGGTAAGCAAAAGTTTAAACCTGTTTGCTTTAACTGTCTTAAAGAAGGACATACTGCCAATGTGTGTAGGAGCAAAGCCTACAATAATTTTCCTTACTTTATAAGCAATGTACCTAGATCCAATAAGTTCAATGGTAATTGTTATGCATGCAACAAGTTTGGGCATAGAGCATCTGATTACAAGTCTGTTATGAACAACACTGGAAGATATCCTCAGAGGACTCAAGGAGTTGGTCCGGAACCTTTTGTGAACTGGAATCACAACCGGTTTAATGCCTTTAATCATCAGTCAGGAAGCGGTGGCTATCAAGCGGCAATCAGATGGAGAGCAAACTGTTTGATTTTCCATGGTCATGGTCACACAGCTGCAACATGCAGAAGGAAGAATGGAAACATGAATAATGGACCTTGGAGAGCATCTGGAATGGTTTGCTATCATTGCAACAAACCAGGTCACATTGCCAGATTTTGCAGAACAAGAAAGAACATATCGGATGACATACCGGTTACTCCGGAAGGAAAGATTGATATTGAAATTGTTCAAGTAGATATGAACAAAACCTGGAAGAAGAAACCAGCAATGTTGCAAGAAGAACCAATTTCTGCACCTAGTGTGGAAATCATGAAACCGGCAAACTAAGCATCAGAAAAGCTTAGGGGGAGCAAACGGTGAAATGTTACGAACCCCCAGTTTATACTGGTAAAAGACCTTAACTGATATGTGATACCTGTCATTTGGTAGAAGATCGCAAACGATAACAGGCAAATTAGGGTTTATGCCCTAATGGTGGAGCATTTATTACAGTAGGTGAGGAATATGTTTAAAAGGAATTTTCAAATCATTTCTCACTATCATTTTTCGAGCGAAGAAGTTTTTCAAGTGCAGAGCGAAGAAAAAGTGATTTGTGTTGCGATTCAAAGAAATTTCGAAACCCTGAAGAAGATTCAGAAGCAAATATCAAACAGTCAAGAGAAGAACTCAAAGCAGTGATTCAACAACCAACGAAGTGTGAGGCGAAGTGGAATTAGCAAGCCCTAAAATCTCGATTTCTTAAAGGTATTTCTCGAGATTTCTATTTTATCATGGCTTCTGCATCACATGCTAGCTCTAGTGCACCTGTTGATTCTATGAACTTCATTCAATGCAAGTCCAAAGACAATGCCCTGTCACAAGTACCTGCTAGTGTAATAGTGGAAGAAGGCATTTCTGATTATATAGATTGTAAAATTGAATACCTAGGGTCTCTCGCAATCCATTCTCAGCTAGGTCTATTATGTGGGAAGGATAAAAAGATCAAACCAAAGTATAGAATCTTGGAGAAGAAGAAGCTTCACAATGCGGTTTACTGTTGAAATGTGGTGACTGATCAACAAAGTACTGTACACTCAGCACGTATCCTCGCCGGGGTCCAGGGGCGACAACCCCCGAGAAAAAAAAAATTTGTCGTTTTTCGTTGATGAAAACTGACATTGTAATAAAACCCTAAAAAGGTCGACTTTGTTTGTTGCCCTAAAAATGCATGTTATAAGTGGCTGGGATGCTTAAGGCATTGTAAGGTTGATGTACTATTTTTGCTGGATAATAAGAAAGATTAGACGGCTGTGTATGGTGGATGTAACCCATTCTGGGTGAACCACGTTAAATCTCTGTGTTATCTATATCCTGTTTTATTTCTTTATCTTTTGTATTTAAATCTGCATATAATTGTTAGTTCATATTTGCTTCAGATCTGCTTGAAACCCTAACATTTACTTCCTAGAGGATTTCACAGATGACCATATTCGAATCATTCTGAGCAGAGTTCATGGTGACAAGATGTATCTTGAGAGAACACGTGATATCACACCGCAAGCTATTCATGTCGTCACCAGTTTCTGCAATGTCGATGAAATGCTAGCCCTGAGGAAGGTCATCAAGACCGAAATGACCAAGCTCACCAGTTCAATGAGCGACTCACAAGGAATGACTGTCAATTTCATCAAGGATGACCTAGTGAAATATGCGTGTATGGTGATAGGATACCGAACATTTCATGCCAGTAGAATTAACTTTGTATCTGCTACAACGGTAAATGCCGCTTACAGGATGATCAAGGAAGATGCATCGTTTGATCTGTGCACCTGCATGCAAAGACAACTTATGTTAAATCTCAAATCAATCAAACATGATAATGCATTGAAACTTAAGTTTGGACAACTACTGGTAGGGTTATTCTTCTACTTCCAAGGTTATTTCCCAGGAGTTGGAGATATTCAGTGGTCTGCCGACCAACCGGTTACCAAGCAGATCAAAGAGAGCCTGCAAGCAGTTGGAACCGGTTACCCTGAAGTTCTGAAAAAGTACTTTGATGAGTTCAGAAGCAAGATGAGCCTAAGGATGAGGATATCCAGTGACATTGTCAAGAAATATGAAGAGGACATCTGCTTTATCATCAAAGTGGATGAATGCTTAATGGAGGCCATTGAGCCTAGGTAGGAAGAAGTGGAGCCTATGGGCTATGAGGTGATGTATGATATGCTAGACGGGTATGCCTCTACCCTACTTGCCTCGCCTCTTGATCTGAAGGCAAAGAGAATAGGCACCTATCTGGAAAGGGTGACACCGGTTAAAGAACTCTCAGCAAAGAAAGGGAAGGTAGTGCCTTCATCATCAGCATTGGTTACTCCATCAAGTCCCAAAGTGACCAAGAAGTCACCTACAAAGAAGAAACTGGAAGCAACACCTGCCAAAGTCTTCGAGAGGAAGAGGAAGACAAAGAATAATTCATCAGACTCAGAAGAAACTGTGTCTGAAGAAAAACCCAAGAAGACAAGACAATCAAGGAAAAAGACAAAGAATGAACCGGCATCATCGACACCGGTAAATATTGACATTTCTTCCTACAAACCTTTGACACACTGTCAAAGAACTATTAAAAATATTAGGAGAAAGTTATTGAATGATTTATTAGATCATTTTGATGATTTCAATGATGAAGAAAAGGAAGAAGTTGAGCAGGAAATTATTAAGTATTTGTGTGCTAATGATCGGTCGCCTTCAGAAATTAGATCTAAGACACCGGATTCTTTGTATAAGTCTTTAGACAACAAATGGTGCATTGCCATAGAGAAGGAACATGAAATAAGGGAGAAATTTTTTGCCCAACACTTTCCTGACCTGTCCAATTCTGAGCTATTTGAAGTCATCAATCAAAATAAAGGACTCTTCTTCACTAGAAGGAGAAGACTCTGGTTATTAGAAGGGAGAATTGATGATGTCAAAAAGGACACTCATCTGCATATGACAACTACTGTACATATGCATAAAGTGCTTCAAGCCAACAAGAAGGCTGAGCAAGAACTGGCAATAACAAAACCGGATGAAGTGTTTGATAATGAAGGAAACCCGGTTACTGAACCTATAGACACTATTGATGTCGATGCTCTAGATGTAGAGGATGTTGCTCAGGGTACACCATCTAAAGCAACAGGACAAGAGAAGTAGGCAGAACAGGTAGAAAAGCAAAAGGAAGCAGAGGACAAAAAGGAGGAAGCAAAGAAGCAAGAGGAGGAGAAGAAAAAGGAAGAAGATGAGGAGAAAAGGAAAGAGGAGGAAAAGAAAAAAGAGGATGAGAAGAAAATGAAAGATGAGGAAAAGAGAAAAGAGGATGAGAAGAAAAAGAAAGAGGAGGAAAAGAGAAAATAGGAAGAAGAATAAAAAAAAAAAAAAAAACAAGAAGATGCGAAGAAGAAGAAAGAAGAAGAGGATAAAGAAGAGGAGAAGAGAAAGGAAACAGAGAAGAAGAAAGAAGAGGAGGATAAGGAAGAGGAGAAGACAAAGGAAACGAAGAAGAAGAAAGAAGAGGAGAAGAGAAAGGAAGCGGAGAAGAAGAAAGCAAAGGAGGAAAAGTAAGAGGAGCGGCAAAAAGAAGCAGAGAAGAAAAAGAAGGAAGAAGAGAAAGAAGAAGCGGCTAAAAGCACTCAGATGGAGACTCCAAAGGCAACCGGTAGTTAAGCCAAACTGGCTGACCTCACTAGTCCTATTGACCTCCAGTCTACAAATGAAATGGAGCTGCTACCGAGCATTAAGGTTGCTCAAGAACTCCTTGAAGTGATAAGGAGGAAGAAGGAGCAAGATGTGATCCAAGTTGCGGTGGACACTCTTACCGGTTTGTTACCTAGCACAAACCTCCCCAATATTGATTCATCACTGGCACAATTGAAGCTCTTATGCACCGCAGTGGATGATCAGGTGCAGAGCCTAGAAGAGGTAGCAAAGGCAAATGCCAAGAAAGAGCATCAAAAGGCTCTCAACATTGCCCTGGTGAAGAAGCTAAATGAGCTCTGGTCCGATCTACAAAAAGCTCAAAAAGATATAAGGGATGCTCTAGATGAGGGGAATCTACTACTGAGTAAGATTTGCCAACCCTATCTCTTATGTGATGATGTGCTTGTATAGAAGCAAAGCTACAATCTGACTTGCAGTTATACATGAGCACCTTCAAGCCGCCATATGACTCTTTTACAGTTTATGGGCAAACCGTTCACCCGTTTCATATCCAGTCTGCCAAAATAGAGTTGGAAATCAGCAACCGGACTCAAGATTTGTAGGAACTAGAACTGGTTCTACTCCCACGCCTACAAATACTTCATAAATGTTATCTCAATCTGGATGCCTTAACGGTGACTCAAGAGATGAGCACAAAAGATGCCATGGAAGAACAGGTCTCCCAGATGCAGACAAAGAAAGAAGTGGCTACCTCCCTACTTGAGTCTTGGTCCTTATCTATGAAACAATTTTTGCAGGACTTTAAATCAGTGTTTGACAAGTTTTATTCTTTATTGTCATAAACTCTTATTACTTCAATACCAAATGAAAACAGGGGTTGTGCAGCTGTACTTTGTCATTGTTGGCAAAGGGGGAGAAGTATTCTGGTATTTAAAATTTTGATGTATGCTATGTATATCTTCATGTCTATCTCTGTACGCAAATAGTTATACATTGTTTTGTTTTCAAAAGGGATAGTGTATATGATTAGGGGGAGTAATTTTGCTTATGGCATGATTTTTGTTGTAAAACACTTAGAGGTCAATTTTTTTTTTCCTAAGTGTTGCCATCAATGCCAAAGGGGGAGATTGTTGGCATTTTTGATGATTATGTTGTAATTGTCATTGATGGACACACACTTGCATTGAGATCACTTTTATAAGTATGAGTTATGCTCAACCGACAATTGTTCCCAACCGGTATGATGCATTATAGTCTTTAGACTATTGATGTTTTGTAGAATGTGTTTATCAATCTGAAGTGGTATGTTGACCCCAAGCGGTTCGAGGATCTCAAGCGGTATGAAGGATCAAAGCGGCAAAACACATATTTCCCAATCTTCATTTTTGTCAAACCGACAACCGGTATTTTGTATGAATCAGTAATACTCTGTGATGAGTTACCAACCGACATTTTGTGATGAGTTACCATCCACCGATTGTTTGATGGTGCCGACACTTTAACGGTGCTTTTTGTGTTGTGTTACAGAATATATCTAGATGCATTGAACCTAAGAAATTGTATTGTAATCCTATTGGATCGACATGAAATCAGATTCCTTTATAAGGACATCATGTCTAGGGTTTTAAGTTGTAGCTAGGGTTTAAGGTGGTTGATGAGTTAGAGAGAGTGTGAATACGTTGAAGACTGAAGTAATGCTGGAATGCATTAGGAACGAGCTATGAAGGATCTAACCAAGCAATATGTGCTATTTACTAGATCACTCACTTGTTGATTACTCACATCTTCGACAAGTCTAAAGCCCTTAATCGGGTAGGCCCAAAACCCTTTTGTAAATCCTCTAACAAGGTGGTTCACATCTGTGGATCTAAAATCCTCTAGCAAGGTAGTCTTTAATCGGACTTATCTCGTAACAGAGATTGAGATTCCTAATAGGATCTGTTCTGGTAAAGAACATTGTATGACCTTAACCGGTCTAGTTCCTATTCTGCAGATAGTTACTTGTGAGTTCCATCTCACCGTGGTTTTTCCCATTTGGGTTTCCATGTCAAAATCTCTTGTGTTATGGTGTTTGTGCTTTTGTGGGTGAATGCATTATTTGCTATTTGGTTTGCATATGTGCTAACCGGTTTGTCTGCTAAACTATTTTACTGGTTTACTAGTAGTCTAGTAAAGTGTTTAAGTACAGTGATTTTTGGCATACTAATTCACCCCCCCTCTTAGTATTCATCAACATGTACAAGTATGATTTGACAAATCATGCTTTTATGGAACTTGATTCTATCATAGCAACAATCAACTTATCTTACAATGCTAGGAATGATACATACAAATTAGAAGAAAGAGATCACAATTTTTTTAAAGATTTTGTTAAAAATATGAACAAGGTGTATTTTCAAAACATTCCACTTTCTTCTTCACTATGTAATCCCATATGTTAGATTGTTTAAAAATATTATTTTTATCAAATTTAATATTGGTTTTATACTTTTTGGCTTTAGGTGCAATGAATATTCTCGATGGTGAATGTTTGGGATAACTCAACCAATTAATTTGTTCCTACCTGTTTCTTGGTGTAAGTTTCTTTCACCAACCATTCATATTTTGTAGTGAAATGAAATTGGAGAAAAGATAAAATATGTTCTAAATGAAATTTCAATACAAATTTGGGTCTCACACGGTGATCCAAATGTCCAGGTACATGGGTTGACAAAAATTCATATGTAATTCATGATGTCAATGGGGTTATCGAGTCAAATTTAAAGGTGCTAGAAGGTCATCAATAAAACAACTTGGCACAGTGTATGCTCTATACAACTCTATAGACATTATATTTGCATTATTTATAATCAGGGAAATACCCTCTATGAACTTGAATGAGACCAATTAGGTTGTCCCATTAAAAGTTGATTGTTGGTGTTAACTTTTGAAGGTAGACATGAGTTTGTCTAGCCCTTTGTTACACCAATAATTTTTATCCTATTTCAACTTTGTATAGTAATAAAGAAATTGATAAATTGCAAAAGCTTCCTCGTGGATTTGTTGTCTTTACTTAAGATTCACTATAAGTTATGTCTACCTTGCTGCAATATAATTACAAAATTATTATTTTTTCCTTGAAATAAACCTGCAATTCATACTAGACATTCACAATTGATTGCGAAGACAAATTAATGCACCATAGACACATCCATTCCTATAAGTAAACACATAAAATAGGAGACAATCTGAATTTTCTTGTAGTCATTTCATTCAACTCAATTGTGTATACAATTTCGTAAAGCAGTAAAGAGTTTGCAACTATCTTCTATTAACAAAAAGCTCAAACATAATACATTCTACCCGCCCAAGATAATTTTCACAACAACTTGTAGATGGCCTTGAATTCCTTTTTATAATAACAAAGGTGCCAAACAAGCTTCAGGTCATTTGCACATGTTTCAAAATCTCATTAGCCTCAACCAAAATATGCTCATGAGAAATCATTTCTCGTTCTGTAAGAATTCAGTGCAGGTCTTTATATGTTTTTCGTTAGCTTCAATAGCCATCAAAGCATTTTCTCTATTCAAGAACCTCACACTGAACTCCATTTGTGACATTCCTTTTAGCTACTTATCAAGGTTTTCTTCTACTTTGTCAGCATCATCAAACACTTCATTCATTGTGCCATGGAGAAATACTTTCCTAAGATCTTCTTTCCACTCAGCTTCATTTTTTATCTTCTCCCGTGTCCTTGAAAAATGTTGATGGCTATGTTCCTTGTAGTTTATTGAAAATTTTCAAAGATTTCCCTAGATGCCCATGGTAATTATGATGTTCATTCAACAATAGTTCGATCTCTAACAATATAGCCTTTGTCTCATTCGTTATAGTTGCTAATTGCAATTGAACATCATTATCAAAATGACTTCCATTTTGCTCAAAAAATGGTAACAATTGTTGATTTCTCTTTATGTACCTCTCAGTCAATTTAAATCCAAACTCTACTTTCCTTTGTCTTCTGACAAGACCAACAATATCCTGGTACCTATTCCACATTCTTTGCAAATGAGGTAGCATGCATAAAAATTTAGCTTCGATCAATTTCTGAGCCATTTTAAACTTATAAATTCAGAGATTGTTACTAATGTTGGCATTATAACAGACAATAAGAGATTGTTGGCATTTTAATTAGAATATTGAGAAGGTTGTTGATGATTATGGATATAACTGATTAAGGATGTTTACTGTCTTAATATTATTATTTTGTCATTGATGTCAAGAAATTGATTTCCTAATGCAGTATGATGTTGCCATATCTTAAGAAGTATGATTTGATGAGTATAAAGATGTTGGTAAAAGACACAGAAAGATTGTGATGAATAAGGGGAGAACTAAGTTATTCAATGGGCAACTATTACCGAGTTAGACAATGATGAGATCATGATGTTTAGATTATTTTGATATCCTACATATGTTGTTGATTGTAAGGTTAATACTATACTATGTTACCGAGCAAAGAACCTAGTCGGTAAACCCTAAGGAACCTGGTCGGTAAACCCTAAGGTTATCGATATCGGTTAATGAAGGCAGAATGTCTACCGAGTAAAGTTTAGTATTTACCGAGTTGCAACCGAGTTGTAACAGAATGCATTAAATGATTAAATGCATTATTTAATGAAGGAAGCTGATGAGTTGGAATAGATTAAATGATTGGTATGTCGTGCATGAAGTTTGTTAAAAAATCTATGGCAATAGAAGATTGGTAGAAAGATCTACAACTCAGATTGAACCGCAATACCTTAGCACAAGTTCCAAGAAATGTATGCAAGTTCCAAGGCAAGGTAAAACGTTTTCAGATCGAAGGATACATTGAACCTGGTCAAGTTTAAAGATCTGATGGCTATGATTGATCATGGGATATGTGATCAAGGAGATTAAGTGGTTAGCAATTGTTTATAAATAAGGAACTGTTGATAAACAATGCATGCGGGCAAGTGTAAGCACAGGGATGCTACATAGTGATTACCGAGCATAGAAGCTTGAAGACCTGTTTGATTAAACAGAGTATAGAGCCCAGCAGAGGGACAAGATAAGTCCTATGACTAGATTGTATAGAGCAAATAAGAATTTGCTTTAGCATTTTTGATGTGAAGTTGCAGATATATTTTATTACTGTTATTTTGTAAAGTGACAAAAAATCTCTTAACCGAGTGGACTTAACAGTCTTATTTGTAAAACCCTCTAGCAAGGTGACATTCTGATTGAGTGTTTGAAACCCTTTAACAAGGTCACTTCTAACAAGGTGAAGATCCTAACAGATCTGAGGGAAATCCCTTAACCGGGTCACATCTAGCAATGTGTTTGTAATCTTTAACAAGATTTGCTTTTAACGGAGACTCTAGAAGAGTATATTTCTTAATGGGTCTGAAATCCCATAGCGGTTTTTCCTTATTTGGGTTTCTACGTTAAATCTGGTGTTATGAGTGTTATGATGTTTATATGCTTATGAGGTTGCATTTTTATAGTTTTGATTACATATATTTGTTTAAGCTACCAAGGTTGAATCTATTGAATATATTGAAGATTAAGTTTGTATGATTCACCCCCCCCCCCCCCTCTCATCTTGTTAGCTTGGCATCTATACTTAACAATTAGTATCAGAAGTATCAACCAAGCCTTTGAGTTTCCTCTTGAGCTTTGGCCAGTTGTCTTTCTGCTTCTATCCTCTTTTCCTTTTCAATGGCCAGGTCAATCTTCAATTGAGTAGCATGATGCTCTGTAGATAATAGAATACCTTTGTGTAGAAGTGCTTAATCTCTCATTTATCTCATGATTCTTCTTAATCAACTCCTTGTTCTTAGATGTGAGCTTCTCTACTGCAGCCCTAGCAAATAATGCAATATCTACATTCAAATCTACAACCGTTTTTGCAGTGACATCTTCCACCCCGTAAACCATAAAGTGCCCCAAAATATGTTGTAGATCTACAATGGTGATAGGTCTCTTATCAAGTGGATACAAACACCATATAGGCAACACTTTGTCACTAGGCCTAAAATTTGAATCATAACACAACTTATCTACACCTTCATCACTTAACTTTGAATCCAAATTTTGATACCTCCTAAGATTGTCAAAGGTAATGCAAGAGGACATATCTATCTTTGGAAGGAGCATACATTCTGCTTCTTTTAGAAATTGTCTTCCCTTCTTTGGGGTCATGTCCTTGGTTTTTTTATAGAACTCCACCCAAAATTGTTTGACAACGTCATCTATTTTCTCTAGGGGTATCAAGAGTTCTTTCATTCAATTTGCTTCCCTTGAATTTATTAATAAACACTTTGAACTCACTTGTATTGATGAAATCATCATCGGATACAAACTTCTTGGAAGCCAAAGCTCTTACTTCATCTATTAAGGAATCAACAATGTCGCCATCTTGATCATTTGGGGGTTGGTAAGCTGACACATGCACTTGCATTTCCATTTGTTGTATAACCTCTTCCTATTCCTCATGGGGTGTTGCACTTTCTCCCACATTTTGTGATACTTCCAATCCAACCAATGGAGTAGGAGACATTTAAGCTAAAGGAGAAACATCCCTATGTCCTTCCACCATGATGGATGAGACGCTAGATGAAGATGGGGAAATGATTGGCACATTTGATGTCAACCTAGATTCATGTTGGAGTAGCAACTCCATTCTTTTTACTTTATCATTGATGTCTACAAATGCACCTTTGTATGTAGGGTTGGCCATCTTTCTTGCTTTCTCATCTTGTCGGATTATTATCCATGCTTTAACCCTTTCCATAGTGGCTTCATAAGTGGGGCAATTCTTTGTTAATTCCTCTTTGAGCACAAAAGTGTGACTGTATGTGCGCAAACCAACACAACTTCTTACAATGTAGGGGCAACTTATAGCTATCCAAGAGATTGATGGCTTTTGCAAATCCACTTGATGGAGAAACCTAAAAATCTCCAATATGGAGATAAGAAGGGAGAAAAGAGGCCTTATGTGACTTATCAAAAGGAGCATCTGCCCCACACATTTGTCTAATTATTTCTAAATATAGAAATTTGTCATGAACTATCAAAGGCAACAAATGTGGTTGTCCCTCAAATCCATAAATTCTTATGTAAGTACTCTTCTCTATGATTTACCAATCACCCCAATTATGGTTTATTTTAACCTTTATCTCTTGTTCCCTTCATTTAGGCCTCAAGAAATTCATGATCTTATCTGATAGCCTTGGAGGGTTATGACCAAATAAACCATACAATTTTTGAAAAAAATGGTTCTAAATGTTAGGTCCCAAAGACAACTGAGAGGGGGGGGGTGAATCAGTTGTCTAATAAATTCAAACCAAAAACTAATTAACCAACTTAATGCTTAATACCGGTAAACCAGTTAAGTATGTCGGTAGACAGTGTTAACAGTAAATTGCTATACCGGTAAGGATTAATGCATGAAACATAAACATAAAGTCATCCACAACACATGACACCAATATTTGTACGTGGAAACCCTGTAAGGGGAAAAACCATGGTGGAAAACCTTACCCACAATTAGATGATACTACTGCAAATAGTAAGTGTACATAAATGGGGTCTACACATGCAGAAAGGCCAACACCCTAGAGCTCACTGCTCAATCACAAAATGGGAGTCACACTGACTACAGTTGGATGGTTAAATCCAATAAGAATGTACTGCACAAAATAGCATCTTCATATGCTGGATTCAGTACCAGTGTAATGCTGATATGCTTCTAAAAAAACCTAACTTCACCTTCAAATGATGTCTTCGTGTATATCCCTGCTTGATCTCGTATATACCTTCACTTAATTCTTTTTTGCATTCCACACTTGATCATACAAATAAGATCTTACATTTATACCATACCCTAAGACCAATTTTAGTAGGTCAGCTCTACAAGATATTACAATAAAAAATTTTACAAACAATATAATATCTGATGCAATAACTGATTAAACATGTCGGCTTAATGCATTTACAACAATAATAAATCATCTCCATAGTGCCATGTTGATCTGGAAAAGTTAAACCTGCCGGTGTAACCCTAGATAACCTGGACCTATTTGTCGGTAAAAGCAAATATGAAAATATGAATATACCAATGATTAATTCTTCAAAACAAAGTGTCCACACGATGTCTTTGACATTACCAAGTGTCTTCCATATCATTCCAGGTACTGGTGAACAATATATCCTGTCGGTGAACCATATACCAGTAATTGTTGCACAGTTTACTTGCTTGCCGGTGAATGTTGCTGGATCTCCAAAGTAGGTGTTGACATCAATGACAAAACCATACCAAAATACCAACAACCTCCCCCTTTGGCATTGATGGCAACACAAGATGGAAAAACCATCAAAGTGCCAAAACAGAAATGCCAAATACCAAAAACCAAGAATCTCCATTTCTCCCCCTGGGAGTAACATGTGTTTATCCAAAGATTTATTTTCAATACCAATCTCTCCTTAAATGTGTTTTTCCATAGATATCTCTCCCCCTTTGACATCAAATGCCAAAGTCACAAAAGTTAAGTTCATACAAAATACCAACTACTCCCCCTGAGAAGTAGCTTCCTCATCAAATATCAGAATAAAAGATTTGTCTTTTTAATTCTATCAGTTGATGACAATCATCAACTATCTAAGTCTCTACCGATGGTGGTATGACTCCAAGCTGATCTCTGAGATATTCAAAAGTCTCCTTAGGCAAAGGTTTTGTGAAAATATCTGCAAGTTGTTCTTTAGTATTCACATAAACCAGTTTTATCTCCTTTTCTTCAACTTTTTCCCTTAGAAAATTCAGTTTGATAGAAACATGTTTTGTTTTAGAATGTAATACCGGATTCTTAGATATATCAATTGATGTACTGTTATCACAGTATATAGTAATGGGTTCCTTGCATAAAAGGTTCTCCAGTCTGATTTATCAAATGATGGAATAGATGATGTTGATGCTTTAAAGGCCAAATCAGTTTTTATAGTAGCAACAGGACCAAATTCCTCAATTTCAAAAGCTGAAAGTTTTCCAATCAATGTATCCCTAGTTACTGATGTATTAGGCATTATTCTCAACTCATTTATAGTAGTAACCTTCATTTTATATGCCGGTGGCAAAGCTCTTAAGATTTTTGAAACAATATAATATCTGATGCAATAACCGATTAAACATGTCGGCTTAATGCATTTACAACAATAATAAATCATCTCCATAGTGTGCCATGCTGATCTGGAAAAGTTAAACCTGTCGGTGTAACCCTAGATAACCTGGACCTATTTGCCGATAAAAGCAAATATGCAAATATGAATATACCAATGATTAATTCTTCAAAAAAAAGTGTCCACACGATGTCTTTGACATTACCAAGTGTCTTCCATATCATTCGAGGTACCGGTGAACAATATATCCTGCCGGTGAACCATATACCAGTAACTGTTGCACAGTTTACTTGCTTGCCAGTGAATGTTGCTGGATCTCCAAAGTAGGTGTTGACATCAATGACAAAACCATACCAAAATACCAACACTAAAAACATAAATATTGGGCATGCATATAACCACAGTCCCAAATAGATGCCCACAAGTGCACAGGACACCTTTCTCCATTATCATCAAATTCCTTAATGCACAAATCATTACTCTAGAATCTATTACTGTCCAAAAAAATAGCAGTATATGCATCAATAAGGAATAGCATTTTAATGTGACAATTGAACTATCCCTTTGGATATGGATTAGAGCATTGTGAATCCCTTCTGCTACAAAGCGAGGAGAGTCAAAAGGTCTATTTTCAACATTGATTTGGACATCACAAATCAACACTGTAAGTACCCCAAGAATGTGTAACTGTCCCTCAAAACCAAGCACTTGACACAGAGCATAATAAGTTATTTGAAAATACTTGTGAAACAAATCAACACTATAAGGTGGTAGGTTTGTTTTGTCAAACTTTTGAAAATGTTTACCCAACTTGGGCCTGTGAAGTGGTAGCCACTTTCTTCTATAAATCACCTCCACACTGTGGTATTCTACTTTCAAGCTACCCAAGTCGATAACAATGTCATTACCTACCACATCCTCCATGCCAAACACTTTACAAATAGTAGCTTTATATATTTTAATCAGGTTCTCGTAAATTGATTTAATGCACCTTGTATTGGGATTGTATTACTTTGTAATTACTCTAATCAATTCCACATTTACAAAGACATTTGAGATTACCAATCAATTCAACCCTAGCCTCTATGGATTACACTTAGGCTCTTCTCTATTTGATTTGATGTAAAAATATCTAAAAATGTTATGGCCTCTAAATGTCATATAAGCTTCTTTATAATTGCTCTGTGAGTCATGAAATCTCTCTGCATGCCTTGCAATTCATGGTCTTTGAGAAGACCCTAGCAATTGAGAAATTAGGTCATTGCAAAGGTTCATCTCCTTCTTTTATTTTTTGGGTTTAGTGCCCTTTGTTGTAGAGGCTTTGGATGAGGTTAACATGTTTTTTGGCTTCTTGATTTTACGGAGGACCCCTAAAGATTGTTTTCTGCTTGCTATGTGTAGCGTCCTAAAATTGCGACACTTGCAATTTCGACTGCATTTCGGTCTTCACGATGGCGACGCAACACACAACCTGAATGGAGACCCTGAAACTTGCTCACGACACTGAAAACTGCATTTTTCAAGCACCCTGGCCTGAACCTCCTTGCACCCTGCTGTCCCGGGAGGTGGGACCAGAGCGCCCAGCGCCCTGGTCCCCAGGACCATGGCGCCCAGCGCCCTGGTCCCTGGGTCCTATTTTGGGCCCGGTCTCCTAAGGGGCTTGGGTCTTTTTGTTTGCAAATTGGAAATTAACTTTCCTGGTCGGCCTAAGGTCGGGAAAATCAGTCTATCAGCCCTAAATGACAAGTATATAAACTACATTTTTCTCTCTCATTTGGGATGAAGAGGATATGTGTACAAAGCGTGGAAATTATACTCAAGCATTCAAGCATTCAAGCATTCAAGCATTCCTTCAAGCAATTGATCATTTCAAGTCTCCATTCAAGGCTAAGTGTTGCATTCAAGACAAGGATTCAACCATTGAAGAGGAGATCATATACTACATGCTACAACATACAACATACAACATCTAAACCTTCGCACATAAGGATACAAACATCCTTAGAACAAGGTATTAGTACTTGTTTTACAATCATTTACATTTACAGCTCTTGCTCATTTCTTGGTTAATTCCAAAACCGGGGTTTGACCTAAAGGCAAACCCCTAATCCCTAACCCCCCAATCGTCTTCGCTTTTCTGTGTGTAGGTTGCAGGTACGCGGCTGAAATTGAAGATCTGGAATCCTTGTACAGAGATGAACAGATCCCCCTTCGTTTCACGGATTTTTCAGAGGACCGTGGCGTCGGGCGCCATCGTCCCGACAACTTTTGCTCAAATTTGCAGGACAGCGCCGTATCGACATTTTACTGCTAATTCCAGGTCCGCAGCTTCATCCTATAACCCGAACTCAGTTTATAAGCGAATCTTTATGATTTTCTATGCATTCCTAGCTTAATTTCCTTAACAACATTCTTTACAAAAGAGGGTAGCCTTGCTTTCCTAACCCTTGAAATTCATTTAGCATCCAATCTTGCATTGCGTGGGATTGGATCTTATGAGTTTCAGCCCCTCTTTTGAATGTAAAGTCTCTCCCCTAAGTGAAAAACCATCGAATCCTAGCGAACCTCCCTTCTCTCTCCTCGGAGTCGGAAGAGGGGAGAGCAACTAGGGTTCGATCGCGATATTTTTCCGCTTTACATTTTGGTGAACCCGACGTGAACATCCTTTCTGATTTTTCATGCTTAGATCTAAAAAAAAAAATTGATTACATTTCCATGTTTGATCTTTTGCAAAATTTTAGAGGTGATTGCATAAAAACCCTAAATTTTCTTTTTAGTAATTGAACCTGTGAAATGTCTAAATGTTAATGCCTGTTTCAGATCTGCCCTTCTATTACAAATTTTCAATTCATATTTATGCTTTAATTCTGAAAATTAAGTGGTTAAGTGTCAAAACCCTAATTTTTGAAACCCTCTTGATTCAACCTTTGTCCGACAATTTCACTGATCAAAACATCTCCAAATCAGCTATAACTTTGGATTCCGCAATAAAATCACAATATCTTTCATCCCTGAAAATTTGGAAAAAAGTTGCGAGGACCGTGGCGCCGAGTGCCATCGTCCCCGACATTTTTTCCGAAATTTCGGGAGCGAGATCTTATTGTATTTTCCTGCTAAAATCCAGAATTTTGGCTGATTTTATCAATTTTAACACCTTCAAAATAACAGTCAAAGTTGGTCTAGGGATTGCTTGGATTAACGCTTCTAATCATTCAAAAATCATTGAAACTGAAATTTTGTGTCAAAATTGTGTTCTTACTGTCCTAAATCTGAAAAGTGTGTTATCATTCATTAAAAATTTCAGTGCTTTATTCAAATTCTTGCATTTTGTGACCTTTGAAATTAAGTGCTTAATTACAACAACTTTAATTTCCGCTTTCAAAATTGAATTTTGCGTGAAATTGAGTCAATTTTCAAATTTCAAAATTTGCATTGCTCTTGACATTCCCTCTAAAATCACAAAATTCAAAATTTCAGTTTCCCTCTCTTTTTCAAAAATTCAAATTTTGCATTTTTCGACAATCTTGATAGGGTTCAATTTTGAGATTACAACTTTAATTTGGCCTATCTACAGATCGTAAAATCACTCAATTTTTTCAGATTGGCTCTAAGATCATCATACCTTTCATCCCTGCAAATTTTGAAAAAAGTTGCAAGGACCGTGTTGCACTCCGGGCGCCACGGTCCCGGGCATTTTTTCCGAAATTTCGAGAGACTGTTGTGATTGCATTTAACAGCTTAAATCCAGAAGATTGGCTGATTTTACTGAAAATTGCTACCTCTAAATTCAAAATCTTCTCTCTCTTTCTAGTGCATGAGTTTTACAACAATAAGCCCTACTTACACTATTCCCATTAGACGAAGTCGTAGAATTAAGTCTTTCTGAGGTTTAACTACTGAGGAGATGGAACCTAATTTGAATAGCCTTTTTAACGAGGACATGGGTAATTCCTCTAATCCTCCTAATGATGAAGAAGCTCTCCATGAGGTTTCTGAAGAACAACTTTCGAAATTGGATAACCAATTTGACGATTTTCGACAATGGATGTCTCAAGAATACCCTGATAGTCAAGCTCTTCCTTTAATTGAGGGTCTAAAACGTATGCTTCAAAGTGATAAGAATGGAATTGATATTTTGCGTGGTATTTCACACATTGTGAATTTGAATGTGATGCCTATGAAGAGTTGTGCTGAAAATTTAGGTTATACACAACCTCCTACACAAGTCAGTCATTCTATTCCTTTGACAACTCCTATTGCTAGTATACCTACCTTTACATCAAACATCATGGCTACCTCTATACAAGACATTCCTCCCGTGATTACTAGTCATGGGGGCAACCCTTCTTCTTCAATTAACCCTCTTCCTTCATTCAATCCGATTTCTTCATTTGTCCCTTCAATGAGTGTTCCTATTACATCTCCGCAAATGAACATGACGCAAGGGGGCAATTCATTTAATCATTCCATTCCTCCTTGTAGTGTTCCTCCTGTCCAATCATCTCCTATGACTAATTATCATAGGGTCCCACCACCTTACTCTTTACCTTCTTTCAATAACATAACACCTCCATCTCAATCTAACACATCTAATATGAACTCTTCGACTGAAGCGACCATTAACAATCTAGCACAAACTGTCTCTTCTTTACAGCAACAAATTGCCTCTATGAATCAATCTAAGTTTAGTGTGCCCACATTTGATGTTGCGAGCCCACTTTCTCTTGACATTGTTCGAGCTATCCCTCCTAAACATGTTGAAATCCCGCATTTGGAGCTTTATAATGGTAAAGGAGATCCTCTAACACATGTTAAGACTTTTCAAACAATTTGTACTGATTTTGCTTATGACCAAAGGTTGCTTGCGAAACTATTCACGAGAACATTAAGAGACATAGCCCTACAATGGTATTGCTCGTTGCCTTCTTATTCTATTACTTCTTTCGAACAACTTGCAAATGCTTTCATTCAACAATTTCAAAACAATATAAGTACTAAAGTTACTTTGATTGATTTAATGCATTGTAAACAAGGTGTTAAAGAAAAAGTGACTGATTTCATTGGTAGATATAAGCATTTGTATGCTCAAATTTCTTTTCCAGTGCCTGACAATGATATTCAAAGAATCTTTATTTCTAATTTACAAAAAGATATTCGAGACAAACTTCTGTTTTCTGAGTTTACTTCTTTCCAACAGTTGTGCGCCACTCTTCCGCAATTATCAACTGACTGTGAGTCAAATGGAACAATCACATCCTATGGCTTCGAGTGATAAGGGTGATAGCAGTCAACAACCATTTGGGAAGTTTAAATCGAACAGAGATTCCATCAAATTCAATGAAAACATCATCAACAACAATGTGAATGCAGCATCAGGTGTGCCTCCTATTTCTAAATTTTTCAAGAAAGAAAGAAAGTATACTCCTTTGAATGAATCATTGCATAGTATTATGAATAAGTTATTGGAACAAAATGTGCTTACTCTTCCTCCTATAAGACAAATTGATCCTGCAAAGATTACTTCACCTTATTTTGATAACAAAGCTTTTTGTCAATTTCATCGTCAGCCTGGGCATGATACTGAAAAATGTTTTTCTTTAAAGGGTAAAATTCAAGATTTGATTGATAATAATACTATCTCTATTTCTGGAGTGAATGATAAAGGCAATACATCTGTAGCTCCTCCTAATCAAAATCTTCAGATTTTCACTGATCCATTGCCTTCTCATACCTCTAATGCAATTGAGGCTAATGATTCCTCTCTCTCATCTGATGGTCTTGTGTCTATGACTCCGAATGTGATTAACTTCGTAGAGCAGCAAGAAATCCCTAAAGAACCTTCCATCACATTTGATTCTAGTGAAACCATTAGGGCACCTGATGGTCCTTTATACATAGTTGCAAAAGTTAAGAATACACCTTGCCGTGGAGTGCTTATTGATTCTTCGTGCATGGTTAATGTTATTACTGAAGAATTTCTTTTTACTTTGCAATTGAATCAAGTGATATATGACAAAACAGATGTGAATGTGAAACTATTTGATGCATTTTCTTCTCCTGCAATTGGTTCTATTACATTGCCTATTGAGGTCCATAACAAATCTCTTGATGTGAACTTTGCTATTATTCCATCTTCCAAACAATTTCGTGTGAAGCTTGGCTATCCTTGGCTATCTTCCATGAAAGCTATTGCTTCTCCTATTCATAAGTGTTTGAAATTTCCCCATAATGGTGAAGTTGTTACTGTCAATCATAGTCTCTTTAAACCAACTGAAAGAACCTCTAGTGTTCCTATTGATTACTTTTGGCCTAAACAATTCCAATCTCTTCCTCCGCGAAGTGATCATCTTTTCAAATCTTATCAAAAGTGGAAAACGGATATGATCCTATCTCTAAGTGAACCTAGAGCACCTAAACTTGATATTCCTATCATTCTTGAGAAGGAAGTTCTTCCTTTGAAAGATAAAACTAATGTCTTTCCTCAAGAAGATTCTCAACCCATCCCTATGGATGTGACTATGTCTATACCTAATAAACTTCCTAAGAGTAGACCTATGCCTCCTCGTCATGATGGACTTGGTCTTCTCCCTAAACCAAAAATTCCTCCTTTATATGGAGCAGTTCCTCCTCCTTCTTTTTATAGAGAGAAGAGACCTTCTTCTTCTCCTATTATCCAGCCTAAGAGACCACAACCTAAACACCCAAGTGCTAAGGATGAGAACATTCCTCCTCCTCAGTCTTCTCCACTTCCTACTAAGACTAGACGAAATCGTTCTGCACGTGAACGCCGACGAAAACATCGTCTTAGAGCTCAAACTTTGCAATCTCCAAAAACACCTTCAACAAGCATTATTCCATTTTCTCCTCAGCCGGACATTGAGCCTAAATCTCCTAAACATAAGATGCATGATGGTCTTGATCCTGTGCGAGTTAAAGATCCTATTTTTATAAATCTTGATGATGATATAGATGAAAATGTTATTCATGATGAAAATGTTACTCCTCTTGCTTCTGATAATGAATATGAACTTGTTGATATTGATAACCATTTATCTAATGAATTTTCTAAAGCACTTATCCTAGCTCCTAGACAAGAACAATGTGGCTCGGAACATGAACATAGCCCTTGTTTGGATCTTGTGATAGCTCCATCTGCTGTGTTGGATGTTCCTCCTCTGGCGTGTTCCCTGCCTTCCCAAAACATTGATCAGCAAGATCGGGGGGTAGATGACATGCTAGACTAGTTACATTAGCATAGCAGATTCTCTCCTCCTCTCTTGTGTTACTTCTTCTATATGTTATTCTCATTCTTCTATTTGTTGTCCTTAGTGTTTTCTACTTGAGGACGATGCAAAGCATTGAGATCTCTCGATCTCTCTCATGTTGACTCAAAAGACACATGTGTTCCCTTCTTCTAGGTGACCTTCCTTGATTGGGGAATGAAGAACAATTATGCATACATACATATGATATATATACATGACTTATCATACAGCATACTGACCCCGAGGAAAGCGAAGTCACCTTGTGCTTTGTGTTTTGTGTCTATTATCCTTGGGTTTATCTCACACTTGGGGGCTAAATCCTTGCGATAACGTGCTCCTTTCCTTTCTCATTTCTTATGTGTATCACTACGTTAAAACAATCACCCCCGGTGAGGCGTGTGCGATCGCTTTAACGTAGGGGGGCATACATCCCGTTCATATCTTTTCAAGATACTTGAAAATTTCTTGGCAAATTTAGCCTTGCCTTGAAAATTTTTGATATCTTTCTTGCATGACTCATAGTGAGGGAGCCTTACTACTGACAGTCATGGTTCTCCTTCGTGATCTTCCCTTTTACTTTGTCAATCGAAGTCGTAAGATCCTTAGTCCACTGGGGGCTTGGTGTGTCTTGCCTCCTTGACGTCGTGAAAGTCTTTCAATGTTGTTTCCTTGTACTTTACCGGAAGTATGAGCATACATACTCCCGCTAAAGTGGGGGCTAAATGTAGCGTCCTAAAATTGCGACACTTGCAATTTCGACTGCATTTCGGTCTTCACGATGGCGACGCAACACGCAACCTGAATGGAGACCCTGAAACTTGCTCACAACACTGAAAACTGCATTTTTCAAGCACCCTGGCCTGAACCTCCTTGCACCCTGCTGTCCCGGGAGGTGGGACCAGAGCGCCCAGCGCCCTGGTCCCCAGGACCATGGCGCCCAGCGCCCTGGTCCCTGGGTCCTATTTTGGGCCCGGTCTCCTAAGGGGCTCGGGTCTTTTTGTTTGCAAATTGAAAATTAACTTTCCTGGTCGGCCTAAGGTCGGGAAAATCAGTCTATCAGCCCTAAATGACAAGTATATAAACTACATTTTTCTCTCTCATTTGGGATGAAGAGGATATGTGTACAAAGCGTGGAAATTATACTCAAGCATTCAAGCATTCAAGCATTCAAGCATTCCTTCAAGCAATTGATCATTTCAAGTCTCCATTCAAGGCTAAGTGTTGCATTCAAGACAAGGATTCAACCATTGAAGAGGAGATCATATACTACATGCTACAACATACAACATACAACATCTAAACCTTCACACATAAGGATACAAACATCCTTAGAACAAGGTATTAGTACTTGTTTTACAGTCATTTACATTTACAGCTCTTGCTCATTTCTTGGTTAATTCCAAAACCGGGGTTTGACCTAAAGGCAAACCCCTAATCCCTAACCCCCCAATCGTCTTCGCTTTTCTGTGTGTAGGTTGCAGGTACGCGGCTGAAATTGAAGATCTGGAATCCTTGTACAGAGACGAACAGATCCCCCTTCATTTCGTGGATTTTTCAGAGGACCGTGGCGCCGGGCGCCATCGTCCCGACAACTTTTGCTCAAATTTGCAGGACAGCGCCGTATCGACATTTTACTGCTAATTCCAGGTCCGCAGCTTCATCCTATAACCTGAACTCAGTTTATAAGCGAATCTTTATGATTTTCTATGCATTCCTAGCTTAATTTCCTTAACAACATTCTTTACAAAAGAGGGTAGCCTTGCTTTCCTAACCCTTGAAATTCATTTAGCATCCAATCTTGCATTGCGTGGGATTGGATCTTATGAGTTTCAACCCCTCTTTTGAATGTAAAGTCTCTCCCCTAAGTGAAAAACCATCGAATCCTAGCGAACCTCCCTTCTCTCTCCTCGGAGTCGGAAGAGGGGAGAGCAACTAGGGTTCGATCGCGATATTTTTCCGCTTTACACTATGGCTAAGGTTTCTAATTTGTTTAGCCTCTAAAATTTCACAAATTACAGACTAATACAAGAAAAATGGAAAGAAGGCAACTCACCATCCAAATTCCTTTGTCAATAATTCTTCTTCTGCAACACAATCTCTAGAGCTCGAGCTTGCCTTTTCTTTCGCCTTCAATCGAGTTTTTGCTCAAAATTGAGAAAATTCTCTCGAATTGGTGTTTTTATCAACTATCTATCTGCCATGTGTTTGCCATTAATATACTTCATGTGAGCTTTCATTCCTTGGAATGAGTTGTTGAGCAACTTTAAAACTCCATCGTTGATTTGATTTGATTGACGGTCGACAAAATTTGAAAAAAAATCACAATTTTTTTTACTGATGGTCGATTTTGCAACACTTGGCATTGTTGGGTAGTTGAAACATTTTAAAATAGTCACCGATTACTTTTGATTCTACTAAAAACCAATTATGAAATTCCACTTTGACTTTTTATCTGGACCAGACGTTGAACTTTCCCATATGTGTCATAATCTCCTTCCCAATATCATTTTGTTGATCGCATTATTTAATGATGTGGACACCACACATCTGTCATGGTTTAGCAACCTCCTCCATCACTGAGTCATTGGGATGTGTAAGAAGATATTATCGATGGTCATTTCTTCTGATGTGTACATTCATCTATGCATCGGCAAGTCGACAAGATGATGTTTAAATGTCATCGGGACGCAGAATCTCACCAACAAGATTTCTCTTTATGTGTCCAACAACATGTGCATAGGCGAGTCGACAAGATAGAATTAGAGCCTCCCTAAGCTCACAATCTCACCGATCTATCCATGTTGGTATCATCAAGTCATTGGGATTGATGACCTCTCGGTGGGACCATGACTTAGGAGTGACTTAAAGCACAAGCTTTGAAGATTAAGTTAGTAGGACATAATAGGGGACTAATGACTTAGGAAAAATTGTAAGGAAAGAAAGTGCGGAATACGCTTCCCTAATGTCAATTCACAGAGGAGAAAACATACTAGTGTAGACTAAATTTCAACATTTACTGAATATGGCACACGTGACACATATACAAAACTAACACAGAGAGATAACACAGAGAATTAACGTGGGAAAACCCTTTCGGGAGAAAAACCCACCACCAGCAAATGATCGACTTTATTATCAGTATGTAAAAACAATACAATACAGTCTCATCTGCAGATATCCAACACTCTGTTATACAGTCATTCCAGATTGACATACAAACATTTGGATTAAACTCTTCACGAAATACACACCAGCTCTCAAGTATTTCACACACATTCTGTATTACAGTCGGCTAAACGATGGTTCACAAGAGCAATTGTCCCAATGGCCCGAAGTCTAACCGTCTGCTTGCATCAATTTGTATTCATGAGAAAATGATTATCCCACATGCAGCAGAGAACCAGGTCAGTTTGTATTCATATACACCAACGGTCACACACATAATGTCCGAGAGCCAACCTTTTGGATCTCAGTCCAACCTTGCTTCCGCAGTCGTTAGCTATCGGCATAACATTCACAAAGTAAAACCGACGGCCCGATGATACCCGAGACTTCAGTCCTGCAGTTAGCAGCTCCATCGTCCATCGACATAACATCCAGAAGGTGAATCCGATGGCCAGATGATACCCGATCGCCTAAGGCGACTCTATCGGGTCACCGGTATAGCTTTCTAAAAGCAATGTCGATCTCCGATGGCTAAGAGTGGTCTTCATTGGGACATTGGAACAAGAAACCAATTGCTATCTCGATTGCCGATACCAAGAGCCCAGACTCATCGGCTCATCGAACCACATCAAAACTGGCTATCCCAATATTGCCAGCCCAATAAAATACAATGATCCCATCGAGTCTTTGGAACACAAGGGAGAATTCTATGTCGATAAGTGAGACAAGAAGAGCAGACCCATCGGGACATCGACATGACATTCAGAATGTCAACCCGATACCTGATATTTGACCTGAACCACTGAAGAGAACTTCATCGGATCATCGGCACAACGCTGCTGCAGTCTCCCTGAAAACCCGAAGTTATCTGATGACCAAAATCGACTCATCGAGTCATCGGGATACCGTTATACGTACTATTCCGATCCCCGATAGAGAGGAACACATCAGCAAAAGTCATGCCGATAGAGCTTACAAAGATCCTTCATGTTGTTTCATCGGAAAGACTTAACCCGATAAGTATGAATTATTGTCAAGTGAATTAGAGGCACATATTCCAACAAACTCCCACTTGACGAGGAATTCACTGGACCGAGATACCATTTCAGACGTTACTTACAGGCATGGGTACGAAGACCCATAGAATTTGAACACCACCTGAACTTGTGTGTGCTCACTGGTTTCATCAAGGCATCTGCAATATTTTCTAGAGTGTCTACCTTGTTAAGATAAACTTTTCCATCTTCTACCATGTCACGTACGAAATGATACTGAACATCAACATGCTTTGACCTGGCATGGAAAGTAGGATTCTTTGCCAAACATATGGCACTTTGACTGTCACTCCAAACTTCAATCTACCCTGCATTAAAACTAATGTCAGAACTCAAACGTCTAAGCTAGATTGCTTCTTTGCAAGCATGTGTGGCTCCCATGTATCCTGCCTCTGTAGTGGACAAAGCGACTACAACTTGCCGCTTTCTCATCCAACTAACTGCTCCACCATTCAGGACAAAAACATATCCACTGGTAGATCTCCTGCTGTCAATATCCCCTGCCCAATCAGAATTCGTGAAACCACAAATGTTGAGAGTTCTTTTTGAATCCCTCAGATTACCATGATAACATAATGCAAAATCTGAAGTACCCTTCAGGTATCTAAACACTCTCTTTACAACATCCCAGTGTGATCTCCCTGGATTCGACATAAATCTGCTAAGTACTCCCACTGGTTGAGCAATGTCTGGTCTTGTACAGACCATAGCATACATCAGACTGCCTATAGCACTTGCATAAGGTACATTTTCCATGTCTTCAATCTCTTCTAGAGATTTCGGACTATCCAGCACAGACAACTTAGTTCCCTACAAGATGGGAACAACTTGTGGTTTACAGTCAGACATATGAAACCTATCAAGAACATTAGTTATGTATTTTCTCTGGTTGAGCCAAAGTTTCCTCTTAGACCTATCTCTTTTGATCTCCATTCCCAGAATGTAATTTGCTGGTCCTAAATCCTTCATTTCAAATTTCATACAAAGCTGAGATTTTAAATCTGAGATCATGCTTTTTGTGTTTCCTATGAACAACATGTCATCTACATACAAAGCTATGATAAGAATCCTATCACCATCAGTTTTGTAGTAAACACAATGATCAACTTTGGATCTCACAAATCCCAAGGACAAAACAAATGTATCATACTTCTGATACCACATTCTGGGAGACTGTTTCAGACCATATAGAGACTTCTTGAGTTTGCACACCAAATGTTCTTTACCTTTTTCTACAAAGTGCTCAGGCTGGGACATATAAATTTCTTCTTCAAGATCACCATGAAGAAATGTTGTCTTCACATCCATCTGCTCAATCTCCCAATCAAATGTTGCTGCAAGTGACAAGAGAAATCTAATAGATGTCAGCTTAGCTACAGGAGAAAAGATTTCCCCATAGTCAATACCTTCCTTTTGCGAATACCCCTTTGCAACCAATCTTGCCTTATACTTGTCAATGTTGCCATCTGGACCATACTTCTTTTTGAATACCCACTTACAACCTACAGGCTTTCTGTCTTTAGGTAATGGCACCAAATCCCAAGTTCCATTTTTATCCAATGATGACATTTCATCATTCATGGCTTCCAACCAAGAATTTGAGTCAGGCATTTCAATTGCTTCTTTTACAGTCCTAGGCTCATCAGTATCTGCAAGTAACGCATAAGCACAATTAATGTTCAACATAGAGTGATTGTACTTATTAGGTGTATACCTTTCAGGTTGTCGCCTCTCTCGAGTAGATCTTCTCAACTTAAGTGTTAGGGCTTCTTGAGGTTCATCAGGAGGCTCATTATCATGTTCTTCTTCAGAACTACTTGAACTGCTTGAACTCTCCTCATCTTCAGGTATCTCTGGAGATTCTTCTTTGACTGGAGGTACTTCAACCTCAACTTCTCCTTTCTTTTCTATTTTGTGATCTAATGACATAGGATTTATTTCATGAAAAATCACACTTCTGCTGAATAAAACCTTACCAGTCACTGGATTCCAAAGTTTGTATCCTTTCACACCAACTCCATAGCCAATGAAGATACATTTTACCGCTTTGTTATCCAACTTAGATCTATTCACATCAGGCACATGAGCATATGCCTCTACACCAAAAACATGTAGGTGCCTTGAAGAAGGTTTCTTACCAGACCACGCTTCCATAGGTGTTTTGTCAACCAATGTTGAAGTAGGAGAATGATTCAGTAGGTAACATTTTGTAGCAACGGCTTCAGCCCAGAACTTTTGTTCCAATCCAACTCCACTCAACATGCTCCTTGCTTTCTCCATTAAAGACCGATTCAATCTTTCAGCGACTCCATTTTGTTGTGGAGTGTAAGGTATAGTCTTATGTCTTTTAATTCCATGATCAACACAGTAGTTGTCAAAATCTACACTACAAAATTCACCACCATTGTCTGTTCTTAAACATTTAATCCTTCTCCCAGTCTGATTTTCAACAAGGTTCTAAAACTCCTTAAATTGACTGAACACTTCTGTTTTACTTTTAAGAAAGTACACAAATGCCCTTCTTGAATAATCGTCTACAAAGGATACATAGTATTTCGACTTAGACAAAGAAGGTACATCCACTGGACCAAACACATCAGAGTGAACATAATCCAGAATAATAGAAGACTTATGAGAACTAGAATAAAACTAAACTCGGTTATGTTTTCCATAAATGCAGTGTTCGCAAAAATCGAACTCAAAACTACAATCATCAAGACCTTCAACCAGATTCTTATTTTTCAAGGCTTTTAAACCTTTTTCACCTAGCTGGCCTAACTTGTTATGCCAGAGCATTGTTTTCTCAGCAGGAAGTTTAGCTTCCAACGAGTTTGCATTATGTATCCTTACAGTTGTCTTATCAGACTTTTCAGAAGTTACATTACAACATATAGGTTCAACATTTAGCTTATATAGTGTGCCAATGCGATCACCCTTTGCCAAAACAATGGAACCCCTAGTCATCTTGCAACCACCAGACACAAAAGTAACTTGAACTCCAACATCATTAAGTTTACTTATAGAGAGGAGGTTTCTAGCCAGACCTGGTATATGAAGAACTCCATTAATCCCCTTCACTCTACCATCTGGAAATTGAATTTTGATTTTGCCTCTCCCAACAATCTCTAATGTAGAATCACTAGCCAGATATACCTTTCCACTAGCATACAGTTCATACTTCGAGAACCATTCCTTGTGGGATGCCATATGGAAAGATGCGCCAGAATCTATTAGCCAGGTGTCATCTAAGGTAGGCACTGCTAGGGCTACTACAAAAGCTTCAGCATCACTCTGAGAAGACTCAGTGTCAGAATATTTATTCTTCTTCTTCTCCTTCTTGCAATCCTTTTAGATATGCCCTTTCTCCCCACAATTCCAGCACTTCACCTTTGACTTCTTGCCTGGAGATTTAAAACTCTCTCGAGACTTGGACTTCCTACCTTTCTTCTTGTCTTTGTCCTTCGATCTGTCTCGAATAGAGAGTGCATCCTTTGTCATCTCAGAAGACTTCTTTCTCATTTCTTCTAACAAAAGAGTATTAACCACAGTATCCATCTTGAACTGGGTCATGGTACTACCAATAGCCATCACTAAGTGTTCCCAAGAGTTAGGCAATGAACACAACAGCAACATGCAATGTTCTTCTTCCTGAATTGACACACCAATAGAGGTTAACTGTGCAAGAACCATGTTGAATGCATTCAAATGGTCTGCCAATGGTGTCCCTGTGTCCATCTTCAGATAGTACAATTTCTTCCTCAAGAAAAGTTTATTCACCAGGGATTTGCCCTGATAAATGTCACCCAACTTCTCCCAGAGAAGATGTGTAGTCTTCTCCTCATGGACGTTTAACAAAACTGAATCAGCCAGACACAGCCTGATTAGACCCCTTGCCTTCCGGTCGGCTAAATCCCAATCTTCTTGCTTCATGCCTGTAGACTTAGAAGTTGCAGTTACAGCACCCCAGAGATCTCTGTCGACCAGCAAGTCTTCCACCTTGAGTTTCCAAAGTTCAAAACTAGAACCATTAAACTTCTCCATGTCTATGCATCCTGAAGTACTCACCATTTCAATCTGTAAAATAAGTAGACACTCTGCAAGACTCCCATTGAGACAGAACTGACACAAAAAACTAACCAAACCCAACAAGGATAACAAAACGGGACTAGCTCTGATACCACTTGTAAGGAAAGCAAGTGCAGAATACGCTTCCCTAATGTCAATTCATAGAGGAGAAAACAGACTAGTGTAGACTAAATTTCAACATTTACTGAATATGGCACACGTGACACATATACAAAACTAACACAGAGAGATAACACAGAGAATTAACGTGGGAAAACCCTTTCGAGAGAAAAACCCACCACCAGAAAATGATCGACTTTATTATCAGTATGTAAAAACAATACAATACAGTCTCATCTGTAGATATCCAACACTCTGTTATACAATCATTCCAGATTGACATACAAACGTTTGGATTAAACTCTTCACGGAACACACACCAGCTCTCAAGTATTTCACACACATTCTGCATTACAGTCGGCTGTTAATATCAGGCTAAATGATGGTTCACAAGAGCAACTGTCCCAATAGCCCGAAGTCTAACTGTCTGCCTGCGTTGGTCTGTATTCATGAGAAAATGATTATCCCACATGCAGCAGAGAACCGGGTCGGTTTGTATTCATATACACTGACGGTCACACACATAGTGTCTGAGAGTCAACCTTTTGGATCTCGGTCCGACCTCGCTTCCGCAGTCGTTGGCTATCGGCATAACATTCACAAAGTAAAACCGACGGCCTGATGATACCCGAGACTTCGCTCCTACAGTCGGCCACTCCATCGTCCATCGACATAACATCCAGAAGGTGAATCTGATGGCCCGATGATACCCAATCGCCTAAGGCGACTCTATCGAGTCACCGGTATAGCTTCCAAAAGCAACGCCGATCTCCGATGGCTAAGAGTGGTCTTCATCGAGATATCGGAACAAGAAACCAATTGCTATCTCGATCGCCAATACCAAGAGCCTGGACTCATCGGCTCATCGGACCACATCAAAATCGGCTATCCCAATATTGCCAGCCCGATAACATACAATGATCCCATCGGGTCTTTGGAACACAAGGGAGAATTCTATGTCGATAAGTGAGACAAGAAGAACAGACTCATCAGGACATCGGCATGACATTCAGAATGTCAACCCGATAGTCGATATGCGACCTGAACCACTGAAGAGAACTTCATCGGATCATCAACACAACACTGCTGCAGTCTCCCCGAAAACCCGAAGTTATCCGATGACCAAAATCGACTCATTGGGTCATCGGGATACCATTATACCTTCTATTTCGATCCCCGATAGAGAGGAACACATCAGCAAAAGTCATGCCGATAGAGCTCACAAAGATCCTTCATGTTGTTTCATCGAAAAGACTTAACCCGATCAGTATTGATTATTGTCAAGTGAATTAGAGGCACATATTCCAACAAAAATGAAAACATGACTTAAGAGACCAAGTGGCTAGCAAGAAGGGGACGATCACAAAAAATGATGTGAAAGGCTTAAGTCATGACTTAAGAGACTGAAAACTGGCTACAGGAAGTCACAACGAGATTATAACAAAAAAAGACAAGGATTGCATGGGTAACTTTGGGGTTTAGGGAGCTATTTGGGCTTAAACCAAAAAGATGACAACTATGGTTTTTCGGCTCTTGTCCTTTTATTCATTCTCCTAAAAATTCAAAAAAATTTCTCATTTAATGTTTGGTTGAACTCCTTACATTCTTACCTTCCCTCACACATGATGGACAAATGTGTACAGTGTGACTAAGAATGATTATTTTTTCTACAAAAGATTTTGCAATGGATATGTTTTCAGATTTCTAGGACCTCTACTCATATCACATTTATTTCGCATTTATGATCCCTCTCTCAATTATTTAGTTTTCTATATATTTAGGTATTTGCATCTTCTCTTTTTGCATTCCATTTCAATTCCTTCATTTGCCCACCATTTGCCTTGCTGCTTTTTTTAAGCTTTGCATCTATGGATTCTTCTATCCAATTGATTTCTACCAAACAATAAATGGCTTTTCTTGGGGAAATTTCAGATAGGCACCTCTTAGGAGTTTTGAATTATTCTAGCCCCTTCATCATTCATACAGTCAAAAAAATCCTAGGGGATGATTTCATCACCGCTTCTCATAGATACAGAGTGAATACAGACATCCCTGCTATATTCCTAACTTCGATTATTATGGCAAGAGAAGAAAAGGTGATGACCATGCGCTTGTGTCAAAATCTCTTTGTTGGTGCTAAAATCTGGGAGAAATTGAAATAGTTGTTGATAATATTGACAATCGTTTCACCATTTCACTCCCACAGAACTATTTTGCAACTCGTTGTGGGAATTAGTAAGTTTGTAGGATGCCTATTCTTTCTAGGCCATTGGTGGATGTGTTTGTACCAAGAGAAATAGAAATTCTCAAGCATATGAGATTTGTGTAGAGAGTATTGGGTGAAAATTTCAACAAAGGCAGGGATTGGTTTGAGGAGTACATTAATGAGGAAGGGTTTGGTACAAACTATGAACCATAGCATTATGGGTTGGTTATTGAAGAAGAAGTTTGGCCTTCTAGTTCTAATGATGAACCATAGTCGGGATGCTAGGTGTGGTAGGGGTAGACATTCTAGGACCAATCCATCACTAATGTCTAAGGGATTCCTTACCCCTTCATTTCTTTTGCTTGCATGTCACTAAGACTTTCAGCACTTGTTTTTTAATTTTTCTTTTGGGTTATGTTAATCAATTATGTTGACTTTTGTATATTTTGATTTAATGTGAACTTTCAAAAAAGATGGAGATAATATAGACTAGGGTGTTCGATAGTTTTTTTGTATATGATTCAATGGTTAAAATACTAATTGAGCAAACAATGCACATATTATATTTTTTGTATACTTTTCTCAATATATAAAAAAAGTATATGAGTTATATAGTATTCATTGGTTTGGATTCTTTTCCCCTTGATTTCTTCTTGCATACATCACTACTACAATAGTTTCAGTATCTGATTTTTTGTTTTATAATCTGAAGAATGTATAAGTCTGTGGGCTATATTATGTAAGGCATTTTTCTGGGTTTTCTCTTAAGGGACTTTTCTGGTTTCTCTTTTATTTATCTTCTTGCATGTTATATAGTGATTTTACTAAATTATTGGTTTTGTATGATTGTTTGGATTCCCGAGGTCTTTCCAGAATCCTTACAAATTTTGTAATACTTTTAAATCAATAATAACAAGTGAAAAATTACAAAGATTGTGAATATTGTTTTTTTTTTTTACTTCAACAATTCAACCCTGCAATTATTGTTGATGACATCAACGAATAAGAAGATGAAGGAATAATTTTATTAAAATTATTTAAATGTTTAAAAATTTGGAACTATAGGAATGCTAAAGTAATGAAAAAATTGTCTACAATGATTGGTTGGTTGAAAAAAATATTCTGTTGATGGCCATTCATTTGGATGTGTCCATCCACATGTGCATTAGTGAGTAGGCGAGATGAATTTTTAACGTCTCCGAGACGCATAATTTCACTGACAAGCCTTCTCCTTCTTTGAATGTTGGTCAGGCTGGTATTGTCAAGTAATGGAATAATTTTATTAAAATTGTTTAAATGTTTAAAAAACTGGAAACAATAGGAATGCTAAAGTAATAGAAAAATTGTCTACAATGATTAGTTGGTAGAAAAAAAAGATTTTGTCGATGGTCATTCGTTTGGATGTGTCTATCCACATGTGCATCAATGAGTAGGAAAGATGAATTTTTAATGTCTCTAGGACACAATTTCATTGACAAGCCTTATCCTTCTTTGAATGTTGTCCAGGCTGGCATCATCAAGTAATGGAATAATTTTACTAAAAAATAAGATAAATGAATACTTCTATTAAAATTATTTAAATGTTTAAAAAATTGGAAACTATAGGAATGATAAAGTAATGGAAAAATTGTCTACAATTATTGGTTGATTGAAAAAAATATTCCGTCAATGGCCATTCATTCTGATGTGTCCATCCACATGTGCATTGGTGAGTAGGCAAGATGAATTTTTAACATCTCCGACAAACAAAATTTCATCGACAAGCCTTCTCTTTCTTTGAATGTTGGTCATGCTGGCATCGTCAAGTAATGGAATAATTTTATTAAAAAATAATATGAAGGAATAATTTTATTTAAATTATTTAAATGTTTAAAAAATTGGAAACTATAGGAATGCTAAAGTAATGGAAAAATTGTCTACAATGATTGGTTGATAGAAAAAAAGATTATGTCGACGACCATTCATTCCGATGTGTCTATCCACATGTGCATTAGTGAGTAGGCAAGATGAATTTTTAACATCTCCAAGACACAAAACTTCACCGACAAGCCTTCTCCTTCTTAGAATGTTCGCCACACTGGTATCGCCAAGTTGTTCCAAGGTCTAATAAATTTCCCAGAGAACCTTCGTCATCATTCCTTCGTTGACTCCTTGTTGATATGTGGACACCGTCAGATCGTTGAAGCTTCGAGAAGGGTATCACCAAAAAGATGCTTCTGCTATATATCATAGACTTCCACATCAGCTCAGTGGACCAATGGAATGCGATATAGACTTCAATGACAATCCAATGACTCCTAGGTGGGATAATGACTTAAGAGTAAATTAAAGAATGTGCTTTAAATACGAAGTTACTAGGACATAAGAGGGGACTTACGGGACTTACAAGCACTAACACATGACATAGGCAAATAAAAACATGTGTGTGAAGACTAAGGAAAAAATATACCGACCTATAAAATAACAAAAGCCTAAGCATAGGGCCAGTTAAGACAATGAGATAAAACCCTTAGAGACAACTTAAGAGGAGATCTTACCGATCGAGCTAGTCAACTGAAAATTAAAACAAAAGCCCACCTAAGTTTATTTGAAATTTTTAACTCAAAACATCTTATGTAACCCATCGATTAATATTAGTACATTCTTCCAAATCTAATTTTTTTCTTAAAACCCAACCAAATCTTTGTCATAACATAAATTCAGGCTATGTATTGGGGAGGGTTGACAAGAAAGGAGTTTAGGGCAATATTTTTTGAAAATAGAGGGATTCTTTAGTACACACACACACACACACACACACACACACACACACACACACACACACACACATATAGCATCGTAAATTGTACACCCTTAACTAGGTGGTACAATTTCACGCTTAGGTTAGCACCCGCCTTAGTGTGTTTGCATTTTGCATTTAAAATTCCCTTTAAGAATTTAATTAATTAATTTAATTAAATCTAAAGTCTTATTTTATCCCTCTACACATCATAAAATTGGTCCCTTTTACATAAGTGTAACCCTTTTATTATATTCTCCCAATAAATCATTTCATCAAATACCCTAATTATGTCTTATTTCAACCTTCAAGGCCTGATTTTGCATATCTAGACATCTCAAATCCCCATATACTATTGAAATTTTCTCTAAAATCACAATATCTTGCTTCCTCAAAAATTTGGCGAAAAGTTAGTCGGACCGTGTGTTCGAACCAAGTAGGTACCTACTTGGTCCTGACTTTTTCTCCCCTAATTTCAGGAGCATGTTTTGGCAGTATTTTAATATTCAAATCCAATAAATTGGCGGAAAATATTATTTCTAGGTCAGCCTATGACTCAAAACAAAGTTAGGGTCTCCTACATAAAGCCTTTCTTTCCTCATTTCAAGGATCTAAGATCTAGCGATTGAAGGAGCCTCTTGTGAAGTGAAAGTGTAGGTTATATGAAGTCTACAACACCAAATCAATCATTCACCAAGTCTACATCAAGTATTTTCAACATCCCTTAGGATCTTTGAAGACAATGAAGAATAATAGGAGATCATTGACTGATGATTGGTTTGTACCTCTCCCTTAGGGTTTGGTATGGTTTCATGTTATTTTCATGTCTTTGTATGAGCTTCATTTTACAGATTTACATTCGTGTTTTAGATCTCTAGTTCATTTGTGATTTGAAGCATTTTCATTTATATTTACAAGCATTTAGGGTTTTCTCTCCAAAGCATAGGGTAGAACTCTATATTCTTTATCTCTCTCATTTAGGATCTCACATACACACAAGATTCTTGCACACACATTTTTAGTACATTATCGATGATTTATGGAGGTGGAAACGACCAAAACAAGGGGTTTGACTAAGGCAAAACCCTATATAGCCACCTAGACACCCTTTTTCAAGTTGTAGGTGTAGGTAAAGGAATTCGGCGGATGCACGAATTTCGGGACCGACGGAAGACACAAATATAGTCTCAATGCCAGAATTTGATCTCAAATTATAGAGACCAGGGCGCGATGCCCTGGTCCCTAGGGTTTTGCAGTTTTATGTGCCAGATCTGCATCTAATTCCAGCCTCTTGTCAACACATGGACCAAGGCACCCAACGCCATGGTCCTGCCCAATCTGCATCAGTTTTCAGCAGCAGGTGCACCTCTGAGTCCATTTTTCAACCCTGCTTTTTGTATCTCAGTTTCAGTTTAGACAGAATTTGCATTTTTAGTTTGTGTGTGCTTCATTTCTCATCTCCTAGCATAGTTGATTGTGGCATCATATTTTGCATATCTACTCTTTATTACAACAAAGGAATAGAAACCCTAAGATATATTGCTTGACTCTCTCTTCCCTACAAGAAATAGTCAAAGTGAGATATCTCCCTAGGCTCTTTCGTATTCCACTGTGTGTACATGAGAGTGGGATTGAGTCTTAGTTACTTGGCTCTGTTTTTATGCATCACATTTTTGTGAACCCGGCGTGAATCCAATCTTCTTCAAATTTGCATTTCCTAATTAGATCTAGTTATTGCATCTTTCTTTTCATTAAACAAAAAACATAAAAATTCAAAAAATGTACATTGTATGCATTGTGTGTTTTAAGTTTTGTATGCATTCTTCATTTCAAAATTTTTGGATCTTTATTTGCAAGACTTTCATTCCTTTGATAATGCATTTGCTTATGATGATTATGAGTTTAGTAAGGAAGAACTAGATGAGGCTCTTGATGAGTTTCTATACCCTAAGCCTTCTAAACCTACATTTTACCAAATTCTAATCAACCTTGTTACTATGCCATTTTGTAGTGATGAGAAAGATAATTTGAATGGTTCTTCTCATGAATACATTCCTATCAACTCGTCCTCTAAATCTAGTAACATGGTGGTTTATAACAATCCCCTTTATGAGGACCTATCTCCTTTTGAATCTAAAGACAAGCCATTTAATTGATATGATCATATGTTATGTTGGATGATGCTCTTGATGATTTTATGTCCTTACCAACCTCTTCAAACAAATATTACACATCTAAAAGATTGATTAACATGATAAATGTGAATGAAAATAGCAAACCAATTTTTTTGGTTCACAACCTCTAAATAAGCCTCTCTTTACGGTTCAAGGTGGTTATGGTAATGATCCTTTTTGCACTCCTAGTAAACCTGTTATCAATGTGCAAGGAGGATATCCCATTAAGAGTCCTTATGAATTGCTAAGAAAATAACTAGAGAGAGTTATCACTCAGTTGCTCATACCTATAACACAAGAAACAATAGGCAACCTAATCCACCTCCATTTATTCCAACTTCACTTCCTAATCCTTAATTAATTCCTCTTCAAGTACTTCGTATCTCACAATCTCTTGGTAAGGAGTACAATCTCATTAAACAACTCAAGGCCACTCCTGCCAAGATCTCCCTTTGGGATCTGATTCAAACCTCTTCAACATATCATGGAATGTTACAAGATGCCTTAAAAACCTTGAATGTCCCACCAAACCATGACATCCAATAACATGAATTCCTTGATTGACTCCATGACAACACCTAAAGCTCAAATTGTGTTCACCCAAGATGAGTTATCTCCTCGTGAAGTTCAACGCCAATATGATCCTCTCACAATTGTTGTTCTTATCAATGGAAATGCTATAAGACGAACCCTTGTGGATAATAGATCAGGCCTTAATGTTTGTAGTGTTAACTTGTTGCATAAGATCAACATGGACACTTCTCTCATCAAATTTGATTCTCTTACTATCTGTGGCTTTGATAATGTGGCTAGGTCTTCAGTAGGTATCATAACTGTTAGAGTTATCTTGTATTAGATAATAAGTATTTATTTAATTATTAGTCTATTATACTCTATGCTTAAGCTAAACTTAGGCATTTAATAATATTGTAGGTATTTAATAATTATTTTAATTATTAAATACACATTATTCCTTTAGGGTTGCACATCTTTAGAGTTGCATATTCTCCTTTTATAAAGATTGTATTGTACTTTTTTATTAATTGATTCCCTCTCTGAATGATAATCTTTTACTTCAGAGCCATTATTGTGTTTTTGTCTCCAATCTTCTCTTGTGATAGGTATTTTGCTTGCAGGTGCTCTTGGGATCTCTAAAGTTGTATTTTCTCAACTTCTTCATGGTATCAAAGCCTACATATGTTGTTGTTTGTTCCTGATTTTTCAAAAGATTTTTTGGATGAGGGTTTCAAGCTTTTTCAGAGCTTTTTTATTGGATCTAGGGCAGCTATTTTGTCTATGATCATTTTAGGCTCAAACAGACCTCATCGTTGAGCTCAGAACGCCCAAAAACCCCCCATTTCCATATAAAATTTGTCAAATTTTGACAAATTTGGGTTCTGGACATTTTTGGCACAAAATTCGAGAAATTCATCAGAAAAATCTTTTAAAAAAATTAGAGTAGTTTGGGCAAAAAAAAGACCTTGACGTTGGCTTCCGAAGGGCATTTCTAGTCATTTTGATATATAATTCAACCTATTTCGGTGACAAGGGCATCTGGGTCATGATTTTTTCATTAGCATGCTTTACGAGGCACACAAATTCGTACGGTTGTATCTGCAAATGCATCAAAAAAAAAATCGTCAATTTTTTAAATTTTTTTTACCCTCTTTATGCCCTAAAAGATGGGTTTTTTTCTTTTTGCCATAACTTGGTCATACGGAGGCGCTTTTTCAAAAACTTTATATCATTGGAAAGCTCTTTTCGATCTCTCTTCGGATCTGGAGGTTTGATCTTTTGATTTTTCTTTCTTGATGGTGTTTTTTGTTGTCAAAGATAGAAGTTCCTTTTTGCACTCTGAGAGACATCACTTGAGCATCCGAACTCCGTTTTTTGAAAACTTTATATTGTTGGAAAGTTTGTTATCTGTAGTTTCCAGTCATATGAGTTTTCTTTCCAGATTCTACTCCAGGTACATTTTATTTAGTTTTTTTTCTTTTCATCACTCTAGTGAATATCTTGGATGTTCAGGACCTGGGATCTCTTTCTTTGAATAGGATGTCTCATCTTTGGCTATTCTTTTTGTATTTCCAGCCTTATGTCTCTTCTGATCTTTGTATACATCTTTTTGTAAGCATTTTTTTTTTTTTTGCAAATGCACTGAGATAAAGTGCCACTATGCATTGTATACTTGGGATCTTGCACATCTTGTATCTTATTGTACATGTAGTACATTATAAAGTGTCATGGGGGGTTGATGTTTGTCTTTGTTTGTCATCTACCTTTGTCATGTGAGTGTTCCTTCCATGACATTAGCCTCATGATGTGTGTCAAGTGAGTGTTCCTTACACGACACTATGTATTTTTCTCTGCACCTTCGATGTTCCTGGTTCTTCATCATGCAATTCTTGTTGGTTGTTCTTTTCAATGTACCTGTCCCTCTCCCTTGTCAGCATTGTGGGGGGGTTCTCATGTTATTCTAATTCTTCCTTGGTTCGTTGGATCAACTCTTCAGGCTTTGGTGTTTTATGCCATCTGTATCTTCGAGTTCAATTGTGTGCCTTTGTTTGCCATCTGATTTGAGTAGTGTTATTTGAGGGCACTCATGCAAATTGCAGTCTTCTCTACCTTATCATCTTCTATTTCAGTAGAGGTTCTTCAGATCGACAGTTATTCTTCAACAGTGTTTGCAAGTTCTTCATGCTTTAGTGATTCTTCTGCTCTTCTCTTGTTCCTATCTTTTTGGAACATTCTTGTTTGGAAGCTTCTTTAGTCCTTCACTTGCTTTTTCCATCTCTTTTGGAGTAGAGTTTTTTTCCCACGTGGTTTTCTTTATTTCTCCAATTCATAGAGATTTGGTTGTGATTAGGTAACTCATCAGGCCTTGTTGTCGGGACCCAAATTTCCCTTCTTCATGTAATTGTATTTTGCTTTCATGCATTTAGTTTTTTGGCTACTCCCTAAGTTCATCTTAAGGGGGGTGTTAGAGTTATCTTGTATTAGCTAATAATATTCTATTATACTCTACACTTAAGCTAAACTTAGGCATTTAATAATTGTAGGTAAATACACATTATCCCTTTAGGGTTTCTTTAGGGTTGCACATCTTTAGGGTTTCATATTCTCCTTTTATAAGGATTGTAGTACTTTTTTATTAATTGATTCCCTCTCTGAATGATAATATTTTTCTTCAGAGCCATTATTGTGTTTTTGTCTCCAATCTTCTCTTGTGACAGGTATTTTGTTTGCAGGTGCTCTTGGGATCTTTGAAGTTGTATTTTCTCACCTTCTTCAATAACCTTTCATGTTAAGGTAGGACCAATTACCTTATCTACACCTATTTATGTCATGACCAATAGTTGGACCTATAATTTGTTGTTAGGAAGACCTTGGATTCATAACATGCAAGTTGTCCCTTCTACTTTGCATAGGCATGTCAAGTTCATTTATAACAAGAAGATGTATACCTTGTTTGCCAATACCAATCTCCAGGCTTGTTTAAAAACATCTGCTTCTAAATCTTCCTCTACTAGTTCTTCTCCAACTACTTTTGAAGTCCCTTCTATCAAACCTTCTCCTCCTAGCACTTCCTTTTCTTCCAATACTCCTATTCCTCCTAGTAATCTAGAGAATCTTGAAAATGATTCTTCTTAATCCGAATCTCCTCCCGATGATGTCTTTTCACTCAAAAAGGTGCTCTTGGATGATGATTGGGGATCTTTAGACTTTAACCCTACCTTTGTAGGAGAATATAAAATCCCTTTGGGAGAATCTAAAGGTTGAAAAGAAGAAGGACGAGGATGAACCTAAAAAGCAACCCACTTTGTCCAAACCATTGAGTAACAACTTTGTGGTTGCTTCCAATTCTAAACCTACACCTATTTCTACTCCAATTAATTTTGACATTCAAACTCATGAAAATCCTCCTTCCCTTACTGAAATGGCTAACCTGTATGGTCCTGGTTTCCATATCTTAGCTAAGAATGGATATAACAACAATGGTTGTGGTGCTCAAGAACAAGGGATCAAAGTTCCTATAGAAAGTAACTATCATGAGACATCTTTTGGACTTGGATACAATCCCCTCAAACCCACCAAACCCACCAAAGCCTCCAAGATACCATCTATTAGTGTTAATTTATTTCCTTGTCTTCTAAACCCCTTTCATTAAAGCATCTCGAGTACATTAGTTTTGATTCCAGTGTCTTCGCTTTGGATGTCTTTTCTACTGATGATTCCTTAGCTGAGATCCTAGGAGCTTATGATAATCTTCCTCATTACCATCATAACCGTGGATTTCCCTATTGTTTGAATGTGGAACATACTTTGGGGAAGATGTCAAATTAACCAAAGATAATGATGTGATGATTAAGGAATTCCCTTAACTAAAGGATGTTCCTCAACAAATTAATCTCCTTATAAGTGACACCATTGACATAAATATGGATCCTTCTAATGAAGACAAAATTATAAAAATAGGGAAGTGCCTGACTAATGAAGAACAAAAGGAATATTATGATTTATTACATGAATTCCTTTAAATATTTGCTTGGATATACTTTGACGCGTTTGGCATTGATCCTAAGATTTTCACTCATAATATTGTCCTAATTTGTGATGCTAAACCTGTGAAGCTAAAGATTTGAAAAATGAATCCTAAAATAGCTTTACTTGTCAAAGCTGAAATTGAGAAACTATTGGACACATTATTCATTCGCCCTATCAATTACTCTCCTTGGATTTTGAATATTATCACTATGGCTAAACCTAATAATAAAATTAGGATGTGTACCGATTTTCAAGATCTCAATAAGGCTTCCTTAAAGGATGATTTTCCGCTTCCCAACATCGACATGATAGTAGATTTTGTTGGCAACAACAATGAAGGAAAATTGAGAGGGCCTGAATCAATTTTCACCGGATGTACAAACTTAACCACAAATACAGATCTGATAAGTTGCAGCAATAATAAAGATAAGAAAATTGAAAGCACAACACACAACACCAAGATTTTGATGTGGAAACCTGGTTAAGGGAAAAACCACGGTGGGAACCTACCCACAATAAGATGATACTCTGTAGTAGTATGTGAAATATTAAAAAGGGGAATGCACCAGCATTCAGGCACATTGCCTAGAGCTCACTGTTCAAAAGATAATGACCCAAAAGGATACAACCCTCAGGGAAGTCTCACTGACTTACAACAAGATTTCAGACTATAATTCAGAAGGAATGAACTGAAAGAATAGCATCGGCTAATGCTTGATGAAAATTACGGTTAAGCTCAATGTTTGCTATGCAACACCAATCTCTTCTCAATCACAATGTCAAAGGATGAATCACTTGTTCGCACATACACAACTCTCTGATAATGCAGACACAACCTTGACACATAAATTATGTGATAATATCACCTATTTATACAAATCATCAACCTTGACAACAAGGTCGACTAAACCCTCAACTCACAATTACAAAATTACATCACACGATGCAAAGCTCGACCACCAGACCAATATAATGATATACATGTCATAACATGGACCTAAAACAAATATACAAACACTCATCACCATCGTAAATCACGCCAAGATCAACCGCAACACGCTACACCACCAGGAACACCACATAACACAAAGAACATCACCAGTTCAATAAAATCACTAATAACTCACACAATGATCAATGTGGATCATCAAAACAAATATGACACAATTAGGAAACACCAAAAAGCGTGCTAGAATCATCAGTAACAGTTGTACCAACACCACTTATCAAATATTCATTCAAACAACAACAACAATCACGAAGAAAAGATAACTTGTGGGGCATAAAATCATGAACCATTTGAAATGAATATACACAAGACCATCCCAAACAATCTCCCAAAATATCAGCTCAAGATATGATCACACTGAAATATACCAGAGGAAATATTGAACTCTGCAAAGCTTTGATCAAATAATCAAACTGCAAAACCAGATCATCTGATATGATCAATTAAGCTTTCTGGATCACCAAAACCAATACAGAAGAATATAATGATACTAGAAATACTCCATACACCAAACCATGATCTCAATAAATCAATCAACAATCACCAGAGCAGGAATATGTTGACATAAATGACAACAATGTATCCTAGCAACAACAATGTCCAACAGATTCTACTGTTGGACATGCCTTGTTATCTTTTATGGATGGTTTCTCGGGATATAATCAAATCTTCATTAATCCTCAAGATCAATTTAAAACTACTTTCACCACCCCTTGGGGTATGTTTTGTTGGGTCATAATGCCTTTTGGATTGAAAAATATAGGTGTTACCTACCAACATGCTATCACTCTTATCTTTCATGATTACATGCATAAAATCTTAGAAGACTACGTTGATGACATCTTAGATAAATCTATACTTCGTTGAGACCATGTTAAGATCCTTCGTCAAGTCTTTGAAAGAATTCATAAATACAACATGCGCTTGAACCCCCGAAAGTGTGTTTTTGGTGTGGATAGTGGAAAACTGTTAGGGTTCATAGTCTTGCATCATGGTATTGAGGTGGATACAAAAAAGATAGATTATATAGTCAACATGCCACCTCCTAAAAAAATTTCTTAATTGAGAAGTTTGCAAGGAAAGATACAAGCTATTCGTAGGTTCGTGTTGCAACTTGCGGATCAGGCTTTCCCTTTCTCTCAATTGCTTAAGAAAAACACCATCTTTCAATGGAATGAGGATTGTCACCAAGCCTTTGAGGATTTAAAGTCTTTTTTGGCCAGTTGCCTCCTATCTTGCAACCTGCTGATCCTACTAGACCATTTCTTCTATACACAACTACTTATTCTCATGCTCTTGCAACCTTATTGGCACAACATAATAGTGACAGTAAATAATGCTTGGTTTATTGCATGAGCCACACTTTGCTTGGTTATGAAGTTTGGTATACTGCGATAGAAAAACAATGTCTTGCTCTTATTTTTGCAACTCAAAAGTTGAGGCATTACCTTTTGAATGCTAAGGTTCATGTTATCATCAAATTTGATCTTTTGAAGCATCTTTTCTCTAAGATAGACCTTTCAGGATGTTTATCAAAGTGGGTTATGATGTTGACTGCTTTTGACCTTAAATTTGTCTCTCAAAAAGAAATTAAAGGACAAGAATTGACTGACCACTTAGCTGATGCTCCTTCACCTCTCGCATTACCTAATCAAGAATCCTTTCCTAATGATTTTGTTCTTTCTATTGAGACTGGTGCAACTTGGGAGTTGTATTTCGATGGCTCTAGGTGTCGTACAGGCTCAGGGGTAGGTATTGTTCTATTTCCCCCTAATAAAAAACATGTTCCCTTATCTTACCATCTTAACTTCTTATGTACCAATAACATTGCCAAGTATGAAGCCCTTATAGCTAGTCTTAGAGTGGCTTTAGCCTTGAATGTCAAGCATATACATATCTATGTTGAATCTCAATTGATCATTAGACAAGTTACAAAAGTTTATCAGGCTAAAAATGACAAATTATCACAATATCAAGATTTGGTCTTATCCTTGTTAGAAAAATTCAATTCCTATACCATGGAGCCTGTCCCTCGAAAGGATAATCGACATGTTGATGCAATGACATGTGTTACTTCCCTTGTATCCTTGGAGGACCCCATGGTAGACCTTAAATTTGTTATTTATAACCTTTCTTCTCTGGCTATTGCTGATAATCCTAGTGATGTGGCTTATTTCTATACCATAGATTCTGATGAGTGGTACTCACATATCTCAAGATATTTGATCGATGGCATATTTCTAGATTCTATAAGTAAAAATGTTGGAGCTAGGATTCATAAGTTAGCCGCAAGATACATTATCCTTTCTAATGTCCTTTATAGGAGAGGTTATAATGGTCTGCTTCTTCACTGTCTCAATGAAATAGAGATCCCGATTGCTCTTGAGGAGGCACATTCAGGTGCTTGCGAGGGGCATTTTGGGGGGGAAATCTTAGTTCAAAGGTTGCTCTGAATGGTATATTATTGGCAAACCATGGAGAAAGATTCCTTTGTGTTTGTTAAGAAGTGTCACCGGTGTCAGCAACACAACAATTTGATTCATGCTCCTGCGCAAGAACTTAAGTCACAAGTGGCCTCTTGGCCCTTTTCAATGTGGGGTTTGGATCTTATTGGAAAAAATTCTCCTCCTTCATCCCAAGGGCATAATTTCATTATAACTACTACAAATTATTTTACGAAGTGGGTAGAAGCGGTTCCTCTTCGATCCACTATTGCTGAAATAATTTGTCAATTCATCTTAGATAATATTATTGCTTGATTTGGAATTCCTTCCACTTTGGTCTCTGACAATGGGACTTCATTCAAGAAAAAATATGTGAAGAAATTTCTCAAGACATACCATATTCAACATTGTTTTTCCACACCCTATTATCCTCAATCTAATGGCCAAGCTGAGTCCTCTAACAAAATCCTTGAACAAATTCTTTGTAAGACTCTAAACAAACATGGTAAGGATTGGCACACCCAGTTGACCTATGCGCTTTGGGCCTATCGAACAAGTGTGCACATAGATACAGGTACCACCCCCTACAATCGTGTTTATGGTACTGACGCTATTATGCCTTTAGTTAGAGATTCCCTCATCGAGAATTTCTCTTAAGAGTATAGTCGATGACGATTTTTATCAAGAACAATGCCTTCAAAAACTTGAAATGCTTGATGAACAATGCATAAACGCTCTTGAGCATATTCAAGCATATCATAAAATCCTTGCAACGAAGTTACAATGATAAGGTTATTCAACGTTCCTTCTCAGTGGGTGACCTCATCCTCTATGAGAATTAGCATAACATGAATGCCTTACCTGAAGAAAGAGGAAACTTTAGCCCAAATTGGCTTGGACCATATCATCATTGAGATCTACGAGTCAAGTGCCTACAAAATAGCAAATGTGGAAGGTACGCCTTTCAAGGAGCCCATAAATACTATGCATCTTTGTAGATATTATGCCTAATCTTTTCCTTTCTTCTCTTTTTCAAAATTGTATGATATGGTAGCATGTCTTCATTAAAGAATGTAGTATTAAATTACTAACATTTGATCTATATTGCTTCATTCTTGACAAAAATGTTTTGGTTGTCTTGAATTCATTATGTAAATTTATAGGAATTTATTTTATGTGCTAGTATATCATGCATTTTTCTTCATGTGTTTTGGAGTTAGGATACATCATTTTGTCTTTAATTAAACCCTTAATTAGATCGCATTAGTTATGTAGTCCTTAACTTAAATACATTTATTTACATCATCAATGTTGTATTTAATTAAATACTTCATTATTTAATTAGATCACACATGTATCAATTTAATCATGAGGTATTGAGAAATCAATCGCATAAAAATTAGATTAGACATACATGTACATTTCCAAATCTGTTACTTTTAATCAAAGCAATATATACATTCATTGTTTTTTTCAAATTAAAAGAACACATTTGAGGAGAATATCATCATATATATATCATCAAAAGTTTTAAGGTACATCATCATATACAAAATCGACCACTAGATACAAAATGTGGTCTCTGCTATATCAACACTATCTATGGCTGGTGGCTACCCAAGCCCTTGGGTCCCTGTTGCAGTGGTCTCATGGGTGTATAATGGGATGAGGAATGTGAGTGACTCCTGGAAGAGCTCCTCTGATCCCAATCCATGACCATGCCTCAATACATGGACGGTTATGCCCGGGACTCTGCCAGAGTACGTTGTAGTCGTTCCCCCTCTTCTTGCATGATCTCTAGCTCTATTCGAACTGAATCAAATAGATCCTCATGTCATTTGACTCTCCTTTAAGGTCTATGCATGATCTACAAAGACCGATGTATGCGTGAAACAATGACAATGTCATATAGGGTCTGCTAGATAAGGGACCACCACTCCTGTACTCCGACTGTAGAAGAGGGAATAAAAATTAAATCACGTATACATCATAATAAAAAATTTCAACAAACTCAATTAAATAAAGGACCCTTACCTGGATATCCCTCCTACTAGTGTGGATTGCGTGTCGTGGCCATCTCTGATGCCCTCTCCATGCTCGTAGTGTCTCTCGACTCCAATAGATGGTGTTGTAGGAGATGATCATTGTAAGGTCGACGTGGGTCTCCTAAGATCATCTCCCTCTCCTCTAGATGACACTGTTGGTGGATCTAGGGCTATGGTGTTGTCTCTGGAGTGATGAGGAATCTCCTCCTCTTCCTCCTCTCTCTCTCTCTCTCTCTCCTCCTCCTCTCCTTCCTCCTCCTGCTCTCCCTCTCCCCCTTCCTCTGGATCATCGTCCTCATCATCCCCACCCTGATCTCCCTCCCCACCAATATCTCCATCACCTCCCTCCTCCTCCTCCTCATCATCATCTCTATCCTATTGTTCTCCCTCCTCTTCTCTTCTCTCATCCTCGTGATCCATTGTTTCTCCATCACTCGGGTCCTTAGATATCTCATGATCCTTTCTAGTGGAGTTAGTTGATTACCCCTAAGATAGTCTAAAGGAAAAATAGCTACGGGGTAAGTCCTGTCCCACCATGTGATGTACCTACAGTGAGCTCCCTCATCATCATTAAAAGGGACCATGACATCTCGATCAAAATCATATGAATCTATCATCTCAATCTCATTACTACAAGGCCTAGGAACTGCTCCCGGTCTCATGATCACTCGAGAGTGACGTATATAAACTAGCACATCTGCTGGAATACCCTGCTCTAGCCCAAATTGTCGTCTGACTTGGTCGAAATAGAATGGGACTATGATATGGCTGTAGTGCCTCTTGAGGAAGCGGTTCGTCTACACAAGACAAAGCTAACTGTGCTGGCCTGGCCATGCGGTCATGTGCTGGTATGGCCTCCATGTGATGACATCTTATCTCAATCTATCAATCACAATCCTCCAATGCAACAAGTCACCATTCTGTCATGGTTTGGTGAGCAGGTATGCATATACTCTAGGGTCATCTAAGCCAATATCAACTGGTACTCTTGCTATCCTAGTGCATGTGATATGCTCAAACATCCAAACCTGAAGAAGGTTGCATGCCATCAAACTACATCCCTCGTCGTAGACATAATCTCCTAAATCATGGTAGAGATGGGCCAACATGCTCCATCCCCAAGAGAACACTATCTGCCGCTCCTCCATTGCTCATATAGCATAAGTGAGGCCCCCATGCATGTGACTGCCTCATCCATCAGGGCATATGGCTAGTCTCACTATGGCTATCATGAGTCTCCTCATGAGTGGAATGGCGTCGGTAGGATGTAGTAACCACTGAATCATGATCCGTCCGCTAGTCTCATTGGGCATGGATCACCCAATGTAGTATATCTGCTCTCTCCTAAAAGAAGATGGTGTATGACCTGTTTGATATCTCATTGTGCATCCTCTAATAGGAAGTCTCAATATGCAGTACATGTCCTCAAGCGTAATCGTCATCTATCCCATTCACAGGACAAATGTGGAGGTGTCCATCTCTCCATGAGTGCCATAAGCATCACTGGATGGAACTTCATGGATGACATCTTGCATATGTACCACAACCCTACTACCTTAAACAACTCTCTTTCATCTTGAGACAATCACAAAATCTGACTTTGTAGACTCCAATATGTATGTCCGACAGTGTGTTCTTGCATATAGGATAGTTTTTGCAAAAATCAAACAATCAACAATCAATATCATTCTCTCAATCAACTCAACATCAAAAAGCATGATCCTATGCTAGCCCTTGGTCACCCTGTTCAGGGACCAGGATGCCATGGAAGGACTAGGGTGCTCTAGGAGGACCAGGGCATCCTAGTGAGACCATGACGCCCTTCTGGGGGCACATGTGAAATCATATCTTCTTCCATACTAGAAAGTCAAAGCATAGTCAATGGAAAGTACAAAGGTAGTTCAGTACACTCACCTCATCGAGCGACTGATCGGTGATGACAGACTGTCGTAGGATCTCCATCCGGGTACGCCTCTCGGGTCATCTTCGAGGCATCGTGAGTGCTATGTGGGCTCCTTTGTTGCAAATAAGACAAAAAGTGAGAAAACGACAAATGAAATTATCATTTTCACTATTCATAAGGTATGCGCTTCTCTCTTTTTCGAAACCCTAATTTCTACTTTTCTTCTTAATCTTTCGTATCTTGAGCTAAAGAACTCTAATTTTTGAACCATTGGTAGTGTTGGAATCATGATTTAGTTCTCTTCCTTACCAAATATTCCATGATGCACTTAGATCTTGTATCAAGCTTTGTTGTGAGCATTTGTCATCACCTCTTTTCACAATTCACTGTGGTAAACATGATACCCTGTTTCACCTCACTAATTAGCAAACCGATACAGGGGGACATATAGCTACCTAAGAATTTCATCACTTCCCTAGTAAGCTTTAGGTGACTTTGTGATTTTATCTAACAAGTGGTTTAGTAGGGTGCGGTTCCTAATAGTGTACTATAGATATCGCTGGGGGCTAAGTCCAACACCTTATGGATATATCCATTTTTCATGAATGTTTACTTTTCAATACTTTAGCTTGCATATGCATGTAGTGTCATATGACTGCCAAAGTGGGGGCTAAATGTAGTGTTGTAAATTGTACACCCTTAACTCGGTAGTACAATTCCACGCTTAGGTTAGCACCCACCTTAGTGTGTTTGCTTTTGCATTTTAAATTCTCTTTAAGAATTTAATTAATTAATTAAACTTAATCTAAAGTCTTCTTTTATCTCTCCACACATCATAAAATTGGGCCCTTTTACATTAAGTGTGCCCCTTTTATTTTGTTCTCCCAATAAATCATTTCATCAAATACCCTAATTATGTCTTATTTCGACCTTCAAGGCCCGATTTCGCATATCTAGACATCTCAAATCCCCATGTACTCTTGGAATTTTCTCTAAAATCACAATATCTTGCTTCTCCAAAAATTTGGCGAAAAGTTGGTCGGACCGTGTGTTCGGACCAAGTAGGTACCTGCTTGGTCCTGACTTTTTCTCCCCGAATTTCAAGAGCATGTTTTGGCGGTATTTTAATATTCAAATCCAAGAAATTGGCGAAAAATATTATTTCTAGGTTGGCCTATGACTCAAAATAAAGTTAGGGTCTCTTGCATAAAGCCTTCCTTTCCTCATTTGAAGGATCTAAGATCTAGCGATTGAAGGAGCCTCTTGTGAAGTGAAAGTGCAGGTTATATGAAGTCTACAATAGAAAATTGAGCATTCACCAAGTCTACATCAAGCATTTTCAACATCCCTTAGGAGCTCTGAAGACATTGAAGAATAATAGAAGATCACAGACCGATGATTGACTTGTACCTCTCCCTTAGGGTTTGGTATGGTTTCATGTTATTTTCATGTCTTTGTATGAGCTTCATTTTCAGATTTACATTCATTATTTAGATCTCTAGTTCATTTATGATTTAAAGCATTTGCATTTATATTTACAAGCATTTAGGGTTTTCTCTCCAAAGCATAGGGTAGAACTCTAGATTCTTTATTTCTCTCATTTAGGATCTTGCATACACACAAGATTCTTGCACACACATTTTGGGTATATTATCGACTATTTATGGAGGTGGAAACCACCAAAACAAGGGGTTTGACTAAGGCAAAACCCTATATAGCCACCTAGACACCCCTTTTCAAGTTGTAGGTGCAGGTACAGGAATTTGGCAAACACATGAATTTTGGGACCGATGGACGACACAAATATAGTCTTAATGCCAGAATTTGATCTCAGATTACAAAGACTAGGGCGTGGTGCCCTAGTCCCCAGAATTTTTTAGTTTTCTGTGCCAGATTTGCATCTCAAACTCTCTAGACCTCAGATCCAGAATTCCAGTTTCCCATCAACACAGGGACCAAGGCGCCCAATGCCTTGGTCCTACCTAATCTGCATCAATTTTTCAACAGTAGGTTCACCTCTTAGTCCATTTTTCAGCCCTTCTTTCTGTATCTCAGTTTTAGTTTAGACAGTATCTGCATTTTTATTTTGCGTGTGCTTCATTTCTCATCTCCTATCATAGTTGATTGTGACATCATATTTTGCATATCTACTCTTTATTACAACAAATGAATAGAAACTCTAAGAGATATTCCTTGACTCTCTCTTCCCTACAAGAAGTAGTCAAAGTGAGATATCTCCCTAGGCTCTTGCATATTCCACTGTGTTTACATGAGAGTGGGATTAGGTCTTAGTTACTTGGTTCCATTTTTATGCATCACAATACATACATACATACATACATACATACATACATACATACATACATACATACATACATACATACATACATACATACATACACACACGCGCGCGCGCGTGTGTGTGTGATGAGGATAAAATTGGTTGAATATAAAATAGTCCCAAACTCGTGTTAATTACTCAATTATCATTATCATTATAAATCCTCTTCGAAGTGTTTAATTAGATTTTACAAGAAAAATAATTAACATGAGAAGGCAACTTTGACGAGATCTACTAGTTAAATGGAAACTGACAACAATGACTTAACACTAACTTGACCGCACAACAACTATAGGGTAATCGATCAAAACCTAAAAGGTTACTTATATAAAGGATCTTGGCAATGATGGTAAATTTGACCTCTTCTTATGTCTACACCCCTCTCCTGCATCCACTTAAACATATGGAGTTAGTTAGATTTTATTTTTACCATACCATGTATCCATATAACAAAGCTTTAGTTGCTAGAATTTATCATTTATTCTGTAAATCCATCACACATGTTTTCAATGACTTAAAATGACATTACCACATCTCTAATTATGCAATTTTAAGCAAACATATACAATTCCATGAAAAAGGGATGTAACACAATGAGTGGCCAAAGCTGCAATGAATGCATTGCCATCTTCCTTTTCAGACTCATAATCGGAATCAAACTTCTTCTTGTTTCTTCTTTGCAATCCTTATGGAAGTGTCTTGATTTAGCACAATTCCAGCAAATGACTTTGGACTTTCCAATAGATTTGGATCTCCCATTGGACTTGGATTTATCATGCTTCTCATTCTTCTTTCCTTTTTTCCTTAGGTCTTCCACTAACAATTAGGGATTCCTTTGGACTAGTGGATACCTTTCTCTACATCTCGTCACTAAGTAAGGCTCCCACCACATTTCTTACTTTAAAACAATAGAAGTATTGTCGATATGCATAACAAGAGAATCCCACAAATCAGGCAAAGAAAAAAACAATATTTGACATTTCTCCTCCTCCTCCTCCATCTTGACACCAATAAATGCCAATTGAGCCACCACCATGTTGAACACTTCCACGTAGTATGTAATCCATCCACCCTCTTCCGTTCTCAAGGAATACAATTTCTTCCTCAAGAAAAAATATTTAATAAACATCTGGCTAGATACATCACCAAGCTTCTTCCATAGCTTCTTTGCAGAGGTCTCTTCATGGACATTGATTAGAACATAGTTTTCCAAGAACAATATGATTAGACCCTTGCCTTTATGATATATAACATCATACTCAGTGGTCGCCATAGGATTTGTAGGTCTTGAGACCTTCTCATCAATATCATCCCACAAATATCGATCTATTAGCAAATCCTCCATCGTTAGCTTCCACATCTCAAAATTACTTTCAGAAAATTTCTCGACCTCTATTCTCCCTAACAAAATTGTCATCTGAATTTTCTTGCAACATGAGAAAAATGTTTCTTTAGCACAAGCTCCCACTTGAATATGGATTAGTTCAAAAAGCCCAACAACCCACAATTGAAACTAAAGGTGATTAGGCTCTAATACCACTTGCAAGGAAGCTAAGTAGTGGAATAACTTTCTACACTAATCTTGAGAGGAGGGTATTATTAATGCAAAAAAATTATAGACCTTTACAACAGTTATATAAACGTAAAAAAAAAAAACATAAATAACATTCATACCACAACATCATGATTTATGCAGGAAAATGCCTTTTGGGAGAAAATCCCCACACTCCAAAAGATGGCCAATATATTATTTAGAAATAAAAAAGTAAATTACAATATACTTGCATTGCAAGCTTCTCAAAAGAGTATCACCAACTAAGATCCTGAGGCAACTCAACAACTATAAGACTCTTACACAACCTCCACCTCATACACCTAATATATAGGAGATACAATGCATGAACTATCAATTGGTATTGCAAAACTATGGGATAAAACCACCCAAGAGTGGTGTCCATCTTATCTCCAATACAAGATGAATTATGCCACGTCAGTACACACACTAACATGCATATATTCATTTTACAACTCATTTATGTGTCCAACATGTTTTTATATTTCTTATTTCAGGAGACCCAACTTTTGGAGGCGATAACTTTTGTATCGGGTGTTTGATTGACGAACCGTTTGATGCACCAGAAATCTCATGACATGCTCTATCAATCTATAACCTGCTACAATAGCTACAAACACTTTTGGACCATTTTGGAGCCTCTAAGGCCCTCAAAATTGACTATGAAACTTTTGTTTGGAACTTTCAAATACAAAAACTATAATATCTTCAAATCTAGACATGATCTTGCAACGAAAAATTATTGGGATGCTTATCTAGCCAATATGATTCTTTGAAGAACATTTTAGACCAATTGTTGCTCAAATGAAAACTTACTATAAATAGTAACCTTATATAAATGTAAGGTTGAGACATCATTTCCTAACACACAGGGGCATAAAAACTCGTAAGGCCTAACAATTGGTTAGCTAGCAAGCTTTGGATATTTCCCTGCTACAAAGGTGTTCTTTATTGTTGATCACAGGTTGATCACATGTATTATACATTATATCAACTAAAGGTGCAAGTTTAGTTTCTCATATCAAGTGGATGTTGCAAGTCAAAGAAAAGTGTTGAATGTGGGAATTTCTTCATGACACAAATGTTTCTACGATTGTTAGGGTTAGTTTAGGGAAATGGTATGCTATATTTATTCACGAGGCCACATGTGTTAGTCTATTATTGTAATAATTAGTTAATATATATAGGGATTATAAAATGTATCATAGTGTATTCGGTGTAGTTTTCTTATTGCAATATATGGGTTTACCTTGTTTAATGCTAGTTTTCTAAATAGACTTTATTAGGAATGCTCTTGGTTATATAAATGAATGTATTTATTTAGTCATATAGCCTAGCTAATGGATAATGAATGCACTCTTGATTTCCATGTTTTTCTCACACGTGTTTGCATGAGGAGCTTGAAACTTAAATCTACTGGCCAACATGATCAAGGCACTAGTTTGTTATCATTTGTTCACCACCATCGCAATTATTAAACTTTGATAAATCATCTGTCTTCTTAGTTTCAATGTAGGTTCTACTCTACACCCTCTCATTACTATATGATAATTACCCATGACGAATCTTGTGAGCTACTATGTGGTCGAATCTCATGCAAGTCATGTGAGATTGATTTCTAAGAGCATATGCAATATGAAATGTTAAGGGGACTCATCTTAAGTGGTGTAACTTATTCTACATCCTTGGTGCATGTACAACCTAGTGTTCAATTTGCTTTATATGAGGTCCTCCAGGTCTATTCATGATTGCCATTAGAGCATGGTTGGTCAAGGCATAATGTTTGACATCTTCTTTATTTCATTGAGACCTTAAGAGAATACTCCATAGGTTTTAAACAACTTGAATAAGACAAGGATTTGCTATAATCCTATGAATTGGTCCAAGACCACCCTTCAATTGTTGATGTAACACTTTTTTTTACTTGAGATACTTTGTTTGCCTTGTCTCACTTTCGTTGTGGTACTAGAGAAGAGAGTATGCAGTTTTGAGCACCAACATAAGACAATATATATTAAGTCATATATAAAATCAAACAAGTCTAAAAACTATGGTTTCAACTTAATCTTAAGCTTAACTTTTTGCATTTTTATGGGGTTGCACACTTAGAAATATTCCATCTCTTACATTAAAAATAGGTCAACTTGGACTCGTGATAAAATATGAATTTTGAAAATGTAAGTCAATCTCATAATTGAAGAGCTAACTTAAATTAGATTCACTATTATAGTCTTAAACATCATAGAAAAAACTTATAATTGAAAATTCATGTATAAATTTAAAATATAATTTTTGATTAAAAAATAATAATTTAAAATTGAAAAAAACTATATATAATTTTTTATTTATTTTTATAATCAACTTATAAATATGAATGTGTCATATGCAATGCATTAAGATATTCTAACATTAAGAGTTGACAATATCCCTAGCCTTACAAAATCTTTTATAACTACTACAATCATGCACACTTGAAAACTTCAAACCTACTCTATTTATGAAATTTGGAGGGAAGCATTGTCTTGTAGCCTTTATTCTTTACTCACAAATAGATCATTTCATCCTAACCGTGCATTTTCCCACACTTTTGTCTCACTACCAAACACCTTAGTGTTCTTCTAATGCCATCATTACTTGCACTTTCCTTTCCTCCGAATCACTTTGGTACACAAATTCATGCTAAAACCCTCTTTTTAGTTTGTGGAATTTTTTGAACATTTTGACTAGTGTAATTATACATGTTTTAATGCTTTGTCTTCACTTTATTTTATTTTATTGGAATTTGTCTTCACATATTTCCACCAAATTGAATTTCATAATAAAAACTTGGACAACACCTCTACCTAAAAATGTGTACAAGAGTGAGCATCTCTTTCGAAGTACTCGAACTTTAACTTTTAGCACGCTTCTGTTTATCTACTCCAGTGGGACCCACCGACACGTGTGGGTCCCGCTATTCTTTAAATACTCCTTTTGTGGGACCCACGTCATCTTCTTTAAAAACTTTTATCGAAAATGAGGAGTAAAAAAGCACTGTTTAGTAATCATTAAAAAATTATCCATTTTCCCAGTGTCCGACGTGGCGCAATTTAACTACTCGTACTCAAAAAAGAGGAACGAATTTAGTGTAAGAAAGTCTACGTGGATAACTACTCAATGTGACGTGTCGTTATTAACAGTAGTTCGCCGGTCAATGTTTCCCGGTTCCGGAAAACATGAAACATATGGCTATGTCTACTATCGTCCTTGTGTTTCAGCTGCTCGGTGAATTTCTTGCAGAAGCTTAACTTGCTTGTAATTTCCGGGGTTTGAGGAAAACTATGACGATTTCTGATCACGTATGGGATGGAAAAGAATAGAACGGTAAAGATAAGATAAGAAAAGGGGAGCTCTTTCTGCAGGCACAATCCATGTTGCCCCGAGGTAAGATTTGCTCGCTCAAATTCCCCTATTTGCAGTGCATACGAGCAATTTTTCTTTGTGTTTTGTTTTTCCTCTGGTGAAAAGGTGAGGGTTTTGGGGTTGCGGTTAACAAGTGCGCATGTTGCAGCGCAAGGGTTTTCGCTGTGAAGATATGGATTGAAACAATGGGCGATGATGTGGCAGGTAGTGGGCGGAGGGGAACAGGGCCTAGAAGCAGGAGGAGCTTAACTCGGCCGCAAGTTTCAGCTAACCCTAACGAGGATACTAACCCTAATGGCCTGCAGGAGGACCTTATTCGAGAGTTTCATGAGGCTGGCATATATACTTATGCTGAGGGCCTAGGAATTATCCACAACGGAACAATTGCCTCACCTTCAAGTAAGAGGTTTACTTTTTTGCTCTGTTTGGCAATTAGTTATGTACATTGTGAATTTTATTTGTGCAATAGTCTTCTATCACTGAACTTTACATTGCTCATCCCGATAACGGATCACCAAATGTGATGCCAATTGTAGATCGTTTTGTCTTCACAGTTTTTTTTCGCTTTTTCCTGAAGCATGTTTTAATAAGCCACGGACTTTGGAAGTTTAAATTCAATTAAATTCACTAACGGTTAACGTGTAATTGTATTTAGATTGTAGAGAGTTGAATGAGCCTGGATATTTGAAGGCCTTTGTGTTAATTTAGTTACATTAAAGAAGGGAAAGAGAAAGGTCATTCTGTAGGTCACAGCTTAGTGTACCATATAAACCTACCTTTGTTGAAACTCACATATGGATAACGGCCATGATCATCCCCAGTCCATGTAAATGTTTTCGGATGCTTTTGGTAAAAATTGTGTCTTAATGGACATGATATTTCCACGGTGCATGCAAATGTTTTAGAATGCTTCTGGTAAAAACTGTTAAATTTTTTACCAGAAGCATTCTAAACCACCCATGTAAGGATTTCTCTTTTCATTTTACCTTTTGTGTTGTTTAAATTTTGTACCCAAGTTTCAACCTCGTCACAAGCTCAAGAAAAAATGAAACCTTGCCAATCCACCTACCTATTATTGGCCTACTTTCTTTAGCTCTCTCAATTCCATAGGATTTTGATCTCTTTTATCAAATGTCTCGTTTTACTTATTTTTTGCTACAGAGCATACTCGTTTAACATAAGTCAATTATGCTTGGTAATGACAACTTTTTTTGTAAAGCATATAGAATGGAAGAATCACGTCATCTAACATCATGTTTTTTCATGGAATTTCTCTCAAAGTAGGCTATGCTGCTACATCTTGAAAGTATGTTATTGGTTGTTTATGTGATAGTGAATTTTCCAACATGGCACAATATTTTTTTAACATGACATGATCGAGTTATTTCTATATGCTTCTCTTAACACTCCATCTTGTTGATTATTCTGCCCCTTGACAACTCTAATGCTGAAATTCGATTTGATCTGATTATCTGTTCAGATTCTGCATGGTCTTTGTCATATAACTTTCTGGACATGCTCCTTGGGGTTTCCTTTAGGTATTCAGGTGGTGGTTGGGAATGTTTCTTTCTTGACAATTTTAGCCATCCAGATAAGATTTAGCGAATTAACGTTTTTGAACTACTTGATCTTATCAGGAGCCTTGCATGAATTTGCAGGTGCTTATAGAATAACAATGAATTAGAATATGTTTGGGTACATCAAACCGTATGTATAGATCGTTTTCTTTTTAGCTTAATGATTATACTTGCAGTCATTCATCATTTAGCACGAAGTGGTTCCATTCAGTTTGATTTAACTGTTCTCCCGTATATATTTTCAGGAATGATCTTATAATGTAAAGTCATTAAGGGCTACCATTCTTGAGCAGTATCAGGCTCATTTCAAATGTGCCAACATCTGCAATAAAAAATCATCGACTATTTTCAAGCAAATTCAGCTTTGATAATGAGATGCAGATGTTTAGAGTATCTTATTAATATTAGATAGTGTCAAAAAGAAAAAAAAGAGAGTACAAGTCTTTGTCAGATTAATTTGATTTAACATAATTGGTTGACCAAATCCAGGGCAGAGAAGCAAGTAATCTAGATAAATTCTATCTTATTTGAGGAGCACTGTGATATGGTCCAGGAACATCAAATAATCTTATTTTATTATAATGAGTAGGATCTGGGTCAGGTATCAAGAGAACTCACTTCAGGATTAGTTCCCGAGATATCTGATGCTAGATGGTATTTCAGTAAATTAGCTCAGTAAAATTATACAAATAAATGGTCTATACACTCAGGAGGTAATCTAATTTCCTGAAGTTTGCTTGATCAAATCCAGGGCATAGCAGCACGTAAATTAGATAAATTTTATCTTACTTAAGGAGCATTGGAAAATGGGCTAAAGAACAACACTTGGTCTTCTTTGATATATAATAAGTGGGATCTGGGCCTGGTGTCAAGAAAACTCTGGCATGAGGATTAATTCCCTCAATTTGGTCCAAAGAACATCACATTGTCTTATATTATTTATAATGAGAGGGATTTGGATCTGCTGTCAAAAAGTCTCTCACTCAAGGATTAATTCCCTTTAGTCTCTTTACAGCTATAGTTTAATAACTGAATTACCTTATAGGCTGATATTGATAGTATTTCAGTAAATTAGCTCAATAAACTGATGCAAATAAATGGTTGCTCAAGAGGTAATCTAATTTCCTGTTGTTTACTTGGCCAAATCCAGGGAAGAGCAGCATATAAATTAGACAAATTTTTATCTAATCTGAGAAGAATTGAAAATAGCCCAAAAAACAACACTTGGTCTTATTTTATATAAAATAAGTGGGACCTGGATCTGATGTCAAGAAAAAGTATTGCTTCTGGATTAATTCCCTCAACTCTCTTTTCATCTATGGTTAAATAACTGAGATTTCTTATGGCATTTCAATTTGCTGTAAGTTAAGCACAATAAAATGATGTAAATATTTGCCTGTGTTCAAGAGGTGATTTAAATTCCCGTTGCATAATGAATGGGGCTTTTAAAAATTTGGTACTATAGATTATGATGATAGATCATTTTAGAAGGATATACTAGGAGTTTTCCATGTTATGTAGTATTCCCACTATTTCAGGTATACTTTGGGCCTTAAATTACTGAACCCGATGAATCTGCAGAGGTTCTGAAGCACCAATGGACCGTTCTAAGGAGATAAATAGATATATTTGTGTAGCACATATCTACTCATAAAGACATGAAAATTAGGTATATGCCGTACTGATTTTTAGTTGATTGTGTTTCCAGAAAATGAAGATTAATTTTCTCATATTTTGTAGGGTTGAATACCACTGAAAATGATATTGATATGGTGAAAGGAGGAGAGCATCTTTCAACCACTTCAAACGGAATGGTTGGGGGGCATTCAGGAAATTTGGGAAATCTGCCAGGGCAATCAGTTTCCGTGGATAGTGGGAGCAATTGCTCTCCATCAAGAGGTAGTGATGTAGCAATGGCCACACCTGGACCAAGTAATGCTCTTGTAAGACAACGCCACTTGGATGTACAAGGAGAGGATTTTGAGTCACCTGACACTGTAGGGTGAGCTTCAGTTATCAGAAATTTGAATCTACTGGTTTCTGCTCCTTATTGCCAATGCCTGCCATAAGTATTGAATTTGAGAGGCATTGTTCTGATCCATAGCAAATTTGCTGTTAATGAGACTATATGAGCATTTATTTATTTTCATACTTCTAATTTTGGTTGCTATTTTTGTCTTCCCACTCTGTATGTGCAGTACAAGGAAGAAAAAAAGAGGCCCACGAGCTATTGGAGGAGAAAAAGGTGGGAGGGGACTCCGTCAATTTAGCATGAAAGGTGTGATTAAAACAAATTCATATCTCTTCCATTCACTTTTTATGGTTTGTTCTTTTTCCTCTGAGCTTACCCATGACATTTTTATATTCTTTTTCTTTATCTCATGTGATATTGTCACATCCTTGTTTTAATTCATATATATGCACAGTGGTATCATACTAACAGAGAGCTATTAGCTACCTGTGGGTCTAAAGGATTGTATGGTTTACAGTTAAAGAGAAATATAAATATTAATTTTACTTTGGGTGATCTCGATTCTCAATTGCAGAAGTAAAGTTAGTTACATATTTTGTGGAACTCCAAATAACATATTTTCCCTGTCTAATTTAGTTAAATCTTTCTCTATGGATGGTATCCAGTGTGTGAGAAGGTTGAAAGCAAGGGCAGGACCACGTATAATGAGGCAAGTATATTATCCTAGAATGGATATTGTGTTCATCATAGAAAAGACATTACTTATAATTTGAATTTCTTTGTCATCTTTTTCAACGAATCATTCTAGTCAATGAGAAGGAATCTAACAATTCGTGTATTCACATGTATGCTCCGTGTTTGCATATATCCAAGTGTATGCCTTGTGTTTTCATGTGTATGCTCCATGTTTGGTTCATACCTGATAAGTTTCCAGCATGTCTACTTCATGTGTGTCTATGATTATTTTATGCTTAACAATTATGAAAATACTCAGTACAATTAGTTCTAGTACAATTGATTTAGACCTGATGTGTTTCCAGTATGTCTATTACATGAAGAATCTATGATTACTGTAAAGTGTAAACATATTTTTATTTTTGGTTGATCCAAAATATGAGAATAACTAGAGTGAACCAAAAGATATAAATTCACTTTAGAAAAGAATATTGCATTTAAGGTCATAGATGTGTGTCATGCTTCTAATCCTCATCATAATATGGGGAAAGCTCGCTCTTGCTTTGACTCAAAAAGATACCCATGACATTTCTTGCAAATAAGATAAATGCCATTACAAAGATGACCATGTTCCTTCTCTTTGAAGGCGAGAGAAAACTTGTCAACCTTGCAAATTTCCAATCCTTGGTTTGTGGTGGAAGTTGAATTGCAAAATAAGATCTTAATAAAGCAATTTTCAAGAAAAGATAGAAGTCGCAAAGGCCAAATCATTTCTTATTGAGAATCATCTTAAACACAGCAATTTTTAATTGCTCGAGGACAAGCAATCTTGGGCAGGGTGGACTGTAATGTCCCTGAAATTTGAAAGAAATTAATCCATGTATCTTAGCCAACACTTCTCATACATCCCCTGTAGAATCCTGAGGAAACAAAAAAGACAAAATTTCTTTGCCAAATAAAATAAACCACTCAGCCACACTAGGAGATAAAAGGCACTAGTAGACAAAAGACACTAGAAGACAAAACATATTAGAAGACAATAGATTAAAGGCAGCACTGAATTAGTTAAGGCCTACGTGGAGTAGTTGTTTTAAAAGTATTAAATATAAAATGGGACGCTTCTCTCTATAAGATAGTCCCTTTCAAAAGTCACATTTATTCATGAAAGGTGCGATTGAGAGAATTCTATAAAAGCAACGGTTATGATTAGTATTAAGGTAGCAATCATTATGAAGGCAGCATTAATGAAGGAGTGAAGGAGTAATCATTTCATAATAAGATTATGTCTCTATGAAAGAAGATCTCTTTTCAAAGAGATGTATCCCTTCGTTTGGAGATAGGAATATAAAGATGGAATAAAATGAGAAGGAAGATAGCGTTCCATACAAGAGCAGATACAGAGCAGACAAAAATATATTATTAAAGCAGACGTATGAACATATTATTGAGCATCTGAAAAGAGCAGTGATCTAATTTGAAGAGGCAGAATTAATTATTGAAGAATAGTCATGTCTATTTGGAAGGACATCATCTTTACAAAGGGATGTCTCTCTTCATGGAAGCAAGGAGACATAAGAGGGAGATAGAGAAGAAAAATCAGAAAAGAGGATCAGATTGGAAAGCAAGAAGTCCTGACCTGGAACATAAGTCAATTCTAATTGAATGGTCTGAGGATTTTTTTGGAAATCAGAAGTTAAAGCAGAGATAAATCTTTACTCTCATAAGGTCTTTTAACTACATCAAAATATCTTCATTATCAGCAAGAGATATACACATTAGTAACTCAGCAATCTGAGTATTCCTATTTATTCTGGTGGTATGATCTATATTAAAAGCGAATATATATTTATGTGTAAAATAATCTTTATATGATCTTAGTATTGTCATTTATGCTGTATTAAGTCTGATTATATATTTCTAAATCTGTATATATACATAATACGGTAGAATGAACAGATTCTTTAGAACTTCAACCAATCAGATGTTCTGTTGTGGAGGGGAGATATGTCACATACAAGGAGGGCAAGTAGCCAAGGGACCATTTGGGTTAAGCAGGGGTTGATGATGGATGTGCTTTCGTACCCCTGAACTCCAAAGAGTTAAGCACGACGTAATATGATGGTCGCACTTCCATGCCCCTGAACCTGTTGGATAGGCTCAAAGGCGCCTTGTATGATCTCCTATGGGAACTTGACAATAACAATGGGTTGATTGGATGGAGCTCCAAAGGCATTTATTTAATATCACGAGCATGTAAATTCTATGTGTACATTGTTGAATATTATGTTTATTTTGTGTCTCCTATCTGGTTGCTGGCTCCAGATTAAGGGACTAACACAACAATCTCAGTTCCGAACATCACACCAAACCCTACTTAGGGCAAATTAGGGCAATTTAGGTAACGTTCCTGTTGTGGACATTACAAAAGTTTATTGCAAAGGTTGGATTTCAGTCTCCATAATGTGAGAATATGAAGGATAGAAATTGTGATACCATTTTGGGAAGAGTTTGTTGAAAACAACTTATCCATTGTTGGGTGTATGTGTAACATAACTTTTCTACTAACATGAAATGGAATATGAAATAGTAAACCAAATTATATTGCTTGTCAAAGTGAACTAATCTAACTAATAATGCATGCAATTTTTTTTGACAATAAACATTGTAACAAGTAATAACAAGTTCATATCTTTATCTGTAAACAGCTAGCAACACAAGCAAATGCTGAAACATGTATCGACCAAATACATCATCCATTTTCTTATTTACAAGTAGTCAAATAATGACATAACAAAGCATTTAAAGATGAGAGAAAGAGTTAAGAATCTACTGCAGTCAAGATGTCTGAACTGAATTCCAAATCTTGGCTTGAGTCTATAGAGGGAGAGCATCATTCGAGCGCTTTTCCTCCAACCACAGACCTGGTGGTCTCTTGCACACCTCCCTAATGGAAAGTGGCCCTACCCTTCATGAGAGTACAAACACAAGAATGGGTCAAGTTGCCACTTGAGCCTGGTGTTTGTATCCTACTCTGGTCTAGCCGGTCACACACTATAGACCCTGCTAACTATGTATGATCCATAGTTTAGACTAGTAACTGGACACGGTGAGTTGGCTAAGCGCAAGCAGACCTCTGCGTCACCTTGGCCAAAGGATTTTGTGATAAACACTCACGTAAGGATTGCAGCCATCCACTCACCCACCCCTACTCTACTTGGATTCTCTGACTATCTAAGGATTATGTCCATACAGATAGACTAACTTGGTTGACTTGACTTCGTAGTCACACACTGCACTTTGAGTTTTGGCTTGGTTACATGGTCTCCTGGCGTAGATCATATGGACACTAAAAGTTTCACTACAAAGGTGCTGTTGCTTTTTAAGTAGTTTATGCATGACTGCCACTTCTTACACTTCTGTGACTAAGTTAGCTGACATGCCTTTGCAAGTGTTAAGATTTATTAATTCATCTGAGAACCAATCGGGCCTCCAAGTTAAAACTTATTGCAGTCAATGTACCAGAGGTTTACTTTACCCTCAACTCAAAGTTAAACTTTCGGCCCTTATCATGTTACCTGAATAAGAAGGTAGTATATATATATATATCTGTGATGCATCTTTAAGGACTCTACAGGTTTCTACTCATTTTACTTAAGTTTCTTTCCTTTTCAATCTTCGAGCCCTATAGTTTAAGACATTTGAGTATTACAAGTTTCCGCCTTTGTTCTCTTTATTTACCTCTTTTTGTCCATAAGAGGACCCAAGCAAAAACAGGGTATCATTAATTCAAACATAACTGTTTAAGTTTTAAATAAGAAAGCTATATCTGCTTCGAGTCTTAAAGCAATACTCTTTCCATATTGCCATAAGAGCTTTGAGTGAAAATAGCTAGTTCAATATGTGTTCTCAAGAAGATGCTTGTTACAAAAGCATTATTGAATGTAACAACATTTTATAACTCTAATTAAGTAGAATAGATTCAGTCATCTACACAAGAAGACTGGTATCCTCCAACAAGTAAGATTTGTATCCAGCCAAGTACCATATGATGATTAGTCCAGCTGAAATGAGAAAGAGGGTATCATGCAAGTGTTTTACCATCAACATTAGAGTCCAAAGGACAAGTTCCTTCCTTTTATTTATGTAATTGAAATAAAGTGCCATAGGGATGAGAGAGAGAGAGAAAGATAAAGATGCTAACTGTATTGCATTTGCAACAAGTAATAAACCAGCAATAATTATGAACCGTGCTTTGCTGAAAGACAAAGATGAGGAGCACAATCATTGCTTAATCTCATCAACAAGGAGAACAAACACCACTTAATATTGTTGACAAGGAAAACAAGCATTGCTCAACTTTTCTAGGTCTTAGTTCTTTTTTCTGTATCATCCCCTAACCCTAAGGCTCTTACCTAGTTAAGGATAAAGTAACCAAATTTATCACACATAGAGCAAACCTACGTTTAGATTTGGTATTGGAAAAGGCTAACGAACAAGAGGGATACTACACCTCTTTTGAACTTTGAGCCTTGCCAACCTTAGCAGGGTGTTCCCAAATGTCCTTTTAAAATGCAACAATTTGAAAGATTAGTGTGAACTCTCCCACAAAGATGACTCTGTGGTTTGAACAACAATTCTTTGCAAAGGGTTCTAGTACACATGTATATCATATCTCTTCTACTAGGAAACTTAATTCAATGAAACAACAGAGGGTATAACTAGCTAAGGATCCTTGTAGGTGCAATCATTATAATAACTTACAACATCATGCACTTAGTAGAACAACATCATGCAACAACCCTCTAATGTTATAATCAATTACAAGTTCACAATGATTAGGGCTGAAATATAGAACAATGATTGTGCACAATGATAGGACAAATAAAAGTAAAATAAATAAAATAGTTTTCAAATGCTTTTCTTACTTTTAGATGGTGTGAATGGCTAGGTTTTTGTCATAAGTTCAGTGCCTAATCTTGCAACATAGAATCAAGGTTAAGTGCAACTTAAATGACCTTGCAAACCCTAGCTTCCAAATGAGTTTGATGCACTTGGCTCTGCCTCGCAAAACTCAAACCCATAGATGCCCTTTAACCTCAACAATGCATTCTCTACTTAATGATCCACAAACTTCTTTTGAGTTCCACATACCAGATTGAAAGATTTTCATTTGCCATTTGTATGCACAAGATGGAAAGTTTTATTGCACTTCTTGGATGCAAATTAATAGACCTCTGGTATAAAATACAACAAATGTGTATCTGAAGCTTTCTTGAATCCCCTAAAGATCTAAAATATTAATGGAGACAAAATGCAATATTCAAGAATAGAGCGATCTCTTGCATTGATTTCTTGTAAGTTGTTTACATTGCCATTACATGTTGCATACAAACTCAAGAAATTTTTGTTTCATTCATATACACAAGTTACAAGATGATTTGTGGTCAACTTGGATGAGCTCTCTCCATGCAAATCTAAAAGTCTCAATGCTTAGACCAAATCCCAAGTTTCCCTATATGCATCTTGCATGAACAACAAAAGAGAAGTGATTAAATAGGAGCACATATAGTCCTCTGATTTGTCCTCTGTGATGGATGTCCATGTTGTTGGGGGGTTGTTTGGCTTTGAAGCACACCAAAATTCATGGTTTGATGTACTTGAAAGCGCCTACAGGGAATGGGAGTGTTATTGGTTCTATTAAGGCCCTTGCATTTATGCTGGTTGTTGTGGTGTTGGAAGTTTACCTGCTATATTTATGGCACGTTGCAGCATATAGAAGAAAGGGCATGAAAACTACCTAGGTGCCTTTTTTTGTATTTTAAAACTTATTAAAATGTTTCCTCTACTATGGATTGGAGTCTTTTAACCTTTTTGAACCATGTCAGAGAGTTCAAGGAATTGTGAACTTGTTGACATTACTTTGCCTTAACCATTTCTCCATTTTATTGATGCTTTCTTCATCTTTTGAACCATGTTGGAGCTTTTGATTGGTCTTGAACTATGTTGGATGTTCAAGAATTCTTTGAATGACTAAGCCTTTTTATAATTCTTTGTTTCCTTCTTTATGTTGGTGAGTTCAATAACTTTTGAACTCGCTGATCTCCCCCTCAGCCAATTTTCCTTTTTCTCCTCCTTACTTTATGTTGGCAATTTGGTTGCTCTTGAGCTTTGTTGAACTGTGTCGGCAAGTTAAAGGAATCAAGAACCTGCTGACATGACTTGCTTCTTTCCTTGTGTCAGCTCTTTGGACAGTTTTTGAACTTCATTGGAGGTTCTTGAACCTCTGAAAACTCTGACATCCTCTTTTGTCTCATCCTTTTTTCTTCACTTCTTTCTGCAAGTCAGCAAGTTAAAGAACTTTTGAACTCAATGGACTTACTCACTTGACCATTTTCCTTTACTTTTGGTGGGGACTTTGCCATCTCGCGAACCACGTCAGAGGTTGAAACCTCTGACCTCTTTCCTTTGTCTTCTCCTTAAGCCCCCTTTTTGAGCTTTCTACACACCTTGAACTTGTCAGAGCTTTCTTCACTTGCTGAACCTGCTAGAGGTTCAAGTGGTTCTTGAACCTCTAAAAGCTACATCATCCCTGCAAAAGATTAAAGACAAGGCAAACCTACACAATTTTTCGGATTCTCTGCAACATTGGATGAATTGCCAGAGGCATAAGGGCAACAATTGGGCATGCATAAGTACAAGTTTGACAATGAGAAAAACCTACATAGGGTATCTCAGATTGGTTATCAGGGTAAGTTGACACAATTTCACTGTAACACAAAAGCACACCCCTCTCATGATACAGTTACTATCAGAATTAGGGCAGGCTACATGGATTGGATATGCAAGATAGGGCACTTAGAGCCTTTCATGCATTTCTCCAATCACTGGTCCATAACTATTCCTCTGTTTGTATATCTCATCCAAACCTTATTTTGCTTTAATTAAATCAAAACATAAGCAAAGGAAAACTCAGACCTGATATGTGAAAGTGAAATAATGAAGAGAGTCTGTGAATAAGCCCTCAAAACTCTTCACAACCCTTCAAAACCCTTAACGCGCTACTAACCCTTTTTTATATTTATGTGTCTCAGTGGCAAAATGTCACATTTACTTATAAAACTCCTATGCTCTAAAATTGGCACACCTGAAATAGGAGATACATTTTTATCATCAAGGGTATGCAACAGTCACATGGTCTCAGTTAACAGGAGTGGGAACTCATAAAGTAGCCATTTAAGAACTCAAAATATATCTCGGCAGTAAAAGTTCTGTGCATTCTCAAAAATAGATAAGTCTTTACCAAGATTAGTGTTTGACTGCAATAAGCAGTAAGCACTATATCCCAAAACAATGCAAGTCAGAAATAGCTTTCATATCCTAACAAGTCAAAACATATTAGTCACTGCCGAACTTAAGGCTTTATTGTCCTTTTTCCATGGTTAGAAAATCCAAGAGCCACAACCTAGTAAAAACTTTTCAGTTCAAACTTAGCTCTTTTAACAATGAGGATTTCTTTGTAACTTTTAGACACTATACTGAAACATTTCTTTCTCCACACTAGACTGCACTATAGCGAATGCATTAGTGTCTAGGCCACAATGCCACATAAACATAAGGCACGCGACCTTGTAAGGCCATTGTTGCAAAGTGCAAACATTACCAATGTGTTACCAACTTGCAAGAACACATGATTAGTTCTATTGGAATCAATTATTCAGAGGCTTGATGCAGATGCTTCCATTAATTGAACAAGGATTTGAAGTTTTTCTGCCCTTCCTTCTAGAGCTTGTGGTCCTTGTTGTGAGGTATTCACACATCGCCCCATCGCAAATGGGGACCCCAACTCTTTTCTGCTTTCTAGGATAGTGTTAGAGTTCTTAGCTATTAGCCTTTGCATTAGAGGGGTATAGTTGGTTAAGAGGCTAGGCTCAGGTGGATAGCCTTGTGTAAGAGGTGAAGTGAGTGAGTTTGTTAGCCATTAGTAACGTCTAGATCACATGAGAAGTAAAGTCCATGATGAGTTCAACCGAAGAGTGTGAGAGGCTGCTAGATAAGAAAACTTCAAGTGCCCCTCTCCCAGAGTGAATTTCACTTCTAAGTGCCCCAGGTTAAAGTTGAAGTCACATTTAAGGTAAGTTTTTGAGGACTTATAGTATATAGCAACATGAACTAAGGTATGAAGTAGTGAGATGCAACTTAAGAGTATGTTTTCATGAACTCCAAGTGCTTAAGGTTGAGGGCGAAAATGCTTCAAGTTCTCCTCTTGAGGAGCGAAATTCATTTCAAGTGCCCTTAGATGAAAGCGAAGTGCTCCTAGACCACACCGTAAGCCTAGTTCAACAAGCTTGAATTAATGGAATGGAGAAGGGCAAATGAGAAAACACTAAGTGTTAAATTTCAATTAACTTCATGAGTCTCTCTCTTAGAGCGAAAATTCATCCTAAGACCTCATGTTGAGCATGCTATGACTTAGTGAAGTTGGGAAAATGTTTGTAAGTGAGCAAAGAGGGTTAGATTGTTGATTTTGAAATTCACTTCAAGTGCTCCTTCTTTGAAGTGAATACCACTTCATGTGCTCTTTAATAGGAGCAAATTTCCCTTTTTAGGCCTTCATGAGGTGAATATGACATGTTTTTGTGAATGAAAGTTTGAGGAACCTAAGGATTGAATTGATGAAACAATGAAGTAATGAAGGGAGAGGTCATTTTGGTTTTAACTTCATGTCCAAGGCAGAGAGAGCGAACTTCATCTTCAATCCCAGGGGAGCGAACTTCATCTTCAATCCCAGGGGAGCAAACTTCATGTGCAGGCCAAGGGGAGCGAACTTCATGAATTGAGGTAGAGGAGTGGACTTCATGTTCAAGCCAAGTAGAGCGAACTTCATGTGCATGTGATCAAGAGCGAATTTGCAAGATTGTTTATGAGAGCATTGCTTTGAACCAATTTTATGCTTGGAAGGAGTGATTTTGAGTTAAGAAGATGAATAGGCTAGATAGAAGGTTACTTCATGAGCAAGGTGATTGGAGCGAACTTCAAGTGCTCCTCTCTAGGAGCGAAAACAACTTCAAGTGCTCTTTCATGAGGGGATTTTCTCTAAAATCCTCTTATCAAACCTGTAAAACACATAAAATCAAAGAATATATCAAGTTAGAAGAACTATCAAGGTTATATATTATGTGTATATTTGATATCATGTTTGTTTTGCAGATGCAAGAGGATGGTGATGGCAAAGCAAAAGGAGAAAGATTGTAAGATCTACACCACCACGCAAAAGGGAAAACTTCATTTACAAGCACGAGAATGCCCAAGAGGAATCTCAACTCTCATCGCACCATGGAGACATGAAGAGATCAAAGGAGTGCGAAGGAGAAGTTATACAATCACCCCAAGGCAAGCAAGCGAGGATGAAGGAAGGAATCAACTACCTCAATGTTTCCCATCACCACTACTTTGAGCAAGCTTGAAAGGTTGAGTATCAAGAGATATCTTACAACATCCCTTCATGGTAATGAATCAAGTCTACAAGACCATGTTGCAAAGGTGCCATCCTAGTCACCACTCACCAAATCAAAGAGTTCCATCGTATCATGTCTAGATGCAATGTACTTGACTCATCCATGATGGCACAAACTTTGAGGCACATACCCCCATTATTCATTGGTCGAATATTCTAGAGATGACATGTGTCAAAGTGTTGTAATTATTTCACTGGCCAAAATTGAGTTTGTTTTAACAAACCCTAATTAGGGTTTTCATTGTAAAATCTCGGCCATTGATCTCAAATTGATCTAAGCCATTGAATTGTATTGAGAGCATTATAAAAGGCTCAAGCTCTTCATTTGTAAAGGTTAATAGATAGTTTTTGAAGAATAGAATAGTGAATAGCAATTAGAGTAGAAGTTAGATTAGGAGAAGGCAAAGATTGTTGCCAAACCTTGTTGTAAAGAACAATTGATTTCATTGAAGTTAAGGTGAATTTAATTTGTTGCTTCAACAACTTGCATAGTCTTTACTTCTCAATTTATTTTTCATGTTGATTAGATTGGATGGAGGAAATTGCTGAATGCATTTATGTGGAATCCGTTTAGGCCATACCACTAGCCTCTTGCTGATTGTAAGTGTGCCTTGCATGCTCAATTGGAATGATAAGAGCTTAACTTTGAATTGTTATACATCCATTGCTTATGCATTAATTTGAATGGTGATCAATGTTTGATGGTGTAACATGCTAAAATTTAAATGAAGCATTTAAACATAATGTAACTTACTGAAACAAAAATAGCCGTTAACATGATCATTACAACTTAACATGAAAAGGAAGAGATTTTTTTTTTAAGATAACAATAACTGAAAGTAATTGCAATGATCTAAACCAAACATCATCGTAAGATAGGAAAATAAATAACATTGCATTAATTGAAAGAGAGAGGTTTAGAAAGTACATTTCATCTGATGCTAACATTCTAAACTTCGTAACTTTACCAAGTTACTAGTGAGGAGGGAAAGTATCACCAGGGCGCTTTTCTGCCCAACCACGGACTATCTAGTCCCCCGTGCCATATCCAACTGGATTGGCCCAACCCTTCGCAGGGATGTAACGTGAAGTGGAACTCAATGCCATCTGAGACTTGGTGTTAGGACCTACACGCATTAGTCAATCATACACTAAGGGTAACTCCCTACTAGTATGACGCTCCTGACTAGAGGTGTATCCGGTACTAATGATTAGACGAATGCATGCATTACGCACCACCACCTTGACCAAGGTTTAACACTGCTAGCACGAATTAACGTGCTGTCAATGATCACACCCTTCTTGGCATGGGTCTAGGGTCAAGTGGGTTCAACCGAACTCATTTAGGATAATGACCTTACATTTGTTTAACATTCTTTTGTTTTCAACTCTAATGCTCTTAAGAAGTCATTGTTTTGTTTTCTCATTCATGATTGAAAGGGTTTGTAATAATATGACTAGTTCCCTAGAATGGGAAAGTAAGGGGTATAAAAGCCACCAGGTGTCCGTTCAGCCCTTAAGTTGGATTGTTCACCATGCCTGACATGACTCTGTTGTCAAGGCAATTTAGATGATATTCGCTTAATGGAGATGCTATCTGCATCATGGCACAACTGTGCTTCTCTACCCACTACCTTCCTAGGCTAGGGTTTTAGTTTCCACATAGTTTTAGAATGTTATAATTATATAGGTAGGTTATCCTTTCTGCTGTTATGGTTTCCAGACTTAGGCATGTCTGAGACAGCCCCAAATATAGATGTAAATTCTTCATACCATGGTCTTGGGTGTGTAACCTTCCAATTGAATGGTATATTTCTGTATAACATAACAGTACACTCTCTCTTCTAACAAACTATATTGCACACCCATATATATATATATACCTCATATATATATACATGTATATTACTATATATACATGTGAAGATGCAAATACGCATAATACATGAAGGTTTATCTCTGCTGTTATATATTTCAGTTTGGTTATTTCTGAGTCAGCCCCTAAATTAAGTGGGTAATGCTTCATGTTACCGGTCTTGGGTATGTAAACCCTCCAACTGATTGGTTTATTTCAGCATAACTTACTGGTTTTAACCTGTATGATTTCGGAATATGATTCATCCTCAAATTGTTTATTTCTTTATATGCAGATGTATATATTTATGATTTCCAGACTTAAAATTCATTTCCAGACTTAAAATTCATTTCCAGAACATACATCTTCAATATTTTCAGATTTACAATTCATACCCAGAACAGACATCTTCATGATTTTCAGATTTTTAGTTCAAACTGAATGGTACAATTAAATATGATTCACAGACCTGCATTATGTCTACACATACATATATCTATATTTATATATATAAATACACCCAAAAATGTGTATTTATATATATGCATATATATATTCATCTGTATATGTGTATAGACCTCCTGCAGGCTGGTCTGATATCAGCTGAAGAATATTAACTGGTATGATTTAACAACAACATTCCAATAATGTAGATTATTCTGACTTCTCATTATAGGACAGGTCAAGAGAGAGAGAAAGTTTAATTTATTATGCACAGGGAGAGGCTAGAAAGAATATATATCTGCTCATTTTGGAAGACAAATAAATTGCTCAAATGTAGGGTTAAAGAAGTATGACATAACCTGAAGAATGAGGGAAAGAACCAGCTGAGCTTAACCTCCAATGCCTTCACAAAGAAAACCCCTTTGGTTTCCATGTTTTTGCCTTTCTGATCTTCTACTCCCTTGCAGAGTAAAGATATACCTCCAGCGACCTTAAGAAAATAAGAATGTCCTGTTTTCTCCCAAAATCCTGGCTATATGCATCACGATAAGGGTTTTTCCTCTTCATTTCGCCCTAATTCTCTTATTTACGAGAATTTCCCTTCAGCAATCATCACGCCAAAAACATTCTCATGAACTCACGCCAAAAACATTCCTCCCATCGTCGGCTCTATTCATTCATTTTTGAATGAATCTCTCCTCAAATGAAGTACTTGCTGATGAAAAATATTTCCTCTCTTTACTTATTTGCCCGATAAAACATATATCAAGGCCAAGTAAAAAATATATTTATATGTAATGTGCTAAAAATGGGGTGGAATATTTGTTTAATTAACTTGCTATGTGCTACGTAATACACTTTGTGGCTTAGGTAATAGCTTTTAAATTTATTATATGACAAGACACCCCCCTTTAATTTCATATACTTGTCTTATTGAAATTGTCAAATAAAGTTGGCTAGGTATTAATTAATTTATTAAAATAAACCTTGTCTATGCAAGATAATTAATGTGATATACATATATATATATACGACTTATACATCTTATGTATACCTGACTGCAGGAGCACCTATACGGTCATGTATATGTGCTCTCGTACCCATGTATTCACACAAGATATATATTTGATATATATATACATATATATAAATATATATACGCAATAAACATTAGTCATTGCAAAATTTGATTAATAATTAATAAAATAATTAATTAATAATAATTAATAAAATAATTAATTAATAATAATTAATAATAATAATAATGTATTACCTCGAAAAGCAACAAAACCTAGGGTTATGAACCCTAAAATCTCTACACGGACCATGTAGGTTACCTGACGCAACGGCTAACAAGGTTTGACAAGGTCAATTGTAGGTCTACTTAGCTCAAGGTTAGAGTTTCAGACGACATGAGTTCTTTATTTCCTTTACCTCCCGACCTGATGATACTTTCCCTCCCTTGTGAAGGATGACGATCTCCTGCACACACTTGGCCAATTAAATCAGTTTGATCCAAAATCTTGTCCTGTTCTGACTATTCATAATTCATTGACAAAGGTAAAATATCATGTCACAGTGTTAACTATAAATCCATCAATTTACCAAATAAAGTCCATTAAATCATCTTTATAAGCATAGTTGACATCATTCAAATATGCATGAACATCTAAACATATACATTCAATTAAAACATGAAAAACTAGGGCACATTCATTCCATTTAAACATGAATTCTATAAGGCACATTCGTTCAAATTAAACATGAAACTAGGCACGTTAAACATCTTGCAAGTATAGCATAAATACAGTAGGGCAAACATATATCAGGGCGTAAATACCACAAATTAACAACTAGGGCACAAGTGGGATGTAACAGATGGTAATGATTCGAATATCTTTGAATTATCCCTTAGAAGATTGCACTGAGCTTGTGTCAAATTGTTCAAGTTGATGGTGAGACCTCACCTAGTAGGATTCCATGTGATCATTCACCTATCTTCTTACATTCTAGGTCATAGAATAGAGCTTCTCAACCCTTCATCTTTTGCCCTTTTTTTCAATTCAAGCTAGTTTAGGATAAAAAGCATCACAAGATTGCAATATCAGATGATCAAGTTCCAGCGATTCAAGCATTCAACAATTCAACGTAAGTCCCCTTGTGATTCCAGCATAATCACATCAAACCATTGAGCTTATCCACATGTTGTGACCCGACATACCAGAACCTTGGAGTTATCTCTAGTGATCCTTAAGCTAATCTTCAGCATTTGAGTAACTTTGTTCAAGAGAGGATAAGATACTTTTGGGTATTTTATTCCGTGTTTGCAACTTTGCATGTGCATAAAAAACACATCAACAGTCCTGTTGCACTCTCTAAGAGAGTCAAGACCAGTCTCAGGCCTCATCTATTCCTTAGCTTGCAACCATGTTAGGGCAAAGTCAATCTAAAGATTCATTTAAGCAGGCAGTCCTTGATTCAATAACCTAATTATCCTTGAAATTCAAGTCCATATCATAACCATAATCAGATCTAATGTATATACAGGTATATTTAAAATTATTATTAAAGCAAGGGACTAAATATCACAGAGTTTCATCATCAAAATGCAATTTGCTTGGCTTTGGAGACCAACCCATATATCAAGCTTGCTTTTCCACCCAATCACCCACACAACAGGTATTTGACTTCATAGGGTTGATGGTGAGCTACAAGGCTGATTGGAGGTTTGTTTTAATCAGACTAGTGTACAGCTTCAGTCAACTGTATTATTTTATGACTACTTCTTATTCTCTATTGTGGTATGTGTTGCTTAGGCTCAACACATTATTCATTGAACTTGATCATTCTACATTTGAATTCACTTGTCAAACAGGCAACACATTTCTACAGGACTTGACCTCTTAGCCTTGCTAGACTTAAGTCTATTGATTGAGGAAGGTCGCAACCACCCATGGGGCCCCAGCACAAGTGATCAAGGAAAACACCTTGGCAACAAGGCAACACAATCTACCTGTGAACTAGAATACCATCATTTTGCACCTATAGGAATAATTGTCATTTAGCCACCAGAATTCTATCAAGATGGCCATTATCTGCAACAAGGATGACCATGGAGCTCCACTCTCTATTAGTTGGTGTCTATACAGCTCCATTGAGGCCTCATGGTCAATCAACTCCTTAATTTTCCTGTCACCTATGGCCTGGGGTACTCATCTGCGAAGACATCTTTGTCATTGGTTAATACACTTACAACGCTTTCTTGGATTATACTGATTCACATGGGGACTGACTCAACTGACCTTACAGCGACAAGAAACACTAACTTGGCACTATTTTATGTGTTTTACGACACTGGCTTCAACCCTGGCATGTACCTTATTAAGATATTTTCGTTTTTTCTGCTATTTCTATGCCACCTCCTCTGTCGTTTGACTCTCCTTGCCTGAATATTTCAATGCCATGTATTCGACAATCTTCAATCTCTAGCAAATTAATTTTCTCATATGTTTGTCTGAGATTTCCCTTTGGTCATGCAATCATGTCAGTCCTTGGTCCATCCAAGTCATGCAAATCTTGTCATTGTCTTATTAGCTATTTTGCTGGTAGTGGTTGGGTGAGTAATTTCATGCGTTTCCAGAGACATGAGAATGTTCTCAGGTTCAGGTCTATTTCCTTTTCAAGTGTGTTTTCCTCGGTCATTGTCTAGCCATTATTTCTTGCAACTGGATTATTTGTTCTGTTTTTTCTCATGACATCTGGCCTCTTTTAATTGACACCTGGCTGCGCTGTTTTCCCATTGTTGACTTCTCATGCACTGACACCAGTCACCAATCCAAGATTGAATGAAGCTTTGTAACCCCCCTTCTACTTGCTTGGTCTGGTCCATGTCCTCAGTTGATCTGCACACTCAACAAACATTTAGAAAATATTATGCCTTTTGGAAACAATCTGAGAATTTGCAATAAATTCTAAATAATTAAGACATTAGTCCATAATGATAAATCTGAAATCAATTCTGAGAATTTGCAACAAATTCTAAATAATTAAGACATCAGTCCATAATGATAAATCTGAATCAATAATTTGTCTAACGGTAGTCTGAATACCTTCTCATGAAAACATGTGATTCGGGTCCATACAAAGACTAATCCAGAATTGAGATTATAATCCCTTCTCATTAAAATCATAATCTAATTTAGGTTTCATGTGATATTGTGTTGTCATTCATTATCAAGAGACATGCAATTAAATATCAAAATTAACCATAGTTTATCAGTCTTATAAAGCAAATTAAATACAGTCCATGACATTCAGTCTCACAATCCACAAAGTCCTTGGGACTTTTGCCCCATCATTAATCCTGTCAAAACTAAGAAATGGTAGTGTATTACATGTCCTACCACATTCAGCTCAGTTTCCTAATTGTAATGGTGCCATTTATACAAGTTTCACACTATTAACGTGTTTTATTTATTATTTTCATGAAATGTGATGACAAAAAACAAAAATTACATTGCAAAGGAAAAGCAAAAAAATAAAATAAAAGAATTGTGGTTCACAGAGACTTTCCTCTGGGCATGGTATTTGGACCTTAGATGTACCCAGCCAAATTAGAGGCCCAAAGTTTGTGCTCTGACTGCACCTACATTAGGTTGGACTGCAAACCCGAACCAGGAACGAACCAAACCTAGATATGGGGTTTTTGGGCTGAGTGAACCGGCAACTTAGCTCTTTAAGGAAATTATATTATAAGGAATGATTTTTGTTCTGTTCCTTTCTTGCATTTACTGAATGTACCTGGCTGAGGCCCAAAGTTTGTGCCTGGCTTGCACCCACAGTGGACTGGACTGGACTGCAAACTTAGATTGGGAACAAACTGGACCAGGATCTGGAATTTTGCCTGAGTGAGCTGGTAACTTAGCATTTTTAAGGAAATTATATGATAGGGAGAAATATTATTACATTCCCTTTTTACATGTAATTGCTCAACTTTTAAGTAGGGTAGCTGGATACACACATACCCCTCCCCAGGCATGCGTACTGCTGTATCCGATATGGATATGGATATGATATGTCTTGGATACATGTACCCATGCATGTCCAAAAAACAATAATTTTCAAATCGTGTTGGATATTGTGTGATTTGATTTTTAAATGTTTGAGGTGAACCATCCTAAACTTAATTTAAAAAAACCTAATTGGTGCAATTTTTTTTTTCTATTTTATTGACCCATTTTTTGGATCTTCTTGCAATGCAACTATACTATTTTTTTTGGCGTTTTAATTTTTACAAATGGTAAAAAATAATTGTTTATAATTTTATATTTATATAATGTTGTTTAAATATTAGAAGTTAAAAAAAATTAATATTTATTCTTTAAAAACTAAATTACCGGTTTGGGTTTGGGTTTGGGTTTAGGTTTGAGGGTGTGGTCAAAATATTTTTTGGGGTTTGGTTTGTTTTGGGTTCGTCCTATAATGTCGAAAATTGCACCCTGTGCAATTCCATGTCAAATGGTGCCTTTGCTTTAGTTGAATCTGAGATGATGACCAAGCTTCCACCTCGTCTATTTGCTAAGCTTGCTTTGTCATCCTTTTTGCTTGATTTCTCGATTGTGGACTATTTTATTCTGGGACAATTGGCTGTCGCAAAGATGTCCGCATGCTGCGTGTTTGTCCTGCAAATATTCAGACCGAAGGTGGCTGTTGAGACGTTACACCTGCTAGTTTTGGTAGTGTAACGCCTCCTTCTGTGCCCACCAAAGTCGAGACGCTTCTCTAGTCCCTTTATCTTGCCTTTTTGCTTCATTTCTTTCCCCTTCTTGCAACCGTATGCTCCCCGGTTCTATTCTTGTGCTTCCTAAGGTTTTGTTATTGGTTTTTCTGCATCTTGTCCACCATTGTTGCAACGTCTGTTGCACTATCGCCATCGTCGAAGCTTCACACATTTGAGGGATTCATGCTTGTCTTCACTCCAAGCTCCAGCTTTTTGATGTTGAACGAGAGTTCTTTCTCTCACTCATTGCATTGTTCATTTAGTAATTTCCATTTTAGCATATCATTTTGTATCATCTCTTTATTGTTCCTTTCATTATCGTTTATCAATCCATCAATCTTGTCTATCCGCGGGGGTGGAAACACTGAAACGTGGGTTTGACTCTGGCAGACTAGAAATCATAGCCCCAACATTTTTGTCCTTGTTTGTTTTATGTGTAGGTTTGAAGAAGAGCGGAATAGCATTGTTTGAAGGCTTCATTTGCTAGACCTCTTGTGAAACTCTCTCTCCCATCTTTGTCTTTGTATTGGTTCATTTCAATTAGTCTTATCTTTCTATCTCTATTTTTATGGCATTTAGTGCTTAAAACTTTTGTTTGATCATTTATGTACTTTCTTGTATGATCTTCTATGTTTTATCTATACGAATGCTTGCAAGCCACGTTGTCGTCCTCAACCCTCGTGTGCATCCAGGATTAGAGAGCACATGGATCTTGCTAGGTGGTCTCAATGACTTGCACTTTGAGTTCCAGTAGTTAAAATATTATCTATTAGCATCAGCAAGTTTTGTACACATTTATATCCTTAGTGAGTAAACTCGGAGGTTAGAGGACCTTGAAGGTTTACTTTGAGTGGAGAGGTAATTGAGTCCTCAAGGGGTCTGACCACCCTCGCAGCCACTCTTCGCAGCGGTTCAGTTTTCCTACTCTACATTTTGGTAAATCCGACGTGAACTTGGTTTGGAATTTATTTGAAAATCTTGTAAAACTTTTGTATAAACTTAAACAATAAGTGCTTGTGTCGGGTTTCTCTCTTGTGCACTCTTGAGGTTGTCGAAGTGTTGTGGAGCTTGTCTATGAGCTTTATGACCCAAATTGCTTCTGAGGTCGTAGTGAGGACTTCTAGACCTAGCATCCCTCTGAATCGCTATAGTCCTACGAGACCTGGTCCGATGTTCTCTAGGACTGTAGACCCTTGTGACCCTTTCACTTCTCGGACTTTTCTTTCAAGTGTTATTTCAAGAGGCTCTACTACATTTGGTTCCAATCTTAACTCCTGAAACAACACCTCAACGAATATCCCACTAGGGTCTCCTCTTGTTGTGGACTATGAATCTGCTCTAATAGTTTCGTTTGATCAAATTCAGTCTCTCGAGGAGAACCGGAGGGATTTTGAAGGATTCTTGAATCGATAGAATGTCCTTCCTCAGGCTCACTCTATCATCAATAATCTATGAGAAATGCTAATTTCAGATCAGAAGGACCTGGATGTGTTAAGGGTGTTATCTATGAATGTGAGATTTCATGCTCCTCTTGTTGAAGCTAATCCCTAGGATGATCAGTTCAATATCATTGGTCTTCGGATTGGTGTCACTGTTCTTGGGTGGTCAGTTCACATGGTGGATACGGGTCCTATGATTGACCCTTTGGCTGGTGGCACTATTCCGAGCATCAATGTCTCTTAGACTCCCTTGGGGTACATTGGCATGGCTGCTAGCTCTTTTGTTGTCACTTCCAATGCTTATGCTTCTTTTGTTAGTGTTGGTGTGGGTTTCTGGTATTGGCCCTGGGTTGGCATTGGTCTTGGTGTTAGTGCTGGTGTTGATTTTGGTCCCCGTGTCTCCGTTGCTATGCATAACCCGCCTCCACCTTCTCCACTTGTTAATCTTGTCCTCAATACCATTTTGCAGGAACATGGGATAGCTTCATCAACAACTTACCAACCTTACAATTACTACTAACCAATCTTCTCTCCCATTGTATTATCGCAGTAGTCCGTTTGCATTGCACATCCAAAACACCAACCTTCTCCAAGGGGTTGAGACTTTGACGTTTGAGCAGTACAATGGTGATAGAGATCTGCATTTGCACATCGATTCTTTTCTTACCTTATGCAGTGATTATCAAAATTTGGACCATGTTCTACTGAAAGTATTCTCCTGGTCTTCTAAGGGGACTGCATTAGAAAGGTACAACTCTCTACCAAATTATTTTATTCAAACATTTGATCAATTGATGGGTGCATTTCCCAAATGGCTCCAAGCTAACATTGGCAACAAGGTTACCGTTGTCGACCTTGTTCATTGCAAACAAAGGTCGAATGAGAAGATAACTGATTTTACTTCACAATATCAATTTATATCTACAAAAGTTCCTTATGCTTTGCCAGATGGTGATCTCCAAAGAATGTTTATTGGTAATTTGCAATCAAAATTGAGGGAAGATTTCTCCTTAAATAGATATTCGAACTTCACTAATCTCTGTAGCACTCTCATTGATTATCAACGCACGCTAACTCAGTTTGGAGATTCTGCTTTGAACTCTCATGCTAATGCCTTTGGAGGTGTGTCTTCCTCGGGTGGGTCTCGAAAGAATAAAGTTGTGGCCAATATAATTACAATTCCTTAGGCAATTGAGAAAAATACGCAAGGACCTTAGCGAAATCAGGTATTCACTAAGTTATTGGATTATTAAAAGATAGTCTGGTGACCCTCCCCAAGATTAGACCACTTCCTGACAACAGATCGTACCCTTGCTGGTATGATGGCTCAAAGTTCTTCCAATATCATCATGTACCTGGCCATGACATTGAGCACTATATGCATTTGTGATATATCTTCTTGGACCATATAGATAGTGGTGCCATCCAAGTCAGAGATAAAAAGCATAAATCTAATAAATCTATTGATAAGGCGAATAGTGAGCTACCACATTCATCGAATTTCATTCCTGCATCATTTGCTCCTACATTGAGTGGTGGCCCTTATGTAAATATGGTCATTAGCACTAATTAGAGGAACTACAAATAGTGTCGTTAGCACTGGTACTGCCACTAGCACTAGCATTGGCACTTGTTGGAGTTATTTGTTCAACCCCACAAGTCCATGAATCACTTGCAAGTAAAATATTTGTCACATTTGAAGAAAAAAAGCCATGATTAATGCTATGCAACCTTGAGAGAGATCGATCCAAAGAGGAATCCGATAATTAGATCAACTTGTGAGTGAAAATTGGATAAATTATAATGAATGAATGACTTGCTATATAGCAATAAAGATAAACCTAATATAAAAGAAACTAAAATTAGCTCAAAGAACTAAAAATTATTTATTTTAAGTGAACTTAATCTATTAGTAGCCTAATCTAATGAAAGATAAAAAGCACCTAAGTTTTGCTTAACCGGATAATGTAAATAAAGGACTTAATTAATTATATAATTAGATAATATCCTAATTACTCCAAAACACCCCTTAAGATTAACTTAGGGATAAGCTAAAGAGCTAAGAATGAATGCAAAATGCAAGCATGAATGAGTCTCGACAACAAGGCTTGATTAGGTACCCATGTACAAACCAATGCAACTCTCACAACTGGTGAAAAGGAGGAAAACCCAATGGGAGAAAACTCCTCTCCGAAAGAGAGAAAAATAAATGAAAAAGAGTACATGTGACTAAGCATGAAGGACTCAAGATGTCTCGCCAAAAACTGAATCGATCACATAAGTACAATCAAAGCCCCCCCCCCCCCCCCCCGCCCCCCTTAGGAGAGAGAAAGTGAGGATATGAATCGCCCAATGAAGAAGTAGCTCTTGTGCCAATGATGAGAGCTTGAAGACATAATACGATCCACTGCCTACAAACAACTTTTCTTCCCTTAGGAAGAAACAGATTTACTGAAAATATGAGAAGCCACTCCAATAGATTGGAAGAAATAGGAATTCAAATTCAAATCCTGTGTGCCTCTAGAAATTGCTCAAATGTCGTCATGTCCATGAAAGATGATAACGCCACAAACTAATCAGGTACATGCCCAATCGATGTAAGAGGTGACAACTCAGGACTTCACAAAAGCTAATAAAGAACAAGCTCAATGGGCGATGAAGATGGGTTGACAACATTGATGAGGTCATCAACAAATAGGAGATGAATGCTGTCTAGATAATTTGCCAGATCTGCAATATGAGACTCCACAAACAATGATGATATGTTTGTAAGATATGAATCCCAAGTAGCTGTGGAAGAACAATGTTCTATTGCACTGAATCAATGGGGCCTATGCACTAGCCATTGCTAAGGTCATCAAGAATAACACAAGATGAAGATGATTGAGATGGTGTCTCGATATGAGGAGTGAGAACTGAGGGACAAGTCTTTGATCCATCGGGACATGAAAGACTTGTGATATGCTCAAGCATCTCAAAAGTACCATGATCATAGGGTATACAATTTGCATGTGCAATGGGAATCAGCCAATCTGCTACAGGATCCTCTAGAAATGTTGAGATATGAGGGTTTCCACAGGTCTCCTAAAGGCAAATCTAATATTAGAGGTAGCTACACAAGGGTGTGGTCTCATTTCTTGGGTGTTTCAGATAAAGGAGTTAAATTTTGCAAAGAATTAAAGGAGCATGAGGAGCTAGAGTGTTATAGATTACATGCGGATGCAGAATGTAAGTATAAAGGTGCGCCCTTGCCAATGCAACCTCTTTCACAGCCATCTACACTTCAGCCTATGTCATCTAGTTTGGTTGTGATGGTGGTATTTATAGTGTGGATGGCAAAAAAGGAAAAAGGCTAGTGATAGTGGGCAGCTAGGTGCAGTTTCAACTTTCAACTATGTTCAATGTGCACGCATAGGAAACGATAGATGCCTCCATTGCTGATTTTTTATGCCCATACCATCCCATTTCATGTGGCGCGATCTTCTTATTTAAAAAAAATGGTCAAAGATATAGGTGTTGTTGGTTCCTCTTTTGCACCCCTTGGAGATCATAAACTATGCACTACCCTCCTTGATAAATCATATTCTAAGGTGAGTTTGGTGATGGAGAACATGAGGTGGACTTGGATGAGGACAGGTTGTTCTATTGTGATGGATGGGTGGACTGATATTAGACACCGGCCAGTCATCAACATCATAGTCACATGCACAACTAGTTCTTATTTTATTAGAGCCATTGATTGTTTAGGGAAACGCAAGGAGGCAGAATTTTAGTTCAGCATTTTGAGAGAGGCCATGGAGGAGGTTGGGGCCTCAAATGTTGTTCAGGTGATCACTGATTCGACATGTATGTGCAAATTGGTAGGCTTGATGGTGCAGGGTGTTTATAAGCACATCTTTTGGACTCCATGTTGTGTTCATGCATTGAACAATGCATTGAAGGAAAATGCAAATTAGATTGGGTAAAGGAAGTGCTAGCACAAGCTAGAAATATTCAAATGTTCATTTGCAACCACCACACCTCACTTGCTCTCTTCAGAACTTTTTCAAAGAAGGAATTTCTCAAACCTGTGGAGACAAGATATGCTTGTTATTTCATTTTGTTAGTGAGGGTGATTTAGGTGCATGACACCCTACAATTGATGGTGGTGAATTCAAAATGGAATAGATGGCCTAATGCAACCACTGCTGAGGGAAAACCCATCAAACAAAGGATCCTTGATGACAATTGGTGGTCCACAGAGAGGTAAGACATTGCTGATTTTATTTAAAAAATTCTGATTTTAATAATTTAATTTTGTTGTTGAATCTTTCAAAGTTTCTAAGTTTTTTAGTTGTCAATTAACTTTGCGATTGACAATCTTTAATCTTATTCTTATTTAAAATTTATTTTTGCACTTTGTAGATATGTTTGCTCAATCATCTCGCTTGTTGTAGATGTCATCAAATATGTTGATATGGACTCCTAATCTTAGAAAGATATATGAGACTTTTGACAACATGATTCAAAAGATGAAGGAAGTAATTTTGGCGAAGGATAAGAATTTGGATTTATATGAGTATGTTAAGCCCATTATCATGCGGAGGTGGAAGACTATGCACTCTCCACTTCATATGACAGCCTATGCACTAAATCCAAAATGGTATGAGCCCAAGCTTACAGGGTGCCTTCCTTGTGATGATGACGAGGTGAGATGTGGGTTTATGAAGGTCCTTCATAAGATGTATTCACCTAAGGAGGTTGGTAGACTTCGTGACCAATGGAATGACTTCTCAAATCTTGATGGTCCAAACTTCAACACGCTAGAGGCGAGGATGGATAGAGCAGCAATGGCACAAAAGAACCCTATTGGATGGTGGCAATGGCATGGGGCAAATGCACTAGAGTTGAGGATGCTTGCCATTCGCCCACTTTCGCAGGTTGCTAGTTCGTCTATTGCAGAGAGGAATTGGTCTACATACAGCTTTATCCACTCCATCAAGAGGAATAGGCTTACCTCTAGACGAGTGAATTTAGTGGCTGTGCATAGTGCTCTGCGACTTAAGGATCGTTAGACTCCAGAGCATCGATAGAGTCCAACATTATGGTGGGATATTAATGATGAGGAGGAACAAGAGAGATTGGCTGGGATTATGTTGGATGATGCAATCTTTGAGGTTGAGGCTAATAGTGATAGTGACTTTGGATTTGATGAATATTAGGGGCAGCAGCATACTTTCTTTGTTTTACTTTTAGTTTTGAGTCTTTGACTCGTTTGAGACTTTTGACAATATGATACATTGAAACTTGCAGCCTTTGGGCATTTTGATATTGATATAATTTTATGCATGATATTGACAGTGATTCCTGATTCAATGAATTATATTTATGAATGCATATGAATTTATGAATTTCAAGTTTCAACTCTCTTTCCAAGAAAATTTCTATTTATAATGTATATGATGATTGATTATAGAATTTGAATTTAGAATCTAGATTTATCAATGTTACATTGTTATCATATGAAATTATGAATATTTGAAATTTGAAATTTCCATATATATATATATATACCCTTTGTCATTTCCCCGTCCCCTAAAATGGCCAAATAAAAAACCATCTTGGAAATTCGTTTCCCCTGTCTCGGAAACTTGGGGTAACATAGACAAAAATCTAAACGACATTATTGTTAATTTAATTATAAGTTCTGGTTTGTACATTTTTTTGTATTGTAATTGTTAAATCAACTTATAATTATTTATGGAGCAATTATGTGTCTAAAGTAATGAAAATCTCCTCTAATAACTTACAAAATTGTGTTAAATATACTTGTATTTGTTTTTTATGAATGGCCGTATCCACATCCAATACCATATCCGTATCTATGTCCATGCAACTTTGCTTTTAAGTTGTGGGATTTTGCTGCTTCAACTTCTTGTCTGTCTTTCTTATGGTGAAAACTAGAATTTACATCTACCAAAACTTATCCAAAATATTTAATTCTGTTTGGAAATATCAAAAATATTTTTGAAAAGTTAAATGAAAATGATATTTGCATTTTCTCACAACTATTAGGCCAAGTATTGGAGAAATATATCATGTACTGGGGACCTGTTTCTGGGGAGAATCCATTTCATAGACAGAAAATTTATGGAGTGCTTTTCCTGTGTCCTCCGGATGTTCTTCTAAAAGAGGACTTCAGGGCACCTTATGCCTTGTTCTTTATAGCACATTTCTCAAAGAGGGGACTTTGAGGAGAGTTCCTGTCTATGCTACTGTTTCTTGTTCCCAAATTTGAGGGGTTAGTTTCCCAAGCAAAGGAAAACTAATCATGTAAAAAAATTAATTGGAAAAATGGCTAATAAAAGTTAAAATGCAATAACAACAACAACAATAATATTCATTTATCAAATATAAACATATTATTAACATTACAAATATAGCCTAAAAATATAAAATATGAATTTAATATAATTCATCTGTGTTACCTTAAAACACTAATTCTGTGCATCATAGGGACTTAAAAAAGTTTATCTACAATTACCATGTTTTCTTAGCCATTTGTACGTACCAAACATATAAGGAATTGCTCAAGCCCAATGCTATTGGGTATGGGAGCTCCTTCCTCTTATTTGAGAGAATGTTTGATGTGCAACAGCATTTGCAGTGTATGGTTGTGAGCAGTGAGTGGTCCATGTGAGGAGAGGGTAAGTTCAATCATGGGAAGAAGGTGAAGGTCATTTGTTGAACGATCGTTGTTAGGGACATTGTAGATATGCAGTCTCATTTCTTGACTCCATAGACCAAAGTTTATCCACTATGCTCACACATACACTCCAAATTTTGGAGAAATATCTGAGGCATTTGATGGCATATTGGACTAAGTGAGGGCAAAAATTGTGAGATAGACCTATTATGCAATTTTATAATGATGATAATGATTAGAGGTCATTGACCTCATACTGATATTTGGATAGACCTTTTAAAGTAAATCCCATTGAGAGTGATGAGGAAAATCAAGATGTTGTCATGTTTAACAAGATGTATATTGAGGAGGCAATAAAGCATTCAGAACTTTTTCTTTAGTTTGTAAATTTTTTTGGCCTTCAGCAAAACCAATGCTACTAAAGATAAAGCATGTTTAATAGAAAGGAACTTGAGTGGGTGGTAGGGGATGGTTGTCAACAAAATTTTAGAGCATAGACAACTTGTTATTTGGTTGTTCTATCAAACAAACAGTTTCTATGTGGCACAAACAAATTGATCCACTTAGTGCTTCATCCATTGTGAAAGAAACAAACTTCACCCTAGGAGAGGAGAAGCTGGTGGGTGTTCATAGTGATTTTCATCTTAAGAATAAGAAGATTAAAGAGAATTTTTGGGGCTCTGCCACATGTTGGGATGTTAATCTTGAAGATGCCACAATGAGTAGGAGGGTGTAGATTTTCCCCATGGATTAGACAGGGTGCCCCTGAGCATGTTTGATGCTCCAGAGGGTCCTGAGAGTGATGATAATATTACCATGTATACTTTTTGGCATTGTGGAAATTTTCAAGCTCAAGCATATTGAGGATAGAGCAGTAGAACTAACACAAACAAAAGCTGTTTGTCCTCCTTGTTCCATTATTTTTTCTTTTAAATTTGTAGGAGTTTTACATTTTACTTTTTTATTTTGTTTTATAGAACCAAAAGTCAAGACATTTTTAATTGTACACCAATATGATGTTTCTTCTATCTTGAATTTTTTAAGTCAGAAACCAAGAATATTTTTATTTTTTAATACTTGGCTCCTCAGCTCTCCGTGCTCAAAGAACATGTCATTTGAAAATTTATCACCTATATGTTTATAAATCTTTTCTAAACAGTTTCAGATTTGTTAGAGCAACAGGTTTGCACTAACGTTTTTGGTGTTTGATTCTGCATGTAAGGGTGCTGTCCCTGCCAGCAAAATAAGCAAAATTTGGAAGTTCGACTTCAATGGTTTACAGCCATTTTAAATATTCTTCAGGCATTATATAATATATCGAAGTATAGCTATTGAAATCCTCTTTCCAATGGCACAAGTTGCACTTCAGTTAGTGATTTATTGTTATATGAAAGTTTATGGCCATCACAAATTAAAGTAGGTTTTCTGCCATTGCATCAGCTCCATAGTCTTGTCACTTCTCTGTGGCAACCTTCTCATGCACAATTGGCTCAGGGTCCCTTATGGCCTATGATAAAGTACACGACCAGATTGCTATTGTAAAGAGAATGAATTACACACAATATAAATATGCACAAAAAAGAACAAATAACATTAAATTTTCTTCAATGAATAAGCAATAAGAATATACAACTACCATGATGATGATGAGTGACTTTACCATTCTTACATATATCTACATATGTAAACAATTATGTTATATATGCAGACACCATAGCTTAAACATGATGGACATGCCAACAATTATCTTACACATACACACACTTAGTGTAAACATAATAGACTTGTCAACAATTATGTTTTCATTTTGTTCCAAACAAAAATTACCTCAATAATTTTATTTGATCTTCTCATAAGCCCTAAAAATTGCTTTTGGTTAAATTACCTTGTTATTTCCTTTGTCAAAGCTCAAGGGATCTCTAGTATTGGAGATTTTGATTGCATTCTCTTTCTTTTTTTATAGAAGTTGCGGTTTCCAGACTGATTGTTATTGGTCATACCAGTACATCAATATTTGTTCCTTTTCTATTGCTTTGTAAATCTTGGGTAGGTTGTGGGCTGCTTTTTTTATGTTTTTGGATAAGTGTGAGCCACAAACTTACACGGACTTTCCTTGTATGAATCCTCTAATTATTATGCCACAGCTTTATCACATTTCAGCTGGACTTATGGGCCATCTTGTTGTGGTGAGGGCTTTTTGAATCTGGAACACGCTTTAAGAATGCCCCCTATTACCATTCACGTTACACCACATTGTGTCGGATCTTTCTTTCTTTTTGAATTTATACTTTTTTCTTTAGAAAACTAAATTTGTGGAATTTGTATATGGTTTTTCAGGTTGCAGATGAATTAGTAGCAGAGTTTGCAAACCCTAATAGTGCACTTGTTTCTCCTGATCAGGTCAGATTATTTATCTGATAGCCTTTTGAGTTTTTAATGTATTACAAATGCCCCACTTGTGTAGGCAGTTCATTAGTTCTTAAAGTGTGAGCTGTAGCATTTTTTATTGCAACTCTTGAACATATGTTTTATTGAAATCTTGCAGCAACAATATGATGAGAAAAACATAAGGCGGAGGGTGTATGATGCACTCAATGTGCTCATGGCAATGGACATAATATCAAAGGACAAGAAGGAAATTCAGTGGAAAGGGCTACCTAGCACAAGCCCTAATGACCTTGAGCAGTTGAAGGTTCGTTTTGTACTGGCTTGGATATTATTTTTGTATAACAATATGAAGCTGAATTCAGTGACTTTCCTGCTAAAAAAGATGTGGATCAGGGCAAATATTTTTCCTCTTATATTAGTTTAGGGTTTTTTGTTCAAGAAGTAATATTTTGCAGCAATTAATGTACGGAGTTGTGAGCAGGCAGACCGCTTGGATGTGAGAAGCAGGATTGACAAAAAAATGGCCTATTTGCAAGAACTTGAAGAGCAGGTATGTGTTATTGTGGATTTGATGGTGTGACCTGCAATTTACTATCCTTGCTTGTAATAATGTAAAGTTTTTCAGAAAACTAAAGGCAGCCAGCCTAAAAAGAAATGAATCTTTGCTAGTTAAACTAAACGTTTCGTTGAATTATTAAGTTATTGATTTGAATTTTGAAAGGGTGATGTGTCGATCTTTTTGTTGACAAACCAGCTTAGAGAGTTCTCTGCTGATAATGTTTCTTCTTAGTCTTACTGACAGTTGTCTGTTTGTTTTTATAGATAATAGGTCTTCAAAATCTGGTGCAACGGAATGAACATTTGCATGTTTCAGGAAATACTTCGTCTGGGGAAATGTATTTACCATTTATCTTAGTTCAGGTGAATTTTTCATCTAAGTTATGCTAAATTTGCATCTAGACAGTGTGGCATTGTTTTTGATTTCACAGTATTATTTTTATACAACCAGAAGTTGGATGGTAGTGGTGTTTAGAAAGTGGAAATTACTTTTTGTGCTGGTAACTGACAATGGAAACAAAGCTTATCACACTAGCTGGACTATTTTTGGACTTTGTGAGTTGCATGGCTTGCTTTTAACTTTTAAGCCCTCTTCGCCAGACATTGTGTATCAGGTTTGACTTTAGTTTGTTCTGTTCTATTGCTACTATGTGTAGATATGTGCTGGAAATGTCTTATGCAACCTGTTGGTGTATATTATGAAGGATATTCCTTGGTTTTTTGTTGATTCACCAGAGTTTTAAAAAATCTCCTCCATACTTTTGTTGTTGTTTGCACATCAATATAATTTTTTACTTTTCAATACTTCCTTGTTTGTACCTCAATATCCATACCTTCCTATTGCTCTTTCTGTCGATGAAGCTTTGTATCCGATCATAACTATTTTTGATAGCCAAGCTGCATGTTTCAGCTATTAGTAAAGAATTTTTTTTATTACTTATCTGTGAAGGACCAAGTAGCCTAAATGATATTGTGCCAAATCAGAGGCTTTTTGTAAAACAGGACTGATGTTTTAAATCACCAGGTAATTTTCAAATGAAAGGCACCCTTCCGGACACAAGTATCTTGGATCATATTTTTAAATTTTAAGAACTTTTCTTCATATTGAAATATGTAGCACTTTAACAAGGCTTAAAAGAATACCAATTCCATATTGCTTAATAAAGTATATATCACATTATTGCATTGCAACAAGTGTTGCTCAATTAACTGTAGCGTTGAGATTCATACATAAACTTTTCATGCATACACTATTTAAGAGACTTTGCATATATAGATCTAGGAGATGATCTTAATTGCACCAGATATTAAATGGATGACACAAGCTATCAAATGTACCGCTGCCTATTGCAGATTGAGTGATTACACTGGCCAACTCTTTTACCATCATTGTAGAACGTTTCTAGCTTGGAGGTAGGGATGTTCTTTTTGTTGTGATAGCTACTCTGTCTAAACCTTTGTCAGCTATAAAAATCATAGATGCTCATCTCTTAGCATAATGCAACCATTGATAATGGCCCTCATGTCAGTACAACATGGACTCTGAAGAATTTTCAAATATTCCAATAAGCAGAGTTAAAGAGAGAACCAGGTTTCACTGGAGAGCAAGAATTTAGTAGGCCTCTGAGACATTAAAGAAGCTACTCATCCAATTAGTAATACAAGCAATGCTGCCAATGGTCTTTTTGTGATTCTACCAAACATATTCTGTAATAATTGATAACTAATAACTTGTTGGAATAAATACAGTGCTCCCAAGCAAAGTCTGGCATACAATGCTTACCAAATGAAGAAATCATTTTTACAAGAGGCTTAAAAATCTTAAGCGTCTAGGAAAAAAAGATCATTGTTGTAATCAGTATTTTGAGGACAGATCTTGCCTATGTTTAAGTTCTGATGGATTTTGAACTAAGAATCAGTTGAGAGAAGTAGACCAACTCCTCCAGATGTGTTCTGCACGAAATGTTAGTGTTGTTGGGACTACTCTGAGGGCTGGAAGCACACAACTCTCTATGCTCATGGGAGGATGTATGAGCATAGGAGGGCTATCCCGTACATTGGTAACTAGTGATGCATTAATGAGGTGAAAATTGAATCACAAAGCCACTCGAGAAGAATTCCAGAGTGATCGAAGGCATTTACAAGGAGTTGAAGCAGAGGGAGGATACTTGCATCAAGAAGAAACAAGCAATTCCGAAGAGGAGTTAAAAGCTTAGAGACTGATTTGTCTTGGAGATTAGAAGAATTCCCCCAAGAGAAGAAACAGAGAAGAGGGCTTTATTCTGTTTCATGCAAGGCAAATGGTTCTGCCTCTAAAGGATTTTGATGTCCATGGTGCCTTGTGCCATGTGCACCTAACTGTTCTTAGAACACAGGGTAGTGTACAGCATATGAGACCAACTTGCGCATGTGACTGTACTCTGGCTAGGGGGTGTACATACCCTAATCCCATCAAGATTCAAGCCTAACCCTACCCTGCGTAAGAATGAGATCTTTGCCATCAAGCCAACTTAGGATAAGTGAAAATTTCAAGCAGAATCTGGGGTTATTGCTTAAACACTTCATCCCATTGGCAACACAGATAAAAATCCTCAATGTTTACAATACTCATCCTAAGTGGCTAAGTAATCTTAAGTTCCACTTTTTGGGAACATAAGCAGAATCACTACTTTGCCTAGTTATTCCCAAGTTTCAGACTGCTCAAATTTACAATAAAATTAATGGACCTCCATGATTAGTCTGAATTAAGTGGGTTATAGTCAATTGTTTGAGTGTTTTCTGCCACTGTTTTTGCTTAGTATCAAGTTAACTATCAATCTTGAGCTTTCTGTGATGATCACAGGGCTAAGTGCAGAAGCAGAGAGGATGACATGAGAGTGATTAGGCATACACCTTACAAAGGAAGACCAAAATTTAAATCTCTTGACCTTCTCCATCCATAGAACAAAAAATAGATGCATGCATTTACAGATGCATCAATGATTTTGGGTATAAAACAAAGGAAACTATGCCAACAATTGGGAGAAAGGACTAGAAACAACTGCAGAAGATCGGCAGGTCAATTATCAAAGTGCAGATTTTTTTAGGAAAATTGCTTTAGCTTAGATGTTTCATGTTAGGGTGTCCACACTTTGAATATAGAACTTAATTAACACATGTTTTAGTCTCACGGGCATGATTACTAAATTACTTACTAATGATGTGCAAGCATTGTTGATGTGTTCTGAGTAATGAGGCATCCTTTGAAACAAGGAGCCATTCTTTTCAGGAATTTTCTTTATTTTTTATTTGTAAACAATTATAATGCAGTCACAATAGATATGTATTGAAATTTTTACCATGCAATATCGACTGGGTTTCTCATATGGTTGTAGATAGATCTAGCTTTTGCCTTGTGCATGTGCTATATATCTAATGTTTATGTTTTTATAGGATAGTATAAGTAGGCCTTGATTGATTTTCCAGCTGACAGTAGTTATTGTTGAACTGCAAATCAGACCCGTCCACATGCAACAGTTGAAGTGGAAATCTCAGAAGATATGCAACTAGTTCACTTTGACTTCAATAGGTATGTTGCGATGCCCATGCGGATAACAATTTGTTTGTATAAGCCTCGTGTATGACTTTGAGTTTATGCATTTAGCAGTCTAGTTCAACAACTTTAGATGGGTAGCTAGTAACATGATTTTTGGTAGAGGATAAAGTTTCGCTTTTTTGGGTGTTAGGACTTTAAGAGTTATCTACATATTACACTTAGCTTCTGCATCTAGTTTAGTATCTTGAGATGGCTGGCTAGTAGTAACAACATTCATTTTGCTGGAAGTTGCAGATTTATAATTTTAGCTCATCAATCTCATGTTTGTTGTCACTGATGTTTTTGCAGTACACCTTTTGAGGTTCACGATGATGCATATGTGCTCAAAGCAATGGGATTTTCTCAGAAGCCATCAAATGATGGTGTGGATTTTGTCAGTCATGATGGTTATCCAAATGTAACTGCTTTTGGTGAAAATACCTTGCCTATATGTAACACGAACCGACAATCATTGCCCTCTCATTCTTTGAGGGCAGCAGGTGGTTCTTATTCCATGTCTTGTTCTGGTGGAAAAAACTGTACTTCTCCACCTGTTCCAGGAATATTAAAAGCACGTGTCAAGCATGAACCGTGATTCTTTTAATTATGGTCCATGATCTTCTATCCACACCACTTTGTATTAGTAAGTGCTCTTTTCCGGAGGGTATACATGGGCTGATGTTTTTTTGTAGTCTGTATCAATTGATTTTTTTATTGTCTCTTATATTTCTAGGTTTATAAGCAACTTACAATGCCAGTATCCCCCCCTGGGAAGAGTTGTGTGGATAAAACGAAATGTATATTAATGTTATATATAATGAAGACTTAGTCTTCGAGTTCAGAATGCCTCTTTACAAGGCTGGAGAGGATTTTTTCGTTGGTTCAAAGTCCATATGGCATGTTTTTAACACCTGCTCAAGATTTAACATTGACAGTGGATGTTTGGTATTTTGAAGTTACTAAAATGTGGTGGGTATTCTTTATCCATGCATTATGCTTATTTTTATCCAATTGTTTCCAATCAATTTAATATAACAATGTTTGTCGACACTGTAGGAGTTATCAGGGTCAGTTTCTCTGAAGTGTAACTACAAAGAACATCTGTTCTAAGTAGTGCTGATGTAACCCACTTTTGTTGGGTCTAGGTTTTGCCATTTTCAGGATAGCCTGTTTAAAAAGTAAACATGGCTTGTACATTTGAACATGAGAGTCACTGTGGTTTGAGGAGGTTTTTTTAACTGAAGAAATTATTATGTAGGCCATATTTGTTGTCACACGAAGTTGAGAATTGCAATCGTTATAGTTTTATTCATTTTACTCTTCTATCGCCTTTTTTTTGAAATAAGTGGGGGTGGGGTTTATAGCATTAGCTGAATGTGTTAAAGGCGGTGAACCCTAGTGAGTAAGAAGCTTTAATATTTAAGCTTCTAGGGGCATCCAATTTGAACATGAATTCATGAAATACAACTTCAAGGTTGAAGTTTTTAGCCCTCGATGTTGATAAAAAGCTGTGAAAGTTGACTCTAGTTTTAGTATCTTATAAAGTATTCACTTATCTTGAAGTAAAAGGTAGAGGCAGAACCATAATGCCTTTCTAAAGGAGCGAATGAAAAATAGTTTTGAATAATGTCTACGATATCAAATTGTCAATAGGACCAGAGCAAACAAAAGAATGCCAAAAATACCATCCTAACACAACCACAAGGCTCCAGGGCCACCCAATTGACATTATAAAATCCCAACTAATATTATGAAATACTTATTTTTATTTTTAAAAGGAATAAAGTTATCAAGCAGCGCTTTTAAAACATTGATTCATGGTGTTTCAGGATTATTTGGTTAGTGGACTTGATTGGATCCAAAATTGAGTTATCGTGGGATTCAATTTAAGGCCTACAAGTGGAGTAAGGTGCAAATTCCATTTAGTTTACGGTTCATTTTGACCGAATTACTTAATAAGTGGTACATTCTTGATAAGTTTAATTCATTTTTTATTTTGATTTGGTTCTATTTTATGTTCATCTATACTCGTCTTCATACATAGACTTTTAGGGCATTTTTTAGTTATACATGTATTACTAGCTATTTATTGCACCATTGCATGCATATTTATACGTTTGATCCTCAATGTGAGGTTTTTAGTTCTTCTCTAAAGGCAAGCAATGCTGAGATCGACCTTAAGCTATTTGGGATTGACCTAAAATTCAAATTTTAAAATTATGACTTTTCTCTTGCTCTATGGTGAGTCTTCTTGGTACATATTTGCACAACTTTTGTTGTCTTAGTATTTAAAGACATTCATTTATGGAATGAATTTATATGAAAAATCAAGAGCCTATTGATTAAGAAAAAAATAAAAAGAAGTAGAGTTGTGGAATACACTTGCTATTCACTAGTTTTTGAAAGTAGGTATGTGCACATAAATTATATCTTCGTAGTTATATAGAAAAATACACAACAATGATAATATATCATAACAATGATTTACATGGGGAAAACCCTTTCTCAAGATTAATTCCAAAGCAATTCAATGTGTTATTAAGTAATTAAAGATTAAAATAAACTTGTAGAGTTCAAGCTTTTACAAGCGAATCACTAACCAAAGGTTTGAAGTGATTTGACAACATAATAATCCATATAAGATTCAATATGAAAGCCTTAATCTTAAGCACACAATAAAAATAAATAATTCACAAAACGATTGAACGGTAATAGGAAATCTAAAACCATCCAAAAAAATGTGATGTTTGCATCCTTAGTCAAAAGTCTAACACCCATATTCTAAGATGAGTTCATAAGGTAAAAATAACATGTTTATTTAATTAGGCATAAGTTAGTCATTATCTATTGATTAACATCAACATTCTATTTTGGCTCTATTATTTTCATTCAAAGATGTCTTATGTGTTGAATTTTGCAACAGAAGACTGCAAGGTCAAACAACAATTTAGAACACTTTCCACAAATGAGACTATCAAGAAAAATATGCCATATTCTTCAAAGGCAAAGATTACAAGATGAAAGTACAATGCATAATGATGTACTTGTATAGAGAGCAAAAAAATACCCCGAGTTGAATTTAGAACTAAACTGCAAGCTTGAGAAGCCAAAAAATGCTTAACTATAGTTCATATGGGTTAGTGAGTTATGAGTTGCTTAAATAGAAAGAGTTGTGTAGGTGCAAGTGTAGGTGGTGTTAAGGTAGGTAAGGTTGGGTAGGTAAGATGAGTATTGGTGGTTGTGCTTCCTTCCCTGTTTGTTTCCATCCCTCGTTCTTCGTTTCCTTCGTTCCCTGCTTCCCTCCCCTTCAAGCCCCAAATTAGTGCCGAGAATGAATGGTGAGATTTTGCAATGAGTATAAAATTCAACCTACAGGTCACATGTCTTTAAAATATTGCTAACCTAGAAGCACACTAGCAAAAAAAGTATGGCTAATAGTTAAAATGCTCTAAACCGCCCTCCTCTCCCTCTCCCCCCCACCTCTAAATGCATGTACAAACCTAGAAGCTAAAAAATGCCTAACTATAGCTAACCTAGAAGCACACTAAGTGAACTTAAGCAAAAAGTATAGCTAATAGTTAAAAAAGTATAGCTAATAGTTTAAATGCTCTAAAAATGCTCTAAACTAAGGGTAAAATAAAAAACCTCTAAATGCATGAATGCAAGATGGGCCCCGATAACTAAAGACTTGATGAGGTATCCATGTACAAACCGATGCAAATCTCTCACAAATAGAGAAAAAGAGAAAAAACTAGTAGGAGAAAACTCCTCTCCAAAAGAGAGAAGAAGAGAATGAAGGACTAAGAAGCCTCCAATAAAATAATGCCCCAAAAGAATAGGAACATGAACATTCTCAAAGCACAAAGAAGATGCAAACAACTGTCAAAAGATAACTGTTATAGTGCTGAATGAAAAACCTCCTCTAAAACAAGATGATGATTAGGACACAAAAGATAATAAAGATAACTGTTATAGTGCTGAATGAAAAACCTCCTCTAAAACAAGATGATGATTAGGACACAGAAGATAATAATTTGCATGAGTTCCCCCAATGACACTACGAGAAAAATCAGATGGCAAACAAAGGTAAAACATCTGTTAGTCGAAGGTACAAATGGCACATGAATATACACGAGTGACCCCAACAACACTGCTCAACTGTGCAAGAGTAAACTGCTAGTTGAAAATAGAGGTGCCAATAGTTTGAAAAATTGAATAACTGATGATAGATTGCCTCCACAAAATTGGAATGCAAGAGTGTTTATATTATAAAAGCTCCATCCCACCAAAATACAACCACTGCATCTGGCTAGTACATAGGAACAAATATTGTATATGTAGCTCACTCCAAAGAGAGACCAAGGAAGAATTAACACTAATAGTAAAAATCCTCCATAATGTTGACAAGGGAGAGGCATGATAGGTCCACTAAAACTGTGTCACCAAATGGTGTATGAAGGAGAAAATGGATGTGCACAAGAAAGTACTTGTAATTAAAAAAGGGTATGCAACCTATGTAGACACACATGGGACATGAATATCTAGGATTTGATGTCGTCATGGAGGGACACTCACTAGACAAAGTTGTGATGACAAAACAAAAGACACTACACAAACCCCCATAACACTTTATAATACAATGCATGTACAAAATAAGGCACAATAGAATGTGCAAAATCCCTAAAAAACCATACACGAAAGTGACACTTTATCTCAGTGTGTCTACAAACAAATAAGAGTCAAAATGACCAAGTAATCAACCATAAAGTGAAAACACAAAAGATTGAATAAAAACTACCCAAGGTAAAATCTGGAAAAAATAGTAGCAAATATGAATAGAGCATTGAACTAGCTTTTCAATGATATTTGGTTTTTGGAAAATGAAATCTAAATGTGCAAGTATGGCCCCAAAAGTGCAAAAAAGAGAGTTGACTTCAATAGCTTGCTACACTCACCAAGAGCAAAATTAGATCAAACCACTTGCAAATTCAAATAGCACTCTAAACAAGCTTTCCAATGATATGCAAAAGTAAAAAAACGAACTCTATATGAGCAAGTTATGGTAAAAAACCAACTGCATGTCAAAATGGACTTTGAGGTTTGAAATGGTTTCCAAAAAATTGGAACTTTTTGAAAATAGAAGCTTTCCAAAAATAGAAAGTTTTTGAAAATTGAAAATTTCAAAAAAAATTTGAGGCCCGTTTTGCTCTAGAAGCTAATTAAAAATCACCCACTTCCAAATCCACATAAAAAGACAAACTTGGAGACCCTACAACGCTTTTGAAAAAAAAAAAATTCTAAAAGCTCAAAAAAGGGTTTGTTGAACCCACACTCTTACACCATGTTGAATTAAACTTGACTTTGATACCATGTTGAATTTGGCAACACAAGCCTGTAAGATCAAACGATAAATTAGAACACCTTCCACAAATAAGAGTATCAAGAAAAATATGTCATACTCCTCAAAAACAAAGATTATAGGATTAAAATACAATGCATTAATGATGTACTTATATAGAGAGCAAGCATGAGGAGCTAAAAAAAGCTCAACTATAGCTAAACTAGAAGTACACTAAGTCAATTTAAGCAAAAAAGCATAGCTAATAGTTAAATGCTCTAACATTATGATGTGTCATACCACATCATAAGTTGGTCAATAAGTAATTCCATTTTACAACTTTGACGTGCAATAAATGTTTTTACATTTTTAATATGAGACTCCCACATTTAGAAGGCCAAATCTTTTGATTTTGGAGGCCGTTTGGACCTTTTTCTTTTTAAAATTACGGAGTTCAAAAGAACTTTTTTTTCTATATAAAACATTGAGACACAGAATTATATTAATAAATAAAAATATTTACATAATTGTAGTCATCTATACTTGCCCAAACCTTCAGGCACACACCAGAAATTCAAAATACCCCTACCCACGTACATCTACAGGGAGCTATTATGCCTCGTGAGAAAAAGACCCCCAAAAAGAATCCCCATTGCCTACACCTATTGGGTGCCAAACGTGGGCACTGCAGTTTACAAAATGTTTACATAATTAAAGGTAGAACCAATAGAAACGACGGCAATACAATTATATATGTTCGGCTATGACGTCCAAAGGCACTCTATATCAGAAGCCAATCAAAATCCAAAACAAAGCTTCATATAGAAAATTGATGACCCTCGAACGAGACATCCCATGCCTATCTTGCCGTGTTCGAGTCATGGGTGTCATTCAAAATACAAAACTGAAGAGGCACCATTACCTTAGGTCATTCATCTTCATAAAAGGCCTCAGAGTTGATCACCTTGGCAAATTCTTCGAGCCAGGGAGAATCATCATGCTCAATCCCTACCACTCGCCATAGGAAGTCTCGTCCAATCGTAGCCCACCTCCGATGTCGCTCCAACCTTTGCACGTCGAGACCAAGAATGAAAGGCTGGCAGGCCACCACCGTATCAAGCTCAATCAATCTTAGAATGTTGTCTGGCCAAGGAATACCAACTCCAGGCTCAACGACCACAATAATGTCAATGTTGTTGACCAACACTTTGGCTTTGAAGATGAGATGTTGGAGCGACAGAGTCCGGACCTTAGGTTCCCCTAGGTCGAGTAATGATGCTAGAAACCATAAGGAAATGTCTGTATTGACCTTATGCTTGTTAGTGGTAGCAAAAACTCCCTACCCACTACCATCCGAATGGCCTCCATGGTTAAGACTGCAGGTGCAATGCATATCGACTCTAGTCATTGATCTGAAATATACCCCAAGAAGGATATCTGTCTTTTGTTGCATTAACGCAGGCAGATTAGAGTCTCCATGGTGTCATTTGATGTTGAAACGTGCTTTGGCTAGATACTTATAGTAGTATTCTGGCACTAATACCAAACCAACATTGCTGACACTGCTAAGGTTATTAAGGTCTGCACGAGGGGAGAAGCCACATGAACCTTCATTTTGTCTCAACGCAGGAAGCAAAATCAACTTTCGAGGCTTGATGGGATTGATTTCATACACCGCCAGCCCAACACCAATTCACCAAAGAGCCACAATGGTCTTGCCACAAAGCAGAAGTAAATGCGTCCTATACCAAAATCATCGTAGGAGAAGCCTGCTGCCGTCGAAAAATGTTAAACGAGTATTGTCAATCCATTGTTTTGTGATTTCTTAAGGATGCCAGCCTCAGCATCCATCCAATCCATTTATTCTCACTAAATGTGTAGGAGCCCAAGAAGGAAATGTCAGAGTTCTCAAATCGGAAGCCCATTTGATCTTTAAGTGTCATATTTGAAATAAATATAGCCGCCAGCCAACGATTGAGATATCTATATACAATTTTTAATTCCCTACGACATATGGACCAATCGACCCATATTCCTTCCAATTAACCGCCCAATTGGCCATGATGTCAGCTTCCATATTCGCCTCTCTATAAACGTGGTTTAAAGTATATTCCTCAAAAGAATTTAAGAGGTCCACAATCATGTCCACCAAAGCCCTTAGCCTCCAATTGGATGTGGAACCCTTCCTCACTACATTCAATCTTGGCAATATTCATATTCTTGCAAAGTAGAAGCCCCTAGGTAAGGGCATTCAATTCTGCCATTCAATTCTGCCACATTGTTATTGTCCTCTTTCAAGGGGAGTGCTAGTTTTCCAACGATCTCCCCATCTCACAATTTGATAATGCATCCAGTATCTGAGGGCTCTATATTTCCTCGTGAGGCTTCATCGAAGTTGAGTTTATACCACCCATGTTTTGGTGGTTGCCATTACTGTTTTCTTGCATTGATTGTCTCAATATCGCCTTCCCCAACAAACGGTGGAATTATGAACCATTCTATTTTAGCCTGATTTTTCCATCCCAATCTTTGAATTTACCCTTCTTATTTGTATAAGCATCAGTTCTACTATTGGCAACTTCAACCATAGCCACCTCAACTTTGTTCAGGTAGTACACAATTGGCATTTCTTTATCATCGAAGATCCTCCGATTTTTCTCCTTCAAGATTTCCCAAATTAGTAGGGAGGAGCAAATGATCCACAAGCATCCCAATAGTCTTGATCCCATCTTGATCGACCACTATTTAAATAGGCTCATGATGTCATTCAACAAAGCCATAATCCATCCAAGTTTGGCACATAGCTCATGATGTCATTCTTAAGAAAAGGGACATCCCATAAGTTCTCCACAATTTCTTCCTCATTTTTATAGAGCACACATACAGTGGGACCTTCATATCCCTTCCTCTTGAACTTTTCCGCAATTATGATTTCCTTTTGGATTGTAGCCCAGGAGAATACCCCTACCTTAGGCATACAGTATTTGCTCTAGCATAACTATGTTGAATTGACTGATATATCATGTTCTTCATTTTCAACCACGACTCTATATCTATCTTTTGCATTAAAGCGGCCAGTCTTTGGACCGACCCAAATAAGTTTATTAGTTCCATTTATGGACACTATCCTTTTGCAAGAGACAACAATCCTCACCCAATCTTTCTCAACCCTAAGCAAGGGTAAAGAATGGAAATCCTTCCATTTCCAGCCTAGAGTAGCGTCATTTTGATGGAAGACAACATAATCTTTCTCTAAATAGCCCCAATGTCATTTCAGGTATGCCTTGGTATGGTTTGCCTCAATTTTATTATCATTGCTAGGATATCCACCCTAGGAATCCTCCCAGAAAAGCGCAACTACCCCATCATGTATATATTAGGACAAATAGTTTGTGATTACTGATTTGCAACTAAGCATGAAGTTCCATACCCTAGATCCTTTGGGAGGGTTAGCAATCTTGAGAATGTTAGTTGGATGGTTGTTGTTTAGGTATTTTTCCTGTAAGATTTTTGCCCATTTAAGTTGTGGTTCTTTATACATCCTCCAGGCCAATATGACCCCTAGTGCCTTATTCTACCAGATCTAATCTTTGGGTCCCACACCCCTTGGTCCTTCGGCCTATAAACTTTATCCCAAGATATAAGTGCAACTTTCTCTTTCTCTGCTAAACATTGCCAAAAGAATCTTCTCATCTTTTGCACCAATAAATGATTTGTTCTCGATGTGAGGGCCAAATATGAGAGCAAATAAATGGGCAGTGAAGAGATGACTGTTTTGAGCATAACTATTCTTCCTGCACATGAGAGCCATCGAACCTTCCATGCAGTTAATCTCTTATCCAATTTCCCTTTCAAGGGATCCCACAACTTGGTGTTTCTCAACACTTTGTCCAAGGGTATCCCAAGATAGTAGCAAGAAAATGAACCTTTCTTGAAGTTGAGGATGTTAAATATCTCTACCTCTTTCTTTACGGGCACCATAAAAAAGAACACCTCAAATTTGGCCTAATTTATCTCCTACCTTGAAGCCTTGGCATACTGAGCTAAAATCTTGAGTTATCTAGCTTCTTTCCTTTTTGCAACCCTAAACAACATTGTGTTGTTTGCAAATTGTTGATAGGTGATGGCTTGAATGTTACTAGCCCCTTTAATCACCTCAATCTGTCTAGTCATTTGTGAGACCCTAAGTGCCCTATGAAGAGCGTTTGCCATCATAAAGAATAGGAAGGGAGACAATGGGTCTCCCTTTCTTAGCCCCCTTAAGGATTCAAAGAATCCCTTTGATGATTCATTCATGAGAACTGGAAACCTGGGGCTAGATATGAAAGTAAAGATCCAATTGATCCATTGTTTGTTGAATCCAAAGGCATCTAGAACCTTGCAAAGAAACCTCCATTCCACCTTATCATATGCCTTGTTTATGTCGAACTTTATAAGCATTCCCAAGTCATGGGTATTTTGCAGGGAATGTATCACTTCTTGTGCAATGATAACACTATTTAGAATCAATCTTCCTGGGACAAACCCTGTTTGTTCCTAAAAAATGATGTGAGGCAGTAGAGTCTTCAACGTATTTTCTAGAACCTTAGCCATAATCTTATATATTATGCATAAGGAGATTGGTCTAAATTCCTCCAGCCCTATGGCCTTCTCCTTTTAAGTACAAGCATGATGAAAGTGTAATTAACCCCTCTTTTCAATCTACCAGAGTTTCTTGTAGTCTCCAGAGCCTTTGTGAGTTCCACCCCCATGATATTCCAACACTTGTGAAAGAAGTCAATCGAAAATCCGTCCGGTCTAGGGGCTTTATTTGGGTGCAGTTGTTTCCACCTCTTCAATTGAGAATCCTACCTTCAATATTTCATTTTGATTATCCGTGATGAGTTTGGGGATGCAGCAGAGAAGGTCCTTCTAAGACATGTAATCTGAGCCCTCCCTATTGTTTAACAAGCTAGTGAAGAAGTCCACAGTCCTTTTCACAATCTCCTTGGGATTCTATGGAGTGATCCACATTCTTAGGTTTTGAAATTGTGTTTAGCTTCCTATGCTATTTTGTGACATTATGGAAATACTTGTTGTTCTTTTCACCCTCCCCAATCCAAGTCTCTTTGGATTTTTCTTTCTAGAATATCTCCTCTTTAGCAAGAATCTCTTCATAGTCCCTCATTAGCTCTTTTTTCTTTTTGAAAGCTAGTATGATCCATACCATTCAAAATGACCTCCTCATTTAACTTTCTTAGTTCCTCCTCAATTTTATTTTTGGTGATAATGATGTTTATGAAATGATCCCTATTCCATTGGATTAGCTTCTATTTAACATTCTTCAACTTAGAGACAAAGTAGAACAGTTTAGAGCCTTCAAATTGCTTTTCAACCCACTAAGATTCAATCAGGTTAAAGAAGTTCTCATATTTTAACCAACCGTTCTCAAACTTAAAAGGGGATCTATTGGGTTTCTCATCGCCCATAATAGTTATCTTTACAGGATAGTGGTTTGAGCCCAAACAAGAGAGGATAGTTCCATCTAGAGTGAAGGGGAATTTTGTTAGATTGCCCCTAAAGAAAAATCTATCCAATTTTTCAACAATGTTGTTGAAACCCAATCTTCTATTATTCCATGTGTACACTTGATTTCCTAACTCAAGCTCCAAAAGGTTGTTTTTTGAAACCCAATCACCAAAGTATTTATGAGATTGACCCAGTCAAGCAATGCCCTGTCTTTTGTCTTGTCTATGAAGAACGCCATTGAAATCTCCCCCAATTATGCTATGAGGGAAGGGATGGGACTCCATGAATCCATCCAACTCGGCCCATAGTTCTCGTGTTTTGAGACAAGACATCGATCCATAGACATTAATCAACAAAAGTTGCAAATTGATGACCAAGCATTGTATCTTGCCACCTATCCAGTGCTTTCCTTCCCCTAGTTCTCAAAGCTCATTGAAGATGAATTCCAAAGTACAGTTGGCCCTCCAAAAGCGCCATCCAATTGGACAACCTCTACCCTCCAACACCTAAAGTCCTTTACAAAGGATTCAACATTTGTGGTGGATAATTTGGTTTCTTGTATCAATATGACATTATCCTTGGTCAACCCACCTTGCGCTTGATCAAACATCTTTTGTTAGGGGTGTTTAAGCCCCTAACATTCAACGATAGGAGTATCATGGCTCCTAGAGAAGGGGGATACCCTTCCCTAATCCCATTAACATTGTAAACTTGAGTTGATCTTTTTCTTCTTCGTCTTTGCTCGTTTGTTCATGTATGGACTTCCTTCCAACCTTCTTGCTCATCCTTTTTCCAAAACCTAGTTTTCCTTTAGTGGAAGGGATTTGTAGGATACCTAGTTCTCCTGCTCATTTTGTTTCCCTGATCGTATGATATTTTGATATTTCTATGCAAAAAGAAGACCTTGCTCTCTCGCTTCAATCTCCTTCCTCCATCAACTATTCTAAGAAGGATTGCTTCTTTTTCTCTATTTCTATGTTGGGAGCCTGCTCTGATTCTAAATTCATTATTGTTCCCTTGATATTCCAAGGTATTCACAAATAGTGCCCAATTTTGAGAATTCATTATCCTTCTTTTCCAAGTTGTCATCCTCCTTGACCTCCACTTCTTATGTATCTTGCGTTCTTAGATGACCATAAGGACCCTCTTTCACAATCTCCCCTTCCTCAATCCCCTACTCCTTCGATCCCCTATCTCTATCAGGAGTTAAATCCCTTATAGCCATGCGACGAACATCAACTTTTACCGAGGGATTTTCCCTCATTCATTATTTTAATGATCTGCATATTTATATCTCTTTGGATTTATGATACTTTTCCTAGGAGTTGAATCAATTCCTTTCCTTGCCATTCTACCACATCCCTTTCATTTTGGTGCCTTTGGATAGGAGGGCATTCCAATGTAAATTGTGGCTTGGTCTGGTTATTAGTTCCAACCTCTTGCCGATGTGTAAGGACAATTTTCTCTTTTTTGTATTATCACTTTAATTGATCTCCACCATAGGTTTCTTGCCCTTAGATTTCCCCAACTTACCTTTCCCCTTTGATCTATTCAATTCTGCAGCTAGATTGGAGAATGACATATGGTTGGTGGCCTAAATAGGGTTCTTAAATTTGTAGGGACTTTTGGTTTTTTGAGCCGAGCAACTTGTTTGAAACCCTTTCCCTAAAATTCATCTACTCCTTGAGGGGTTTGTGTCAATTTCCGCATTTTCTAACCACCTTCCCTTGTCTGTAATTATCTCCAGATCATCTAGGGTTTTCATATTCATGTCTAGGTTCACATAATTTTTTTCTTCCGATCTTATTCTACTAAAGAAAAAGTCAACCTGCACACCTATGAATGAGCCCAATTCCTCTTCAATTTTACCTAGGACTTCCATACTCCAATACTTGGAAGATAGATCCTTTAGTTTGATCCTTATGAGGAATTTCTTAATGATATGCTTGTTTGGGTTGAAGGTTGGCTCCCAATCTAAATAGTAAAAACTAAAACCTTAAAAAACAAAGTTTTTTCAAACATGATTTCTATTTTTAAATTATCATCCACACATTCTATGATAAAGAAACCTTGATAAATGGATCTAATTCTTACTCGACAGGTAAAAGAATCCACCCACTAGTTCATGATCCACTCAGAAGGGCTACTCATTCCACAACATTTAGTGAAGAACGAGCAACTACTGAGGTGAGCCCATGTTGAATCTAGGATCTTTGACTTAATGAGAAAGGCCTTACTTCATGTATCAACCTTTGCATCTTGGTCTATCTTATATTGATTTCATCGTTATGATCCCAAGACTTCCCAAGCCTAGATCTTTCATACTCCTTTCTAAGGCTATTTTTTGTTTGCCCTAGGTTTATACCCTCGACCTTCCTTCCATACTTTTTTCTTCTGTTGCCAAGGTTTCCAAGTGTTTCCTTGGTTTTCTGTTTTCTGTTCTTCATTATGAGGTGTCACTTCTAAGAGGTATCCTATTTGATTTAATGGCAAAAGGAGGAATGATAAAAAAATAATTGCAATTAAATTCTTAGAAAAATGTGCCTTTCGCATTTTCGCGGGTCATTTCGCTAATGATCATTGATGAGTTCAAAAGGATTTATATGTTAAGTATTTGGGAATCAATGTCAAACAACTCAGACTATTTGTTTGACTAAAAACAACTTCTATAGTCTAGAAATTATTAATATTATTTGTTTTATAGTGTGATTATTTTTTAATAATATTCTTAGCATTAGAAGCAAGAGACACTTTTCTTAGCATCTTTTCACTTGTTAAAACATTTGTAGGAGTAAAGGGAGTAATGACACTATCAACTAATGTCTAAGGGTTGAGAGGCCCATAGATTTACAATGCCATCTAAACTTTTCTGCACTCACTAACTTTGTAAAGGTATTTACAACATGTAGAGTGTGAAAAGTGAATCACTACAAAGGATAATCAAATACTTTGAGGACTCAAATTTTGACCCGCCACTCAGATAAGCCCAAAGATAACTATGAAATTTAGGTTTACTTTCTTATTATTTAAGTGTGCGTTTTAACTACGCACATAATTTATCTAGGTTCAAAGAATTTAGAAACCAAAAGTATAGATTGTTGAGGTCTTTTGGGCAATCTAACTAGCTCTATATCTAGGACATTTGTATGGTGCATAGATGAGTGTGGTGTGCTAGCATCCATATAGACATAAAAGAGAATACTATAGGAAAAAAATAGCTTCTTCACTTGTACCAACACACATAAGATCAAATAAATATGTTGAACAACTTTATAGGGGTTTGCCTTAGCCAAAATCTTGCTTCGGTGTTCCCACCCACAGAAACAACCAAGACAAAGATATGGATAATATACATAAAACAATAGAATGAACAAGATTCTATAAGATTATATGCTTGATAAAATTTTAAAGAGTTACCAACCCTCAAGCACAAAATCCAAGTAGCCTATTGGTGCAATGAAGAAGCAATGATGGTGTACAAAGTAACAGTGACATCTTTGTAAGATGACAACGAGATTGCAAATAATCACTATAGTAAGGAAAATGATGGATAATATGATGTCCAAGGAAAAGTGAGAGTGCTAGTGTGAATATGAGAGAGTTGTGAGTGTGAGAGAGTTTGTTTAAGAGCTATAAAATGCAAGAATGAAGTGAATAGAGTTCAAAAATTTGAATTGGAGGTAAAATGGAGAGATTTTGGAAAAGGCAGATGATTCCTAATGTCGACGTAGGTTGGCAGAGACATTAAATTACCAAGACACAAAAAGTATAGCAACCTATTGAATAGCACAATCCTAGGTTTCATAGGACACTAGTGTGTCACATAGATGTCTACATGGTGCACATCTGTCTTGACAAAAATCATACCTAATAGTTGAGAATTTAGGCATGTGGGACATTGAGGGATGTTTTGGACCAGATTTTAAAATTAACAACATAATTTTCTTAAACATATCTATAGGGAAGAAATATGTGCTTTGAAATTACACATGATGCAATTTACGATATGACATTTTGCCCTTACTTTAGCAAGCATATTGTTAAGAGAAGATGTGATCTAAAGTAGAGAGTAGAGATTCAAGAGTATTTTTCCCAGGATGTGAAGGGGATGCAAATTCCTCTCTCCTTGTAGAGTTTCCCCCCAGGGGAGAGACCCAAGTTGATCCTGCATAAAAAACTATTAAGTTGTATTACCATAGAAAAGATACATAAACGTGTATATAGAAAGGTCTTGTGGGTTGCTGCATGCTATATGATGGTAAGATGGATGGATGCTTACATATTCTAAAAATATACATATAAGAAAGTTAAATAAGCTATAATGTGAATAGATGTTATGTTATGAAAACATCACGAGATGTACCCATGGAATGCTACCTTGCAACATATAGCACATAGACTCACAAAATCAACAAAAGCATGCATAAATGAGATAGGGGGATCTTAGTATTTAGGGTTAGTAGGATTCATATTTGTAGCATTTGTATATAATTGTTTATTAATCATCATCATATGCCCAAATGGTTCAGATAGTGAAGAAGGATCACATGAAGATAAAATAAAAAAATTGGCTAAACATGGAAGCCTAAATGCCTTAACACTTTGCATTATCCCAAACATCAAAAATCAAGGTATGAAGAAAAGAAGAATGATGATACAAATAGAGAAAGTGCAGTACATATTTTCTTCATTGTATCCAAGTACCTATGAGGGTATCTTGGGCCCTTCAAGAGATAACATAAACATATATAAACAAGTACGAGGGAACACAAACAAATAAACAAACACTAATCTAAAGACATGAAGATACACTACTCTAGTCAATCACCTCCAACAAAACATCATTCTAATAATCTTGATCATAAGGGGAAGGAGGGAAAGATCGTAGAGCATAATGGCCAAGGCAGTACCAAGCATCTCATCTATAGCAACGACTAGTATGAGGTTCCCTCAACATTCCCATCCACTAGTTTATGTGGGTTGAGTGTCAATCATCATGTGAAGATAGTTGACAACGCTAGAATGCCCTCTAGAAAGTAAAACATGCACTTCTTGGAAGAGTAGTGAGGTAAATCAACTAAAGGTTGCGAAATGGGAGTTGAGATGCTGAATTCGAGGAGAGGGGTAGTGATGAACTCTAGAGAAGGCAAAGCCTTCTCAACTACAAGAATAGAAGAAGAAATGAGAGCCAAAAGAGAAGACTTCTTACAATGGAAGCTGGGGATGCATCCCTCCTCAAACTACGTTTAGGTAGCTAATATGAAATATTCACATAAATTATGGCAAGTTGAAGGACTTTGGGAAAGATGAAGATGATATTGAGAAGAGGAAGAGAGGACAAAGTCACACTAGACATGACCTTCATATGGAGCTTGTCTATGTGTTATACGAATAGAGTAACATCAAGCAAAGAGGTGATAAGAGGTGGCTCCAAAGAGGGAGAAATGAACACTTGTAATCTTTTGGGGTGAGGTTCATCAACATCTCTCAAAGAAGTTAGAAGAAAGATGGAAGCAAAATCAGAAACATGAGCAAAGACAGAAAGAGAAGCAAAAATTAGAACATGAACAAAAGAAGAAGAATTAGGAGCCGAAACAAAAATACACATCCTCAATCTTTTGTGTGGTATCTCATTCTTGAGCAATTACCCTTGAATGATGGTTACAATCATGCATAATGGTTGCAATGTAGATGGGGACCAAGAATGAGATCTTGAGAAGACTCCATAATAGCGTGCTCCATAGGCGAAGTCATCTTAAGCTATTATTGATAGAAGATGAGGCTTCACAAATGGAACAAGAGGTTCCATGGACACAAGGACCTTAGTCATGACTATGAGGGCCTTTACTCCTTTTAATTTGGGAGACAACGAAGGAACAAGAGGAGCCATTGAAGATTGCCACATAGATGTTGCACGTGAAGGACCAATCAAAGAAGAATGCTTACCCTTTCTATACAAAGTAGGGTGAGTGATTTCAAGAAGAATGGGAAGCTTAAAAACATGGGATTTTGACTTCGAGTGGCATTCCTTTTCTTGTGTTACCGAATAGTCAAAGGAATAGGAGGCATCGATGGAGGTTGCTAAGTCTTATAGGAATAAGGAGGTTTACGAGTGGGAGTAGACTTGTACTTACTCCCTAACAAAGGAGCTAATGAAGAAGCACATTGTTGTGCAAGAGAAGACCAAGAAGGAGCTGCAAAAGGAGGTAGGGCTGAATCAATTGTTGATTCCTCAGTCTTATACTTGTAATATGCTTTATATAAAAGATTTCCATAGTGCAACTTGGGCCCCACTAGAGTAGGTCATAAATGGTCAAGAGAGTAGCCCCACGTGAGACTAGTGACTTGTATCTAGTATCCTAGATAGTTTGCATAGTACCATCATGTGAAAACTTTAAACATTTGTGGGCTACATAAGCAATATCATCCACGAAAACCAACTAAGGAATGCCTAGTTTCACTCTGAATAATTCATATTTTGGAATCATGGCAAATATTGTAGAGACAACATTAGGTCCCATTAAGAATGACAAAGAAAAATATCCCAAAGGAAGAAGAGAAAGACCATCATGAGTATAGATGATGGCTTGTGACTCGACATATATCACCCTATACAAGCCATTGATGAAGAGTGTCTCCTTTGTGATAATATTTACCTTGCAGGCGCAATCAACCATAATGCCAGTAACAACATTATCATTGATTTAGAAAGTATGTATAAAGGAGAATACTCTCCTTAGAACAATGAGTCATTATGTGTAAAAGATATAACAAGTATCCTAACCTTTTGACTAGGAGGGGAGATTAGAGTGATAGTCACCATGTTCACATACTCAAAATCACTAGGTGGAGGAGTAGAAGAAGCGATGATGAAGTTATAAGAATGAGGTAGAAAAGGATTTGTATTGATCTGCACGTGATTTTTGGGTTTAGCAACAATTTCATTTGAATTTTGTTTCTTAACACCTAGCTGAATGGTACTAATATCTATGTGGTCTTGGATCACATGTCTTAGATGCACACAATATTTAGTTTCATGCCTATACGCTCAATTATATTGATAGAATTTAGAAGCATCATACCAACTAGGGTATGAATTTATATCAAATAGAGGTCTAATCTTTGGGAGGGTGATCAAATTGTCCTTTAGTAGTTTCTGAAGCACACTCAAGCAAGAATCAGATAACTTCATAAATATCTGATTTCATTGAGATCCAAGCGTGCCTTTCTCAGTTTTTTGAGGAATTGTTACTACAGTTTTACCTCTTTATTCGTCTTTGACCCTCTAGAAGAAGACATAGCTCCATAATTATTAGGACATGAGGACGAGGTAGAGGCTTCGTACTACATCAATGCCTGCTAATAATCGCATAGTGTTGTACATAAATGTGCAAAAAAAGGCATTCTATTAGAGAAACTCATTCCCATAACACCAACTGTAGACTTCCCATGAACATCTATTATATATCATGATCTGGTAGAGTGTAGGGAATTTGTGATGATTTAGACTGACAGTAAGAGATGGAATCAATTATTTTCATTAGGTTGTTTCTTACAATGGATAAGATGAGCAATGGTGACCTTGGATCTAATGTTTGCTTGAAACTGTTATAAGAATAGATTCATATGTTGATCAAAAGATAATATAGAGTTGTCAGACAATGAGCATAACTTGTCCAACACAGTATCCTTGAGGGATTGTGGGAATAGCTTTGCCAAGAGATGATCTTGATGCAAAAATTCATTGCAAAGCACAATGAAAGAATGAACATGCATTTGAGGATTTCCCTTACCATTGTACTTATCAAATTTCAAAATCTCTTATCCCTTGGGGCATTAGTACATTTAGAATAGTCAAAGAAAGAGGGTTGCGATAGTAATAAGGTGTTAATGTGGATTGCTTAGCACTATTGGTTAAGTTGGTAAGATGGGACAATTTATGACCCATGTTTTGCAATAAGGTGTTCAAAATTGGATTAGATGGTAGGGGAGGTGGAGGCAGATTAGCTGTTGGAGTAGAAGCTTAAGTTGTGGAGATGTTAGTTGTGGAAGTGGAATTTGTAGAGCCCCAAAGGATTCTGAGATATGTTAGTTGTGGAAGTGGAAGCTTAAGATGAAATGCCCCAAAGGATTCTGAGATATGTTAATTTCATGGATATTAGGATTCATAGACACATTATTTGTGTTATTAGTAGAAGATACAAGAGTTGTTATAGGATTAGATTCTAACATATTCTTAGGCATTGGGAAATTCAAGTAGGTGCTAGTGATGTCCAAATGGGTATCATGAGGGTAATACAAAATAGATGTGTACGTAGCCACACATGTCTCAAATATGTTGGTCAATGCATAAAGCAACTCAAGGCCCATGCAATTTGAGATAAGCAAGTCTCCTAGAATATTGATAGTAGGGGCCATTTGAGTAAACACGCTATCATGATTAAGGATGTTTCCAAAGTCCCTCAAGTTATCTTCCAATGACTACACTTGCTCAAAGGGGACCTTAAGAGCTTACTCATGGTCTAAATGAGGAGACTCAGGGGGAGTATTTGTTTGAGAATTTGGTTTAGAGTTTTAATTTGAAGAATTTGTGAAAGTATGATGGAAATTATGAGAGTTAGGATCTCAAAAAACATCAGACCGGTTTGGTAGGAATGTATTTAGTTTGAGGTACATTTATTCTAAGCTTCTTCTAACTATGTTCCCAGAAGTTGTAGACTAGGTTGTGAATCTCATGGAAGGCTATCACAACACGCCGTCTTGTGAACCTTAGAAAGTGAGAGAAGAGGACTTGAGAAATTTTTTTCTTGCTTCTATTTAAAAGGATTGTTTGTTTTGTAAAATTTTAAGCAAAGGTGACTTCCATGTGGGGTTGACCAAAATGTAAATTAGGAAAAGTGACCACTATGAAGGATAATCAAATGCTTCGAGGAATCAAATTTCAACCCTCCACTTGGAGAAACCCAAAGATAACTGTAACCTTCAAGTTTACCTTCTTATTAACTAAGTGTGTGTTTTTATTACAAAACTATCTAATGTCTCGAGACTTCAAAAACTAGAAGTATAGATCCCTGAGATCTTTTTGGTAATCTAACTAGCTCTTTGTCTAGGACATTTGCACGATGCATAGATAATAATGTGATGCACTAACATCCCATACAAACATAAAATATAGATTAGTCTAGGAAACACAAAGAAATATTTACAATGTTCTAATGACCAAGGAAGTGTGAAATACAACTAAACAACCAATTTAAATGACTAAAATGAAAGATATAAATAGAACTAAATAACTATAATGATAAGGAAAAAATAAGATTTCACCAGATATGTCAAACAAATTCACAAGCTTCTTCTGACTAGCTTCTTCACTTGTACGTGCACACATAAGACCAAAGAAATATGTTGGGCAGTTGTATTGGGGTTTGCCTTAGTTAAACCCCACTTCAATGTTCCCACCTCCATGAATAACCAAGGAAAAGATATGGATAATAGACATTAAACAATAGATTGAATAAGATGCTATATGACTATATGCTTAGTAAAATCTTTAAGAGATACCACCCTTTAAGCAAAGAAACCAAGCAACCTGCTAGTACAATGAAGTCTATGGTAAAAGTGACTTCTTCATAAGATGACAACAAGAGTGCAAAATATAACTGTAGCAAGGGAAATGGTGTATATTGGAGTATGCAAGCTGAATAGAGAGTGTTGGTGTGAATATGAGATACCTAAGAGTGTGAGAGAGTTTGTTCAAGAGCTGTAGAATGCAAGAATGAAGTGAATAGAGTTCAAAAAAATTGAATTGGAGGTAAAATGGAGAGGTTTTGGCAAAGGTAGATGAATCTCGATGTTGGTGGAAGTTGGTATAGGGATTACACTACGAAGACATGGAAAGTGTAACATCCTAATGGCTAGCATAGTCATAGTTTTTATAGGATGCTAGTGCATTGCACGAACGTCTGCATGGTGCACATTCATCTGGACAAAAATTGAACCTAACGGTTGAGAATTTAGGCATGTGGGGTATTGAATGATTCTTTGGATTAGATTTTAGGATAAAGAGCATAAATGTCTTAATTATAACTAAAGCAAAGGCATATGTGATGTGAAATTGCATAGGATGCAATTTCCAACATTACACAACATTATGTAAAGTTTTAATTTTCTCTTCCATCCTCTTCTTTCCTCTACTAGGACATCACCAAAATGGTATTGAACATTAGTATTATTCATCCTTGCAAGAAGGATGAATTTCTTTTCTATATAAATGATACTCTAGTATCTCTGTATGTAATGTCCACCAAGAATACCCTAGAGAAACTAACCAACAATCTAGAAAAATAGAGATAATTTTTTACAACACAAAACTTAAATTAAATGCATACATTTAATTAACATATTACATAATCTTAAGTACACAAGAGGAATTAACTTATAAAATTTAAATTTAATTCCCTAGGGTAACTTAACAACATTGCTTAAATGAAACATAAGTAAACACATGTACAACATTAATTAGCATTGAAGTATGATTTTCCCGTACTTGAACTAATATTCATTTTATTACATAATACATAGGAAAATAACCATTTAAGCCATTGAATACTTAATCATGAATTATAACATATTTAACACTCCTAACGCATTAAGTTCATTTTAATACCCATACATCAAATGTTCCTACATTAATAATCCTAATATACAAGATTATTCATTCATTCCTAACATATAGAAAATATTCTTTCTATATAAAAGAAATCACATAAATTATCATTACATTTATTAAGGCATCTCATACAAACTTACATTACAATGATACATTATCCTTTACAAATAGAATATCATGATTAACCAATTACATGACTAAATCCATATTACCTATTACAATGATATTTCATGAACTTATAAAATAGATCACATCTGCTCCATGAATCCATAGTACAAGAACTGAGAAGAAGAAGAAGCATCCATCACACACATGAACATCAGACGAAGAAAATATCAATGGTAGAAGACATCAAACCACCTGACCATGTGGAACCAAAAAGGTCCACCCCCGTGCTTCGAAGAATGACATAAAGCCCCACACACATTCTAGACCCTAGGATGACACCTATACAACCATTGAAACACATACATACACATAGACTATAACATGGTGAAAGACAAAAAGATAAGATATAGGCTTAATAAAAAAATGTAAACTCATTAGAGGCCTCACATAACACAAAGGTTAAGGTCCTAGGACACACATAGGGGAAAGTTTCATCACATGCCATCAACAAGGGTTTCCCTGGTAGTCTCTCACTAGAAACCGATGCCCAAGTGACACCCATGAGGAACCAACTCAACCTTTTACAAAGACAAGGGAGTATAGTAATGCCAACAAGGCCTTCCCAAACTCATCCTGAGCCTGAACTAGTACTCAGGCCATGATCGGGGCACACAATTATCTTGTTTATGTGAAAGCTACCAAATCCCCTAGATTAATTAATTAAGATTATCACCTGTTTATGAAAACTTCCAATGAGATTCCCGGACAACCACTTAGGGCCCTGACACCCACTTGGAAGCCTCTCCCCCCTAACATGCTCCTAAAACCTAGGGTTCTAACATAACCAAATTCATAGAAAATCTCATATAACTATAACATACTCATCACCATGGTTCCAGATCAAAATCAGAACTACAACAGTGAATTTGAATCACAATTCAATTCCAATTCCAATTCCAATTTCTTCTCAGCATAATCATAATGAAAACCATCAAGCTTCAATGAACGAACACTTATAAGAGACAAGAAATTACCCAAAACAATCACAATTAGGCAATTTAATCATTGAGAGGAGACACAATAGAAAGTCAAGGCCCCAAACAAGCCTTTGGTTTGACCCGATCCGAAACAAACTCCAAAAACTAAGCCATGAATGGAAAAAATGCATTGTAGCGCATCTGCTAATTGTTTTAGTGCATTTGCTACTTACTCTAGCACTTTTACTGACTCTTTTAGCACCTTTACTACTTAAACTAGCACATACACATATTCATTTAGTGCTTACTAGATACAGATTAGCACAGTTAAGGCACAAAGTGATGCATTTAAGACACAGACTGGTGCATATGCACATAATTCTAGCACCTTTGTTCTCTATTCTAGCACACATGTGACAGAGTCTAATACACGACATGAAAAGACTTAAAATCCATTAAATAACTCCCGAATGACTCAAAAAAATAAAAAATATGACATCTACCCAAATAAGATGAGGGTGATTACTGTCCAGACAATACTTTAACAAACATGAAATCAATATATCAATCCACAAGACACTAGTTATCAAAATGGCTTCAAAAAAGGAAACGAGAAAGAAGTAATCTATTCATCAAATCATTGAAATACAAAAAAAAGACCCAAAAGTTTTTCCAAAGCTTTAAGAAATATCATTTATACACATAGAAGAAAATCTTTATACAAATTTGAAGCAAAATGCACAAACACAAGAAGATCCACCAACTTGGATTAAGGAAGGATTGGTCAAAGAGCTTGAGAAGGTGGCGTTCTCACAATTAGACCTTCGCACAAATGATTCACACACAACAAACCCAACTTTCTCCAATGCATACATAATGGCCAACCAATCCATGCAAACTCCTCAATTCCACACCCAAGCACACATATGAAAACTTCTTTAATACAAGATCAAGAAAACAACCTCTGAATCCAACATGTAGACCATCAACACATCATTTCACAATTTCTTCTTTTTGAAAACCAAAGCTTCCAAAAACTATTTCCATGAAAAATCCTTTGGAAAAACTTCATAAACTTCCCAAAACACCAAAAGTACATGAAAGACTCAAAAATCCATCCTTTCCTCTCACACTGGAAGTCAAAATGACAACTTTCATTCAAACACCCAATCAACCCAATCAATAATTAAAATAAAAAGATGATAATGACAATTGCTAATTACAACTCCCCAATAATCATAAAATGCCAATAAATAATTAATTTCAAAAATAAACATAGATAATTAAATAACGTAATTCCATAAAACAACATTATATATACACACACACACACAACATTATTTATTAATTTACACAAAAGGACTATGCATAATAACAATTACTATGCATAATAACAATTAATTAATCACCACAACTTAGTAAAGTAAACCCAACACAAAGATTAAATAAAATACAACATACTTAAAACATAACACCTAACAAGGTAACTTAAGCTAAACACTAGACTAACAAGACACCGACTAGGTTAGAATGTGATAGGAACTTATGTCACCTCTAATCATCTGCCATTGGAGAAGCCCATGCCCAGACCTTTGAAACCAAGTGGATTCAATGCTTGGTGTTTATGGTGAAAATGGATAACAATAATAACAATATTGAAAGGCTAAATGAATTCAACCACCAAACCCTAGCCTAACAACAACAAAGATCCACCATAACATATGAAGATTACCTAAGACAATGCAAATCAAATGAAATCACAAAGATTATACCATCACATATCCAATAGGGTTTTGATCTCCATTCTTCCCATCTCCATTGATCTTGCTTGATATATTTGCTCTCAAATTTTATATGCACAAGAGCTCAACAAAGAACGGAATGTGGTTGCAAGTAGGATCGTAATGTAGTCAAGTCCTCCAAATTGTCGATTAGGGTTTGATAATGAAGAAAGCATCTCCTTATATAGAAGACACTATAAGAAATGGAGGGTTAAGATTGAGAGGTGTAAAAAGAGAGGTCGGCTAGGATTAGAGGGTAGGTAGAAGAAATAGCAAAATAATGAAAGAGGTAGGTAGTGTATGAATTAAGAGATGAATGACATGTGTCATGTGTAGAAAAAGCTAATGAATTAATTAAATAAATAAGGATTTATTTAATTAATAGTAGAAGTGGGATCAATTAACTAAATAAAAATATTTATTTAATTTAGGAACAGGGATAATTTAAATAAATAAATGTATTTATTTAAATGAGAAATAAGGCTAGAAGAGGATAAATGAATTAATTAAATAAATAAAGATTTATTTAATTAATAGAAGAATTAGGCTTAGATAATTAAATAAATAAAATATTTATTTAATTAATCATGACAATTTTAGGTGTCTACATTTTGCCCCTCTTTGAGACAATGCGGCTTGTCGCGTTGTTTCAAAGAAGATAAGATGAACTGATACAGAGTTGCCCTAGTATGGGAATAATATGCCCCCTCGAGAGATTGGATGAAAATGTCTAAAAAGATTGCAGACAATCTCTCGATAAGAAAGAAAGGCTAGAATGGATTGACAGGATAAAGTGACAGAGTCACGGGATGAAGAATACTGACTCGGGAAATGAAGGCGAGGGCTAGGGTAGGCTATAAGATAGACCACGGGCAAAAGACATCCTCATTGTCATCCACACCCTTACGAGATCACAGTGCAGAGCGAGAAAAGAGCAGCAGCAGCCAGTAGCGATGGCCTTTGTACATAGATTCAACCGTGTTCGTCGATTCCAGAGGCCAGCAGAGGTAGGAGAGCCGGTAAGTACCACCAAACCTCCTCGTACTTTCACGTATTTCAATTTTTTGTCATTAATGCTCAGTAGGTAGCAATAAATGCGCTAGGAATGGGACTTTAAAAAATGCAAAAACATAGAACCGCGTCTGTGTCGGTGCCAGGCGCGTCTGTGTCCAACAGGTGCGTTTGTGTCGGTTCCAGGCGTGTTTACGTCTAGGACCGCGTTTGTGCTTGATGCGGGCGCGTTTGTGCTTGATGCGGGCGCGTCTGTGCATTTAAGACGCGTTTGTGTCCTGTAGGAGCGTTTAGGTTCCGAAGTCGCGTTTGTGCATGATGTAAGCACGTTTATGTCCAAAAAGCGCGTCTATGTTGCAGAAGCACGTTTGTGCAGTCAAGAAGCGCGTTTATGAGTTGAAAGTGCGTTTATGTCTTAAAATGTATGGTTTCAGTCTTCTAGGTCAAATCAGCAGTTCTGTGAGGAACATACGCTGTCGATTGGATAAGCTGTTGAGAGGATGCACTCAAACAGGTCCTCTAGGAAGACTAGGATAGTCAAGGCACTTTGTGATGAACAGGGAGCACCAAGATAGAGTACTTTGTGATGAACAGGGAGTGCTAAATGTGAGTAACACTTTGTGATGAACAGGGAATGTCACACACGTAGTACTTTGTGATGAACAGGGAGCACTACTAGGATAGATAGCAACACTTTATGATGAACAGTGAGTATCACTAGGATAGAGAACCATATGCATTTAGATAGCAAGTAGGATTTTGTGATAAATAGTGAATGCCACGATAACTGACATGATTGATTGTTTGACTGCAGGAGTATTTGCCGATGTTAGAGTCACGGGAGAGATTCCCGTCTACACAGAGACTGCGACCAGAGTTGTCATTAGAGGACAGAGCTGCGATTGAGGAGATGGGCCTCAGACATGTACTGTATGTGCCTGAGTTTCGGGCAAACATGGGTTTGCTGACTGCACTGGCGGAGAGATGGCACTCTGAGACTTGCACTTTTCACTTGCCGATGGGGGAGACGACAGTGACCCTCGAGGATGTATACAGGATTTTGCACATACCGATCGATGGAGAGCTGATCCCATACGATCGAGATGGAGACAAAGAGGTGCTGAGACGGGTATTCCAGGATCCCGGGCTAGAGATGAGAGCCGGGCATGTGGCATGGGATACCATGACCGCGACAGGACTAGCTTTGCCAGCTGTGATCGGAGGAGCCATCAGTGGGTTCTTGTGTCCAGACAGGGCTACATGGGGGTTGGCAGTTGGTTGGGGAGGAGCATTAGAGATATTGGTGACGCAGCACACCAGATATGTGTGGGGTCCATGTGTCCTGGCACATCTGTATTATGAGCTGCACCAGTTCGTCTACCATGGATCAGTGGGACTGGGTTGCGGAGTGACACTGCTACAGGTGTGGGCATATGAGCATCTGCCGATCACACGACCTATACACTTCAGGGGCAGAGGGCATGGACAGAGCTTTGTACACCTATATGATATGATCACCTCACAGCCTCGGATTGGCAGGTTAGAGCACTGGAGGCGTGTGATAGATGACATCGATGTGGTCATCTGGAGGCCGTACCTGGGGTGCGAGGAGTGGGAGGATGACGCAGTGGAGCTACTGTATACATTCAGGAGCAGATATCTGATTGGGCGGATGCCCTACATACTGGAGAGACAACTTGTGGATAGGGTTGGGAGGCAGTTTGGCAGGATCCAGAGGATGCCACGAGGCTCGGGTATGTATGCCCGTACAGTCAGGGATCAGGCACAGTTCGGGCCATTGTTATCGTATGATCAGGCCATCACACAGCTGACAGAGATGATACCCCTACCCTGGGATATGTGGCTGGAGGTTGAGGATGCAGGCATGGATGCAGAGTACTCCGCGTATTGGGCAGAGCATCCGTTTCCACGGTTGACAGATCCGGGAGAGCTGCTGGAGGGAGAGGTTGGAGGGGATGATGATGATGATGGTGGAGGAGATGGAGGTAGGGGCCGACAGAGGCAGAGAGGAGTAGTGGGGGAGAGGAGGGTAGCACCTCGGAGGGAGGGAGGACAGGAGGGACCAGCCCAAGTGGTGGTGAGGGGTCGCGGTGGAGTGCCCCTGCAGGTACTAGCAGCGCAGGGTCCTAGAGCACAGGGACCGAGATAGAGACAGGTGCAGGGACAGAGACAGGTGCAGGTACCCAGGCATGCACAGAGACAGGTACCTGTTCAGGCATTGAGACAGGTACAGGGGGAGGCACAGGTACAGACACCCGTAGAGGGAGAGCCACAGGTACAGGCACCTGCAGAGGGAGAGCCACAGGCAGAGGCTGAGGGTGGGGATCCCGAGGAGGATGAGCTGCTAGAGCTGAGGGAGATCTGCCAGGGCTAGGCAGACGAGATCTAGGAGTTGGAGAGGGAGAGGGATCGCCTCAGGATCAGGCTCAGGGACACTGAGTGGGAGAGGGACCAGGCTATCCAGCGATATACTGAGGCTGAGACAACTCTGAGGGTAGGGAGGTAGGCGGCAGAGGACGCAGGGGCAGGCTACGCATATGTCTTGCGAGCCGGAGAGGAGATTGGTTACTGGAGGGACCTCTACTATGGTGCAGTGCCAGCGGATCAGCGGGCGAGGAGCTTCCATAGACCATCGCGGACAACGACGGCTACAGGAGGGAGTTGGAGGAGGCAGGCATCTAGTGGTGGGGTCATGGGTCCTCCACCACCACCAGGGAGGCAGGGTGATCCTGGAGCGGGTCCTTCTACAGCTCAGCGTCCGTTGAGGCCAGGTGGCTCCGAGGGAGGGAGTTCATCATAGCCATAGAGGGCTCCCCTTTGTATCAGTATATGTACCATTTTTGTATTGTAGACACCTGCGGGTGATTTTGTAGCCATATGATTCTTTTGACATCATTGTATCATGACACATTTGATTATATATGAGAGATGATTCACCATTTTTGTGGCAGCTATATGCATGTGTACCTTATGTGATGAGATGTTCTTATGTGATGTTTGTTTTATGATATGGATGCTTATATGATGCAATGCAATATTTTTGTTCTTTTATGTTTTATATGGGATGCATGATGCAAATGTGAATGTATGTAATGCAGATGAATATGATAATGCAAATGCAAATTGTGCTAATAGGTGTTGTGTGCAGGATGTGATGCAGTTGTGATATGTATATGTATGTATGAAATGCTTATATGTGGTGATGCAGGTGTAACTATATGAAATGCAAGTGTTTTTTTGGTGTGTCATTATACTCAGTCATGTGATAGCGGACTACGCGGACTCAAGAAGGACGATGGAAGTTAGTCAAGAAAGGGGGATGGAAGACAGAAGATATGAAAGTGAAAGAGCTTCTTGTGCGTTATCATCATTGAGCTTTATTATGGCAAAATAGGTTATGACAATCGAGGTATATGTTCGACCCAGAAAGTCATTGTACCTATTTGCATGGAGATAAGACAGTCACAAACAAGGAATGCCCTAGTTCATACTAGACTCACAGTGTCCTCATATCCTTGGACAAGTCATAGCATTACTAAAAGACAATCCACAGACAACAAGCAAAATAGGTGACGATACCCCATCCTCGCCTTTCTAGTCAAAGACATCCTGGAGATAGAATCTCTAGTCAGAGACATCCCGGAAAAGATAAAAGACATGTCACCAGAAAGATAAAATCAAAAGAAAACCAAGACTCGACACCAACATCCACTGTAGTCCTCAAGTTTAGTGTCTCTTGTCACTTGTATAAGTCATGTTTGATTGTGGTCACAATGTTCACTTTCACAAAAAGGATAGATTAACACTGAACCATATGTTGTCTGAGTCTGTTGAAAGATTTGATTTGTTGAAGCCCATTGTTGCTGCTGTGTCTCATCTGAAACTGACTGAATCCATGAAACTGATACTTTATTGCGGAGAAGATGAAACTTTATTGCGGATCTGTGATGCAAATGTTGCTTTATTGTGGATTGTACGCGAATAGACTGAAGGAAGTTGGAATAAACTGTACTCCTCGAAACATGTGATGTTCTCAGTTCCACACCCATCACTAGACATAGGATTTGCCTTGGCCACAGATAGGATCTGATTTATTATGGATGGAAAGGGATGTGAAAAGGGATGATCATTATGAATGGCTAACCAATCTTGGGTAGATCAATAACAAGCCATGATGGGAATGGGTAAGTTTATTATGAACGAATAGGTTGTGAGTGTGTGCAAAGTGAAGGATGAAAGTGAATCCTGAAGGAGGGAGGAGCAATGTCTCTACGCATGGCGCTGGGAACCCAGTTTTCACCATGGTACTTGCCTAGGGCGCCACCGAAGTGGTTTTCACCGTTGGACGAAATTATTTCTCTTTACTTTTTTTTTTTTTTTTTTTTGATTTTTCAATGTTTTTTGTGTCACAAGGCGCCTGTTTGCCAGGTTTTCACCAAGTAACGATTTTTTTGTTTTATAATTTTTTTTGTATTTTTGAATTTTTTGGATTTTTTTGGATTTTTTGAATTAAGATATTTCGAAGAGCTATGTGTAGAACCTGCGAAGATGCATGCTGTTGATAGGATCCTCCAAAGGTTCACCTTCTGTAGTTGAGAGCTGATATGCCCCAGATCCATATACGGCTGTGACGATGTAAGGACCAAGCCAGTTTGGTTCAAACTTGCCCTTCTTCTCTCTGTCTTGCTGATTCTTGGGGTTTTCTCTGAGAACTAAGTCACCTACCTCAAATGTGCGAGGCTTGACTTTGTGATTGTAGCTGCGACTCATTCGCTGTTGGTAAGCCTTGAGATGATTAAAAGCAATTTGTCTCCGTTCATCCAACAGTTCTAGTTCTTGTAAGCGAGAGACCCTGTAGTCTTCATCAGTGATGATGTTTTGCAAAGAGACCCGTAAAGAGGGTAACTCGACCTCAATAGGCAAGATGGCTTCAGCGCCATAGACAAGTGAGTAGGGTGTAGCTCCTGTAGGTGTGCGGACACTTGTGCGATAGGCCCAAAGTGCAGGATTGAGTTGGATATGCCAATTATGGCCAGCGTCGTCGACTGTCTTTTTGAGGATTTTAAGAATTATTTTATTAGACGCCTCAGCTTGGCCATTACCTTGGGGGTAATATGGTGTGGAGAAACGATGGGAGATATGGAAGCGCTCACAGAGTTCACAAACATCCTAATTTTTGAAGGGACGCCCGTTATCAGTGATAATGGAATTAGGAATACCATATCGGCAAATGATGTAGTTCAGGATGAAAGTAGCAATTTGTTTCCCAGTGACTTGTGTGAGAGGCACGACTTCAATCCATTTTGTGAAATACTCTGTGGCTGTGATAATGAATTTATGACCATTGGAAGAAGGAGGGTGGATCTTGCCTATGAGATCGAGTCCCCACTGACAAAAGGGCCAAGGAGACGCAAGTGGTTGTAGTTCTTGTGCTGGTGCATGTATGAGATCTCCATGAATTTGACATTGCTTACATTTCTTGACAAACTGATATGAGTCTTTTTCCATATTGGGCCAGTAATATCCAGTCCTGATGAGTTTCTTGGCCAAGGTAGGACCACTAGCATGTGGACCACATATCCCTTCATGCACTTCATGTAACGCAATCTGAGCTTCATCGCTTTCTAGACATCTAAGAAGAGTGCCATCTAGACCTCGTCGATATAGGATATCAGCTAAAATGACATATCGAGAGGATTGGCGAATGAAAGTGCGGCGTTGGTTGTTTGATAGATCAGGAGGTAAGATATTGTCGCGAAGGTATGTGAAGATGGAACCATATAACTGGGATTCCGGACCAACAACACATATCATTTTAGTAGGAGTGATCTCATATGACGGAATCAACAGGTTGTCTACCAAGAACTCATAGCAGGTCTCATTCTGCGGTAGATCAATTAGTGAAGCAATTGTAGCCATGGCATCTGCAGCGCGATTCTGTTCTCTTGGTATCTGCTCAAAATCTATCTTTATGAAGTGCTATTTCAAATCATCTACCAGTTGTTTATAAGGCATTAGTTTTTCATCTTTTGTTTGGTAATCATCAGTTGCTTGACGGATAACAAGTTGGGAGTCTCCAAAAACACGAAGTTCCTGGATTTTCCATTGAACTGCAATTCTTAATCCAGTTGTTAATGCCTCATATTCCGCTATATTGTTAGTGCAAGGAAATGATAAGCGGTATGACTTTGGTATAGAATCGCCTTGAGGAGTTATAAAGAGAATACCAGCTCCTGCCCCATGCTGTGTGTATGAACCATCAAAATATAATTGCCATAGCTTTGCATGTGATATTGTTAGAATGGATTCATCTGGAAATTTTGAATTTAGAGGAGCATCATCTATCATGGGAGCATCTGCTAATTGATCCGCGATTGCTTGTCCTTTTATTGATTTTCTATCCACATACTCAATGTCGAACTCACTCAATATCATTACCCATTTGGCCAGCCGCCCAGTAAGTGTAGCTTTGTTGAGAAGGTATTTTAATGGATCAATTCTTGCAATCAACTTAGTCTTGTGAGTGAGCATATAATGTCGTAATTTCTGTGAAGCAAAGACCACAACGAGACATGCACGCTCGATCGGTGTGTAGTTTAGCTCATATCCCACCAATGTGTGATTGATATAGTATACTGCTTTTTCCTTGCCGTCAGCAATTTGTTGTGCTAAGAGTGCCCCCAGTGCTGTTGGAGTAGCTGAAATGTATAATAATAGTGGTTGATCTGGAACTGGTGGCATCAGAACTGGTGGATTTAGAAGATAGTCTTTGAGTGTCTGAAAAGCTTGTTGACAGTTATCATCCCATTTGAACTTGATGTTTTTATGTAGCAGGTGCTGGAAAGGATTACACTTATCTGCAAGTTGTGCTATGAATCTTCGTATAGACTGGAGTCTCCCTTGTAAGGATCGAAGTTGACTGATATTTCTGGGTGGTTGCATTTCCAAGATAGCTTTGACTTTTGCTAGATCCGCTTCAATTCCTCTTTTGGATACAATGAATCCTAGGAGCTTCCCAGAGGTTATTCGAAAGACACATTTCTTGGGGTTTAATCTTACCTTGTACTTTTCCAATCGATCAAAGGCAACTGAAAGTATGTCCAAATGTGTATTTCTGTCTATTGATTTGACCAAGAGGTCGTCAACATAATCTTCCACAGTTACATGCATGAGATCATGAAAGATAGTAGTCATAGCTCTTTGATATGTAGCACCTGCATTCTTCAGCCCAAAGGGCATGACATTCCAATAGAAAGTTCCCCACGGACAAGTGAATGATGTTTTATGTTGATCCTCGGGTGCAATTCTTATCTGATTATAGCCAGAGAATCCATCCATTAATGATAGCATTTCATGACCTGCTGTGAGATCAACAATCAAGTCGATATTTGGTAATGGGAAGTCATCCTTTGGACAAGCTTTGTTGATGTCTCTGAAATCTGTACATATTCTGATGCTGCGATCTGGTTTACTGACAGGTACCAAATTGGAGATCCATTCGGGATAATCAATTGGGCGTATGAATCCAACATCGAGTAATTTCTCCAGCTCTGCTTTGACTAGTAATGCCACTTGTGGATGCATTTTCCTTAATTTCTGTTTCACTGGCTTTGCCCCCGGTTTGACTGTCAAATGATGCATTACCAAATCCGGATCCAGTCCAGGCATATCAGCGTATGACCATGCAAAGTTGATTTGTCATTCTTTGAAGAAGCTTATGAATTTTGATCTTTCGGACTCTGTTAATGATTGAGCCAGGAATATGTTGTGTGGAATCTCTTCTGTACCAATGTTTGTTTTGATAGTCTCCTCTACCAACATAGATGATTTTTCCTCATATGATGCTGGGAGAATGTTGAGCCTTCCATCTTCAGGTGCCTCAGAGAGGTTTTCACCCTCAAATACGTCCTTTCTTTTTACTTTTTTTGGGGTCAGATAGCGCCACAGTGTGGTTTTCGCCATAAGACCCTTGATTTGTTCTTATTTTCACATTTTTGCGACTGGAAGGCCCGATGCCCTCACCAAAGTATGCCATGTTGTTGAGCTCTATGATGTATCCTGCTTTGTGGTCTCCAGGGGGAAGATCATTTCGTATGCCGAGGTAGTCGATAATGGCTTCGTCATTTTGAAATGTATCAAATGGTGCTGGTCCTTCATGATCCCAGTCAATGAGTTGGGGATGAACAAGGGGAAGGTCTTTGATGTTTTCAGAATTTGCAGGGCGAAGAGTGAAGATGTGGTTATATTCGGGTATGTCGAGGCAATCGTCAAGGTCATCGATGGCACTTTCCTCATCAGTTTCGATCGCGAGCGAATCCAAATTGTCATCACTAGTAGCGTTTTCCAGGACAGGTGTTCTCATCCTATGTGATTTTGACCTAAAACCTTGAAACAAAGACTGTGGGAAATCCCTATGAGTTGTTTCTTGACCAACTCTGAATTTTTTGTAAAATTCCTCTTCTTCTGTGGGTTCATCTGGCTCTCTGAATGTCTCGGTGAGTTCGTAGTCACTGGAGGATTTGTCTGAACCCCATTCCCATTCGTTGGAATTTGTGGAATAGTAATCTTCTTGTTGAACTTTGGCAACTTTGCTTTGCGATGCCTCTTCTATCCTTTTAGTGTGTATTTTGGAAGTCAGAAAACCAAGTCCCTTTGAGCGTTCTCTTCTTATGGTCAATTCAGGTTGTAGGGGTTCCATGACGCCTTCTTTGCGTAACCCAAGAGGGCTTTTTCCATCATACCCTAATTTTTGTAGAATCTTGAAGCCTTTTCCATATTTGTCACAAGGTATATTGATCTGATCATGTGTGTCCTCTTCAATGTCTTTGTAGAGCATTTTGTATAAATCTTCCTCTTCCAATTTGCCCCATCTTTGAAAGGTAGTAGGATCCCATTTGAGCGTCATGATGAATGTTTGCTTGTTAGAATGTGGCCTTCCAAATTCTTTTGGAGAGCTCATGACTTGTCGTAAATACATGGTCTGATTTAAAGTGTATTCTCCCATGCCTTTGTCTTGAAATTTGCCTTTGAGTTCACCTTGTTTTGATGTCAAAGATTTTAATGACTCAGGGTCAATGTATGCCGAAGAAGGAACAGCTTCACGATTACTGGGAATGATGGTCTCCGTATGTGATCTCAGGTTATTGCAATATATGAATGGATTTGGATCACCGTTAACTGTTACCTCGACTCCATTATGAGGAAACTTAATGCATTGGTGATATGTCGATGGGACTGCCCTCATTTCATGAATCCAAGGACGTCCTAGCAATATATTATAAGTGAGATCTAAATCCAGGACCTGACAAACCACATCCTTTGTAACTGGCCCAATTCTTAGAGGTAAGGTGACCATGCCCTTGGATGAGCGTTCTTCATCATCATATGCCTTGATGGTAATTTGATTTTTTGAGTTCATAGCTTTATCAGAATATCCCAATTGCTTAATGGTGCTCAATGTACAAATGTTTAGACCAGCTCCTCCATCTATCAGGACTCGCTTTATTCGATGCTTGTGTATGAAGGCTTCAATATGTAATGGTGCATTATGTGGCTGACTTATGGAGGCGTCATCAGCTTCTGTGAATGTAAGGGAATGTAGAATGGAAAGATATCCCACCATGGCTTGAAACTGGTCCACGTTCAGATCAGTAGGGACGGCAGTGTCTCTCAAGATTTTGTCAAAAATAGCCTTATGAGCAGGGGATATGCGTAAGAGCTCAAGGATGGAGATGAGCGCGGGTGTCTTCCCTAACTGTTCTACAAGGTCATACTCAGGTTTAGTAGATGAAGGATTGGTATTCTTAGTGGAGGCACTTGGAAACGTAATCTTACCTCGACAGGTTGTAACATGACATTCGGAGGTAGATTCGAACGAAGATCCAACACCTCTTAGGACAATCTTAAGTCGCTGAGAATGATTCTCAGGATTTTTGTTCTTGATAGTAATAGTAGAGATATGATTGTCCATCGAGATGTGGTTGATAGTTGAGTCATAGTTGTAAGGTGCTCTAGTATAGTTGGCTTGATCATCTGTGGCTTTACCTTTTCCCTTGTCATGCTTTGGGAATGGTTCCTTAAACATCTCATGTTCTTGATTAGATGAATGTCCCTCAATCTCAATGTCACCTCTATCAATGAGATCTTGCACAATATTCTTCAGTCGATGGCAATTTCCTGTCTTATGTCCCTTGCTCTTATGAAACTCACAATACTCATCATCATTCCACCAATTTGGTTTGACCTTTGGTTCATACGGAGGAAAATCTGGAACTGTGATCACTTTGTTTGCCACTAGCTTTTTGAAGACTGATTCAAGTGGTTCTCCCAATGGAGTGTACTTCCTTCGTGATCTGGAAGTTGTTTGAGTATTCACTTGATTGTTTGTAGAACTTGATCCTGAAAAGATGAACTTGGGTCTCACTGTATTGGCATCAACAACACCATCGTTGACTGTTTTCTTGTTTTTATTCCAAAATCTTGGCTTGTCTTTTCCTTTAAAGTCATCCTTGTTTTCTTTGAATATCTTGATGACTCCTTGTTCAATTAAGACCTTTTCTGTTGCTAGTCCCTTTTCAATAACATCCTTGAATGTGGACAAACAAGCTTTCCTTAGATCATAGCCAATATCCTTGTTAACGTTTTGAGTGAACATTTCTACCATTTGTTTTTGTGGGATTTCGCAAGAACATCTGCTAGCTAGATTTCTCCATCTTTGTAAAAATGTTGCGAAAGATTCTCCTTCCTTTTGTTTCGTATTGCACAAGGTAGTAACTGAGACATCTGTTTCTATGTTGTAAGAGAAATGCTGAATGAATGCCTCTGCTAAGTCACCCCATGACTTAATACCAGGAGGTAGTTGAGAAAACCATTCCATAGCTTGATCTCCTAAGCTCTGTGGGAACAACCTCATCAAGTATGTTTCTTCTGCTGCTACCTCTATGCAGGCTGTGAAAAATTGTCTTATGTGTGCCTTGGGGTCTCCTTTCCCTCTATACTTGTCAAATTTTGGCGTCACAAAATGTGCATGAAATGGAGGCATTGGAATGCTCTTATCAAAGGGATAAGGACATATATCTCTCATAGTGTATGTTGGTTTTGATGTGCTCATGTCCTCCATTTTCTTTTGTAGATCTCTTATTTGTTGTTCCAAATTATTTTTGGGAGGAGATTGATTTCTTGTAGCATACCCTGTATTTGAAACACCCATTTGAGGAGGAGCTTGTTGCATGTATGGATGATACTGATCGTAAACATGTCCATATGGAGGTCTATATTGCTGCGGCATATATGGAGCACTTGGCATGACTTCATGTTGAGGGACCCCATATCTATTTTGTGCATATATACCATATTCAATAGGCATTTCATTTTCCATTGTGTTGCCCCCAATTTTGACATGAGGTCTCCTTGTGTCAAAATTTTGAGGATGTCTTTGAGTATCTACTTGTTTTGATTGATCCATACCTTGAGCATGCAATTGAGCATATCTATCCACATAAGGCTTCCATGATGGTCTTCAAAGGTAAGTATCATATGTTTGAGCTTGTGTATGTGGTATTTCTGGTTTTTGAAGTAAAATTGATGGTGACTTTGGTATCATATTCGGTGCTCTATTTCCTCCACTATTTGGTCTCCTTTGATCCATGTTGGATTGAGTTTGTTGTGAGGGTCGACTTTCCATAAGTTGAGACATGTCAAAGTCATGAGGTATTTTAGCTCCACTCTGTGCCATCATGTGTAAGAAGTATTGTCTATCCCTCTTCATTATCTCTTCAACCAATCTATTGAAATGAGGATTCATTATGGATTCCTCTATATCTGCTGATTGTATTGAAAAGTTGTCCACATTGTCATTGTGTGTAGCATTGTTGTTTGTAGTGTTTGTGTTTTCCACATCTGGATTGTTTCTATAAACATCCATGTCTGGTAATGTAGTGTGCTCAGGATTATAAAATAAATCATTGTCATATTCATAAGAACTCATGTTTGCGGATTCTTGAGCTTCTTTAGCTATTCTCCTAGATTTTTGGAGGCGGGTTTCAACCATGAACTAGGTATTAACCAAGATGTGTGAGACTAGATGACAAATGAAAAGAGTATGGAAGACCAAGAGTTGTATGGAGTGTAAATGAGTCTGAAGTGTACTTGCAATGTCCAAAGTGTAAGACCAAGTATGTAAGTAGTAGAGTAGGTGTGACTTCCAAAGAGAGGATAGTTTCTCTTGATGAGGTAAGCTAACCTTGACTCTAAGTAAGACCAAATGAGACCCAAAGGTAAGAAACCTTGATGAGGGACCACTTAGCAAAGTGTTGTTGTATGTAGTATGTTGACAAAGTATGATGAGGACAAGCAGGTGACCTTTTGACTCAAGTTTAGACAAGTATGAATGTAAAATGAGATGTGAAGCAATGATGGACTGTATGAGACCCAAAGACAGGTTGAATGCTAGATGAAACCTGAAGAAACAACCTAGGAAGCTCAAGTATTCCGAAACTGATTTCTTTTGTTTGTTGGACTCTGAAATTTTTTTTCTTGCAATTTTGAACACAGACGTGCCTGTATCCTTCACAGACGCAGTTTCCTGACATAGATGCTACTATGTTTAACCCAGACGCGCTTCTGCGATTTTTTTTTGTTGATGATTGCTGGACTGTAAAGTTTTTTTGCCCTTCTGGACACAGACGCGACTGTATACTGCACAGACGCGATTCCCAGACACAGACATGTCTCTGTTCGACACAGACGCTTCTAAAAACATAGACGCTATTCTACCCTTCACAGACGCGCTTAGATGACCCAGACGCGGTTAAAACAGACACAGACGCGTTTCTGTAAACTTTGTGCAATTTTTCCAATCTGTGAAATTGTTTTGTTGTGACCAAATCTGACTGTTTGACTGTTTTTCGTGACAAGAGGACACAATGTTGATGAGGACTCAATGTTTGCTAGTCTTTAGACTCCAAAAATGACTCCAAGAAAAGTGTGTTGTTTGGTGTAAAATTGTTTTGCATACACTTGAAGACACAAAAGACACAATGTTTTGTTGTTTGGTCTTGATTGTTTGAATGTTTAACATAAGTCAAGCACAATTCTTATGGCTGGCCAAGACAATAGTTATTGATCCCACATGGGGTTTTACCCCCGAGGCTACGCTATTCAGAGCGGATACTTAGATGCTTGACCTCACTGGCTCCACCCTCGGCACTCACTTCTCGGGTCAGCCAAGCATCAGTCCCCATGAAAACTCCCCATGGCGAACTTTGTATCTCTACTAAGAACCGTATGTGTGTGGGCCGCTACCAGAGGTCCGACCTCCTGCCCCAACAACTAGAAGGATTTGGGCCTCTAAAACAAAATGGTGCTAGTAAGGGCATCCGCTCGTGTGGCCATACATGCGGCACTTTCAGCTCTGTAAATACAGAAGGCTCCCAGCCGGTAGGGGTTACGCCCTACAAATGATCAAATAAATTTGATCAAACGGGTTTATGGGGAGACATAGTGTCGGTATGAACTAATCAGCACACGTTATTCATAGTTTTCACCATAAATATATTTGATTATAGTGGCTTGGAAGAAGATGGCTTTTCTTTTGCTACCACTTGGGTCATTCTCTTCTCACTAGTAGTCCTAATGACCACACGAGAAGACAGACCCTCTAAAGATTAAACAAAAAGAGCCTATTGCTCAAGACACAAAAGACAATGATTCAATTTTAGTGCACCAATGGAAGTGTTTGCTAATCTATGAAAACAAGGCACACAACAAAATTACAAAAACCCTAGCCAAGGCCCTGCAACAAAATTGTTAGTAGTTTGGGTTGTTTCAAATGATAACCCCTTCCTGCAAGCACACAAGTTAGGTAAATTTTAGAAAAACCCAAAAGACTTTGTGAAAAGGGGCCTTCAACAAAAACGTTTTTGCTCCCCAAAGCAAGCTGCACAACTTGATTAGCTAGATCTGCAAGGATTAGTGCAAAAATAAACCAGATCTGAAACCCTAAGCGCGAAATCCGAAAACCCGGATCAAAGAAAAATTGAAAATTTTCAAAACAGTAAACACAGACGCTGCTATACCAGACACAGACGCGTCTGTATGACACATACGCGGTTATGTGATGCACAGACGCGCTCAGAGAACACAGACGCTTTTTCCAAACACAGACGCGGGTAGAGACTTCTCAGACGCGGTTATAAAACACAGACGCAGCTTCCGGAAACCTACAAAATAAATTTTGACAAAAACACAGACGCGATTCCTGATCTCGCAGATGCTTCTGAAACTCAAAGACGCGATCCGAATGCTCGCAGACGCGAAAATACCTAAAATGCCGTCGGAAAATGTCTGATCTGCAACTTCTGAAATGCAAAATCTGCAACAAAAATGTTAAATGCAAAGGGACAAGAGTCCCACCGGGCGTGCCAAAATGTATATGGTGAAAATGGATAACAATAATAATAATATTGAAAGGCTAAATGAATTCAACCACCAAACCCTAGCCTAACAACAACAAAGATCCACCATAACATATGAAGATTACCTAAGACAATGCAGATCAAATGAAATCACAAAGATTATACTATCACATGTCCAATAGGGTTTTGATCTCCATTCTTCCTATCTCCATTGATCTTGCTTGATATATTTGCTCTCAAATTTTATATGCACAAGAGCTCAACAAAGAACGGAATGTGGTTGCAAGTAGGATCGTAATGTAGTCAAGTCCTCCAAATTGTCGATTAGGGTTTGATAATGAAGAAAACATCTCCTTATATAGAAGACACTATAAGAAATGGAGGGTTAAGATTGAGAGGTGTAAAAAGAGAGGTCGGCTAGGATTAGAGGGTAGGTAGAAGAAATAGCAAAATAATGAAAGAGGTAGGTAGTGTATGAATTAAGAGATGAATGACATGTGTCATGTGTAGAAAAAGCTAATGAATTAATTAAATAAATAAGGATTTATTTAATTAATAGTAGAAGTGGGATCAATTAAATAAATAAAAATATTTATTTAATTTAGGAACAGGGATAATTTAAATAAATAAATGTATTTATTTAAATGAGAAATAAGGCTAGAAGAGGATAAATGAATTAATTAAATAAATAAAGATTTATTTAATTAATAGAAGTATTAGGCTTAGATAATTAAATAAATAAAATATTTATTTAATTAATCATGACAATTTTAGGTGTCTACACTTGGTACTTGCATGCTGCATAACACCAATGTCTATATACAACATATATATAAACATAAAGTAAAGAAATAGGTGAGAGAGAATCACAACATCACATCCCACTCATAAATGAGTGATGTGACATCATCCCTTTCACATCCATAGTAAGAAAAAAATATGGCAAGACATAACATCATTAATAACGTCATCACATCTAATATAAACATGAAGTAGGATTAACACATACAAAACATCATAATAGATTAATGTAACCCACATCAAATGATAATGAGTAATATAAATAACCCAAAGACAACCCTAACATCATCATATTCCTAAGTATATCATCACCCAACATAGAAACATGATGTATCAAATTCAACATAGAATATCTCAACTGAAAAGAGTCTAAACAAGTCCATATATGTCCATCAAAAGAAAGTGTGACACAAAAGGGCACTACATCCTTCCCCCTAGGTCTAGGTTTACTCCTGAAAGCCTAAGAACAAATAGAGAAAAATATCTCTCATCCGCACTGCATCCTGCCATGTCACTAAAGACTCATCATTTAGGTCCCATTGGACCCTTACCTACTCTATGTCATGACCCCTAAGGGTCAACAACCAACACTGCAAAATGTGCATGGGCACCAAAGAAAGCTACCCGTCCTCTACTTGCAAGGCATTCCAATTCAAAAAATGGGTCACATCAGGGAAATAGGGCCTCAAAACTGAAACATGAAATACATCATGGATGTCTGTCAGGCTAGGCAACAAGGCAAGATGATAAGATACATGATCGATCCTCTCTAAAATATCAAATGGTCCCACAAAATGGGGTGACAAGTTAAAGCCTTTTTCGTAACAAATAGGACTCTTTCATGAGCAAACTATTAGAAACACCTTATCTCCCATCGAGAATTATTGATCCACACGGTGAGCATCCACATATTTGTTCTGCGTATCCCATGTCGACACCAAATGCTCATGAATATGACTCACCTGCTGCTCCATCTAATAGTTCTGATACTTAAAGATAAGTACAGATGCCAAGCTAATAAGATGAGAGGGGGGGGGGGTGAATCATACAAACTTAATCTTCCATAAAAACATCAGATTCAACCTCGGTAACATATACTTCAGTAATATAACCAAAACTGCTAAACATGCAAACTCAAAAGGATATAAACATCATAACACTCATAACACCAGATTTAACGTGGAAACCCAAATAGGGAAAAACCACTGTGGGATTTCGGACCCACTAAGAAATATACTCTTCTAGAGTATGCTCGGTTAAAAGCAAATCCTGTTAAAGATTCCAAACACATTGCTAGATGTGACTCGGTTAAGGGATTTCCCTCAGATCTATTAGGATCTTCACCTTGTTAGAAGTGACCTTGTTAAAGGATTTCAAACACTCAATCAGAATGTCACCTTGCTAGAGGGTTTTACAAATAAGACTGTTAAGTCCACTCGGTTAAGAGATTTTCTGTCACTTCACAAAATAACAGTAATAAAAATCTATCTGCAACTTCACATCTAAAATGCTAAAGTAGATTCTTATTTGCTCAATACAATATAGACATAGAACTAATCTTGTCCATCTGTTGGGCTCTATACTCTGTTATTCAAAATAGATCTTCAAGCTTATGTGCTCGGTATTCACTATGTAGCATCCCTATGCATACACTTGCCCGAATACAATGTTTATCAACAGTTCCCTATTTATAAACAATTCACCAACCACTTAATCTCCTTGATCACATTTCCCATGATCAATCATAGCCATCAGATCTTCAAACTTTGACCAGGTTCAATGTATCCTTCGATCTGAAAATGTTTTACCCCGCCTTGGAACTTGCATATATTTCTTGGAATTTGTGCTAGGCTATTGCGGTTCAATTTGAGTTGTAGATCTTCCTGCTGATTTTCCTTTGCCATAGATCTTTAACAACCTTCATTCACGACATACCAATCATTTAATCATAGCCAACTCATCAGCTTCCTTCATTAAATAATGCTTTTATTCATTCAATGCATTTTGTTATTACTCGGTTGCAACTCGGTAAATACTAAACTTCACTCGGTAGACATTCTGCCTTCATTAACCAATAGCGATAACCTTAGGGTTTACCGACTAGGTTCCTTAGGGTTTATCGACTAGGTTCTTTGCTCGGTAACATAGTATAGTATTAACCTTTCAATCAATAACATATGTAGGATATAAAAACAATCTAATCATCATGATCTCATCATTGTCTAACGCGGTAATAGTTGCCCATTGAATAACTTATTTCTCCCCTTATTCATCATATTCTTTCTGTGTCTTTTACCGACATCTTTATACTCATCAAATCATACTTCTCAAGATATGGTAACATTATACTGAATTAGAAAATCAATTTCTTGACATCAATGACAAAATAATAATATTAAGATAGTAAACATCCTTAATCAGTTTTATCCATAATCATCAACAGCCTTCTCAATATCCTTATTGAAATGCCAACAATCTCTCCTTGTTTGTTATAATGCCAAATGCCAACACCATCTCCCGATGTATCTCTGGTATCGAAAGAACTCAATCCTCCAATCAATCCTAAATCAGAGTTATACAACAAGGATGACCATACAAGGCCTAAAAATGAGGCACACCAATAGAACTATGGTACCCATTATTATAAGCAAACTACACCAAATACATGTAATCCTCCCACCGTGACTTATGGTCCATGACATACATACAAAACATATCCTTAAGACCTTGATTAACCCTCTTTGTCTGCCCATTTATCTCTAGATGATATGTTGAGCTGAAGTTCAACTGAGCTCCTAAGGCATGCTGAAGAGAAGTCCATGATGTTGAAGTGAAAATAGGATCTTGATCTGATATAATCCGATGGGAATCTTTTGCAAGCTCACGATGTCCTCCATGAAAACTCAAGCTACTATCATTGCTATATAGGAAGAACGAATTAGAGAGAAGTGTGACACCTTGTTCAACCTATCAACCCTAACCATGATAGAATCATGTCTACAAGAAGAGACCAAAAAACCAACAATGAAGTCCATTGAAATGATGTCCCATTTCCACTCCATAATTAGGTTCGAATGCAACAACTCAACATGATGCTGATGTTCAACCTTCACTCTACGACACTCCAAACACTGAGACACAAAATCTACTATATCATGTCTCATGTCGGACAAATGGTACAACTCTTGAAGGCCTGAGTGCATCTTCTTGACACATGGATGTTGCAAATAAGGTGGATGATGTGCCTATGTCAAGATCAAAGTGTGAAGCCCCTCTAAAGATGGAAGATAGATACATCCTAAATAGAGAAGAAGACCATCTGATTCCAAATAATATATTAAATATCTCCCTTATAGAACTTGACTCAAGTCAATCTCTGCTCTCACCTCCTAGTACGAAGCATCCGAAGGAAGTGCTTTGAGTATTTGACTCCTCAAATCCACATTGAGAGTCATCGCTGACAACTCATGTCTCCTATGACTCAACACATCTACCACAAAATTCTCCTTCCCCTGAATGTAGTTAACCTCAAAATCATAGTCACAGAGGAACTCCATCCATCGCCGCTCTCTACCATTCAGTTTTGGCTACATAAAGATGTACTACAAGCTCCAATGATCACTATGCAACTCGAACTGATACCCAAGAATAAAATGTATCCACCTCACCAAAACATAAACAATTTCTACTAACTCCAAGTTGTGAGTGGGATAATTCATCTCATGATGCTTGAGTTTGTGAGACTCATAGGTAATCATACATCCATCCTGCATAAGAACTACTTCCAAACCCTCAAGAGAAGCATCAATACGCACAACAAAATCTCCTGCTAGATCTAGCACTGCTAAAATAGGTGCATTAATCAAATGCTTCTGAAGATTCCAAAAAGATACCTCACACTACTCTATCCATACAAACTTCTTCTCTTTCCTCTGAAGAGAATTAATGGGATGAGATATCCTAAAAAATCCCTGAACAAACCAATGGTAATATCTTGCAAGAACCATGAAGCTGCAAACGTCCTCCACATTAGTAAGTGCTAGCCAATCCACATTCTCCTGAATCTTAGAGGGATCCACAACAACACCCTCTCCAAAGATAGCATGACGAAGGTACTTCACCTCAGTGTGGAAGAAATCACACTTAGCCAAATTGGCATACAACTGATTATTTTGGAGACACTACAACATCAGTTTCAAATGCTCCTCATGCTCCTCCATGGTCCTTGAACAAACCAACATGTTATCTAGGAACACGAGGACAAATATGTCAAGGTAGGTCCTGAATATCGGATTCATAAAACTCATGAAAACTGAGGGTGGATTGGTAAGTCCAAATGAAACAACTATAAACTTGTAGTGCCCATAGTGAGTACAAAAAGTTGTCCAATGAATATCCTATTATTATGAGGATCTAGTTACTACTAAGAGGGGGGGTGGGGTGAATCAGTAGTAAAAAAATTATGCAATACTTAAAAAAACTATACAAGTAACTACTCAAACCAATCCGGTTAGAAGATTTATCAAATCATTCATTCAAGTGTTCATCATTATGCAAACAATGTACAGATTTCAAATACTCAAACCAACAATGCAATCATCATATGAACACAAATATTTCTCACGTGGAAACCCAACTGGGAAAAACCATGGTGGGAATTAGCACCCAAAAAATATTTGCACTCTTTCGGAATGCGCTTGGTTAAAGGCCTACCCCGGTTAGGAGCTTTACAATATGCCCGATTAAGAGCAGACCTTGTTAGGGGTCACCCGGTTTAGGGAAGGAGCTCTACCCTATTAGGAGTAACCTTGTTAGAGTATTTCAAACTCAAGTTAATGAGCCACTCGGTGAAGGGATTTACAATATAAGACCTATTAGGATCTACCCGGTTAAGGGATTTCAAATGACTGTAACTATTAGGGAACAACAGGGCAAACGATCTGATCACATCACTTCCTTGCTTGCTAGTAAAAATATTTTCAGTTGAACCCTGCTACACACATGCAAACACTTCAATCTAGTTTGACAACACCTTCTCCTCAAATCACCGACACACAATCTCTTCTTCAACTAGCCCTTAAATATACTTTTCAGTTAGGTCGGCTATATAACCCTAACTACATTCAAAATATAATGAATTTACATTACAAATCATCACAGATTATTACAGATCATTACAACAAATTTCTAGATAATTTCTACCGTTGAATGATCACCGCACATCACCGCACATTGATTTTATAAGCAATCAAACCCTTGTCATGTTCTACTAATAAATTTGCTGTTTCCCAAGAAATTTGATCCTTGTACGTGCCCAAATACCATCTTATCATTACACACAGTTTTTGACACATCATCACTAAGTTATGAACATGATGAGATCCTCTGCCAAACCATAAATCATTACTGCTTAAAGATCTGATACTGATATACATTCTTCTTCACAAAGTTCATGATAGTCAATCATAACTTACTCAATACATTGAATCTGCTAACACGGTTCCAATCATAGACTCATGCCAATGTCATAAACATATGTTCCAAACTGCAACATGTAACTCTTCACCGATTGTCCATACTAGTCACTTGATCATCGCTTTGTTCTTGTTTACCTTGCTGTAAACTGGTTCCACTACCAGTTAGGCTATACCGGTAGGTCTAGATGACTTAGATGAATCAACAAACATGGTTGACATCAATGACAACACAAATAAAGTCATCAAATAACTTACAACTATATCATCATCATCTAGCCAACAATCTCCATCAACTTTACAAGTTATGCCAACAATAACTTTACCAGTCATCTCATCATCATCTCCATATGCCAACAATCTCCTCATCATTATCTTCATTAGTTATGCCAACAATATCTCCATCATTATCTTCATTAGTTATGCCAACAATCTGCTCCTTTGGCATTGATGGCAACACTAAAATAGCAATACCAAAAGCTCACCAAAAGTTTACCAAAATCTCATCATGCAAAACAGTTAGAGTTCCAGCTATGACTATTGTACATGTCTTTACTGCTCTTCTTTGTTCTTCTCCTCCTTTGCTTTACTTCTCCCCCTTTGACAACATTTCCAAAGGTGCAAATTGTCAAATTCATCTTTTGCTGCTAGTATTTTCTTCATCTCTGCTGCTCCCCTTGAGGAGTAACCTTTTTCTCATCAATCCACAATGAAAGATCTTCAATTAGTCCACTGGATTGACGCTACAATAGCTTGTTAATTAACCTTTGGTAGGGGTATAACCCCTAACTTGCCTCTGAGATATTCAAAGGTCACTTTAGGCAATGACTTAGTGAAGATATCAACCAACTACTCCTTACTTGACACATGTTCCATCCTGACTTTCTTTGCATGCACTCTTTCTCTCAGAAAATGATACTTCAATTCAATATGCTTTGTTCTAGCATGCAGTACAGGGTTCTTTGAAATACTTATTGCACTTGTATTATCACAATATATGATCACCAATTTTGTCATAGTCTCCTTGAATCCTTCTAATACATGTCTCATCCACATTGCTTGAGTACAGTTCATAGATGCAGCCACATACTCTGCTTCTACTGTATATTGAGAAATGCAACTTTGTTTCTTACTGGTCCAGGATACCAATCTTCCTCCTAGAAAGAATGCTCCACCGGTTGTGCTCTCTCGGTCATCTACATTACCTTCCCAATCATCATCTATGAATACCTTCAAAGAGAAGTTACCTTTGGATGGATACCATAATCCATAATCAATAGTTCCTCTAAGATACCTAAAAAATTCTCTTCACTGCAACCATATGAGTCTCTTTAGGTATATTCTAAAATCTACCCACTATACCAATTGCATGAGCAATGCTATGAACAACATAGTGTCTTTTCCCAATGATGGATCTATACTTAGCGTTATTCACTGGATTTGAATCATCTTCCTTGGATAATTTGCAACCAGTAACCATAGGGGTTCCAACTGGTTTAGAGTTTTCCATTCCAAAGGTTTTCAATACCTCCTTCACATACTTGGACTGGCTGATAAAGATTCCTCCTTCCATCTGTTGGACCTGCAAACCAATGGAAAATTTGATTTCTCCTATCAAAGACATTTCAAATTCCTTTTTCATTTCTTCTGCAAAAGTTAAACTCATGTCATCATCTCCTCCAAATATGATATCATCAACAAACATTTCTGCAATCAATAACTCTTCTCCTTCCATCTTTAAGTAAATGTTATTGTTCTCACTGGTTCTTTGAAATCCAATCTTTATCAAGTGTGAATGGAGTCTCTCATACCATGCTCTTGGAGCTTTCTTTAATTCATATAAATCTTTATGAAGTTTGCACACCATGTCCTTGTCTTCAGTCAATGCAAACCCATCCGGTTGTTCAATATAAACCTCTTCTTCTAGAGTTCCATTAAAAAATGTAGACTTAACATCCATTTGGTATACCTTGAATCCCTTGAATGCTGCAAATGCAAGTAGAATTCTTACTCCTTCAAGTCTAGAAACTGGTGAGAAGGTTTCTCCATAATCTTCACCTTCTTCTTGTGTATATCCTTTGTAAACTACTCTAGCCTTGTTCCTAACCACTTCACCATCTTCATTCAATTTGTTCCTGAGCACCCACTTAGTAACAATCACATTTTTATCAACTAGTCTTGGGACAAGTGACCAAGTGTTCTTCTTCTCTATTTGATCAAGCTCTTCATTCATAGCCTTTATCCTATCATCATCCTTGAGAGCTTCCCTCATTGTTTAAGGTTCAATTGTGAAAATCAGACAAGCACTTTCTCTAATCTTTCTTCTTCTTTTTTTACTCTAGCATTCCCGTTTCCAATTATTTGATATGCAGAGTGATTCAGCTTTATATATCTAGATATAACTAGTTCCGGTATAGAAGTTTCTTCTTTCTCATCTTCTTCATCTTCATCTTCCACCGGTTGAGCAGTATCCTCCACACTGTTATGCTCAACATCATTTTGAACTTTCAGTTCAATAATCACTAGCTTTTGTTCATCTATTGGATCAGACTTGCTAGTATCATTAGATTTGTCAGAATACTTATCAACTTTCACATTAACACTTTCCACAATCTTCTTGAGTCTTTTGTTAAATCACTTGAATGCTTTTCTCTTAGTTGAATAACCAAGGAAAATTCCTTCATCACTTTTAGGATCAAACTTTCCGGTATACTCATCTCTCTTTATGTAACACCTGCTGCCAAAGACTTTGAAATAACTAACATTAGGAGTACGACCATACCATAATTCATAGGGAGTTTTGGCTCTACCTTTTTTGACCAATACCCAGTTCATTTTGTATACTGCAGTGCTGACTATTTCTCTCCAAATTTTTTTAGGTACATCTCCTTGTATCAACATTGTTCTATCATCTTCAACTATGGTTCGGTTCCTCCTTCCTACAATCCCATTATTCTATGGTGTCCTTGGTGCAGACAGTTGTCTCTTGATTCCGTTCTCATCACAGTATTTCACAAATTCAGCTGATGTGAATTCTCCACCTCGATCAGATCTCGGGTACTTTAGGTTCTTACCGGTTTCTTTTTCCACTAATGCTTTGAATGCCTTAAACTTGCTAAAAGCATCAGACTTCTCCTTCAAAAATGTAACCCACATCATTCTTGAATGATCATCAGTAAATATCATGAAATATTTATCACCATAAAAACTCCTAGTCTTCATAGGACCACATAAATCAGTGTGGACCAAATCTAAAATATTTTCAAAAGAAAATGATTTGCTTTTGAAAGAGGAAGTAGTCATCTTGCCCAACTGACACTCTTTACAAATTACATTGTCTGGTTTGACTAGTTGTGGCATACCTTTAACCATACTTTACTTGCTGACCTTAACCAAATTATCAAAATTTACATGACAAAATATTCTATGCCATAGCCAACTGTCCTCAAATTTTTCAACCAAAGAATTGTTAACATTAGTATTCAGATGGAATAAGTGACCTTTTGTCTGTTTACCGATAGCAATCAATTCTCCTTTGCTTCCTAAAATCTTGCACACTCCATTCTTGAACTCAAGATGATAACCTTTCTCATTTAGCTGACCAACACTCAACAAGTTATGCTTCAATCCTTCAACCCAATACACATCATCAACATTACTTTTTCTATTTACAGAAATTGAACCTTTACCTTTTACCAAGCATGGTGTATTGTTGCCAAATCTCACTATTCCACCATCAAATTCTTCAAGTGAGATGAACTTGTTCTTGTCACCGGTCACGTGGTATGAGCAACCACTATCAATGACCCGTTCATCACTGCTGTCAATATGGGACACTAAAGCTTTCTTGTCAGAGAGATCTTCCTAAACTGCTAGAAAGACAATTTCCTTTTTTATCTCCATCCTCTGATTCCTCATCGGTAGCACCTTCATCAACTGCAACATAACATTGTTTCTTACCTTTTAACTTAAACCTTCTAAAATTTTCCTTTTGATCACTGTTAGGACAATTAGCAACAATATGTCTTATTTTGTTACATGAGAAACACTTAAGAGGAAGCTTGCCTTTGTAATTACCGGTGCCTCTAGGAAGTTTATTTGCCAATAAAGCCTCAATATCCGTCAGGTTATGGTCACCGTCCACTTCTTCATTACCACTGCCATGATGACTTGACATATATTCATTCTTTTCTTTTCTTACCGGTGCATTAAATATTGATGCTTTGAAATCAGATTCTACTTTAGATACACTATTGTTAAATCTATTCAACTCAAAAGCAGTAAGCTTGCCTATCAAAGAATCAACTGTAACTTTATCTTTGCCGACTGACCTCAATTTTTGGATAGTAGATACTCTAATATCATAAGCAGGCAATAAGGTTCTAAGCATTTTACTTACCACCGTGTCTTCTGTTATGGTTCCACCAACACTTTTGATTCCTCCAACTACTTCTTTTATTCTTTGTCCGTACTGGGTGATGTTCTCACCTTCCATCATCCTCATATCATCAAACTCACCTCTTAGGCTTTCTTCTTTATCTTTTTGCACATGCTCATATCCACCATAAATCAAATTCAACTTTTCCCAAACTTCACAAGCGGTTTCTAAACCATGGACATCAATATACTTAGAATAAGAAAGAGTACTTACAATGGCATCCAGTGCTTGAATATTCTCTTGCTATTCCTTAAGCTGATATGCAGTCAGAGTACCGGTAGGAGGTGAGTATTGATTAACCACTTGCTCCCAGAACTGTGGCCCCTTACCTTTAATGTAGATCTTCATTTTGTCACTCCAGATTCTATAGTTATCCTTTGTGAACTTAGGACCCTCCTTCATCATCTTAGATCTTTACCTCAAGTGGTTAAGCTTCTGCACAAAGAGGACCTAGTGCTTTGATACCAATTGTTATTATGAGGATCCAATTACTACTGAGAGGGGGGGGGGGCGGGCGAATCAGTAGTAAAACAATTCTACAATACTTAAAAAAATTGTACCGATAACTACTCAAACCAATCCAGTTAGCAGATTTATCAAACCATTCATTCAAGTGTTCATCATTATGCAAACAATGTAAAGATACCAAATGCTCAAACCAACAATGTAATCACCATATGAACACATAGATTTTTCACGTGGAAACCCAACTGGGAAAAACCATGGTGGGAATAGCACCCACAAAATATTTGCACTCTTTTGAAATGCATCTGGTTAAAGGCCTAGCTCAGTTAGGAGCTTTACAATATGTCCGGTTAAGAGCAGACCCTATTAGGAGTCACCCGGTTAGGGGATTTGCCTCGACCCTATTAGGAGCTCTACTCTGTTAGGAGTAACCTTGTTAGAAGATTTTAAACTCAAGATAATGAGCCACCTGGTGAAGGGATTTACAATATAAGACCTGTTAGGATCTATCCGGTTAAGGGATTTCAAACTACTATAACTGTTAGGGAACAACAGGGCATATGATCTGATCACAACACTTCCTTGCTTGCTAGTAAAAATCCTTTTCAGTTGAACTCTACTACACACATGCAGACACTTCAATTTGGTTTGACAATACCTTCTCCTCAAATCATTGATACAAAATCTCTTCTCCAACTAGCCCTTAAATACACTTTTCAGTTAGGTCGGCTACATAACCCTAACTACATTCAAAATACAATGAATTTACATTATATATTATCATAGATCATTATAGATCATTACAACAAATTTCTGGACAATTTCCACCGTTGAATGATCACCACACATCACCGCACATCAATTTGATAAGCAGTCAAACCCTTGTCACATTCTACTAAGCACTTTGTTGTTTCCCAAGAAATCCGATCCTTGTACGTTCTCAAATACTATCTTATCATTACACATGGTTTATGACACATCATCACTAAGTTATGAACATGATGAGATCTACCTTCAAACCATAAATCATTACTGGTTAAAGATCTGATACCGTTATACATTCTTCTTCACAGAGTTCATGATAGTCAATCATAACTTACTCAATATACCGAATCTACTGAAATGGTTTCAATCACAGACTCATGCCAATGTCATAATCATATCTTCCAAACCATAACACCTAACTCTTCACTGATCATTTGTACTAGTCACTTTATCATTACTCTATTCCTGTTTACCTTGCTGTAAACCGGTTCCACTACTGATTAGGCTATATCGGTAGGTCTAGATGACTTAGATGACTCAACAAACATGGTTGCCATAAATGACAACACAAATATAGTCATTAAACAACTTACAACTATATCATCATCATTTAGCCAACAATATCCATCAACTTTACAAGTTATGCCAACAATAACTTTACCAGTCATCTCATCATCATCATCTCCATATGCTAGTAATCTCCTCATCAATAACTTCATCAGTTATGCCAACAATCTCTCCATCATTATCTTCATCAATTATGCCAACATATCCGCTTCATGAATCCGAAGCTGATGGTACCTTTACTTAAGGTCTATGTTAGAAAAGACCTTAGCACCCTTAATCTAATCGAAGAGATCCTTGATCCTCGATAATGGATAACGATTCTTCACCATTACCTTATTCAACTACTAGTAGTCTCTACAAAAGTGAAGGGATCCATCCTTGTTCTTAACAAATAGGACTGGTGCTCCCCATGGGGAAACACTAGGACGAATGGAGACCTTATCTAACAACTCTTCCAACTATAGATGAAGCTCACTCAACTCTTGAGTGGTCATCCGATAAGGCACTCTAGAAATAGACTCTGCTCCAGGAACTAGATCAATCCGAAAATCAAAGCCACACTTAGGTGGAATACCCCGAATCTTGTTGGGAAAGACATCTAAAAACTCCCGAAGAATAGGATGACGAAGAAGGGAATCATCTTGAATCTCTCCCTATCCAAATCATTCACTGAGATTGCAAACAACTGACACACTTGTCACATACACTGGGTAACTACATAGCTGAAATCATATGAAGAGATATGGGTCATTGTACACCCACAATCTCCACACTCTCCATGGTCACCAATACACTGTATCATCTTCAGACAAAAAGCTATACTAGCCTGATGTGCCTCAAGCCAATCCATGCTCGACACAACACCATATAATCCTAATGGAAGAATATGGAGATCAATAATAGTGATGAAGAATCCTAAATCCAACGCACAACCACAAATAAGAGAATCCACAACTACCTCGAAACCAATAGCTAACTGAACTTTCCACTTATCGACTTGATTTGGCACCAAGAGCCCACATCGTTTCACTAAAGAAGGAGAAATAAAGGAATTTGAAGCTCTTGAAACAAACAACACAGAGAAATAAATACCAGCTATCCCACTTGAGGTCTGTATAACTATACCTTGGTTCTCAACCTGATGGTTGTCAATCATTGTAAAAACCCAAAGGGATCTCCCTTTCATCACCCACAATAGGCTCCAAAATTGCTTGTCTCTGGTTGGACATCTGCACTGATTTCTAAGGGCAATGTATTGCAATATGACCCTGCTATCCACAAGTGAAGCAACCTACCCTACTGAAACCTCTACTTGCCAAAGTTGCACTAAACTACTGGAACCTGCCTCTGTTGGACTTCTACTGAGAACTCTGCGTTGGTTGAGTAGTATGAAAGTGCTTATGGAACTAATAGTTATGATCCTTCCCTACACGAGGTCCACCACCATGTGCATAACTCTGACCTTGAAAATTATTCTCCAGCTGAGGTTGTCCACCCTTGAACAATGGAGGGTGATTCCTAACATATCCTACTACCCGTGTCTAAGTTCTCCTCGCACTAGAACCCAAAGCTAGAGCACTGCCAATCTACAAACCTGACTTTCCTCCCAGAGCCATAGAACAATTCTCCTCAACCAATCAGGCCTTTTCCATAGCCACATCCATAGAATTGGGTTCAAAAACCCGATCTCCTTTGTTGATACATGCATTTAGGCCCTTAACAAAGTGCTTCACAAGTGTTGCCTCATCATTCAATATCCGTGCATATTGCTTAAGTTCAAAAAACTAATGCTTATACTACTCAATTAACATGGCAAACTGTCACAGGTCATGGAACTCATCTTCCTTCCTCTGTCTCCAATGATCTGATAGGAAATGAGCATAAAATCTCTCTAGGAACATCTCCCATGAAATTGATGAAATATCTAGATGAAGCTTCTACTCCTCTAGCCATCACCAAGTGGAAGCAAACCCTCACAGATGCATGATGGCGCCTCTAGCCCTGGCGTTACTGCTATACAGATGCATTGAAAAACACCTACCCAAATTTAGGAGCCACGTCTCTGTCTCTATTCAGATCCAAAAAATGTAGGATGTCGAGACCTGAGAAGATCCCTCATATGTCCTGTTAGTTTGCCATCCTGATCTGGAACTGCAATATCCCTCCTCCGGGGTGATATCTCTCTCTTTATCCTGATACACAACTCTATCTTGAATCTCAAAATGATGAGACTCTCCCTATTAATTATCCTCTTGTCTTGGTCTAAAACAAGCAAGAAATTTCCAAAGAACATTAATCAACTAAGTAACTCCGTCATTGCCCAACTGGTTCTCACCCTAAGCTTCCTCCTCCTGACGATTTTGTTGCCGATCTTCCTGATGATAATGTTGTTGATTCTCCTAACACTCCTCTTCAAAAACCTCAGGACGAGGGTTCCATCAAGTACCCATATGGTTACCTCGCCCACGACCTCTACTCGTAGGAGGCATCTTATCTACACAAGGCACAAAACAACTATAAGATAAAATCTAGGGTAAACTATTACAAGGGGGTAAACTTGAAAATATGACTTCAAAGGTTTAACCTATATTACACTAATACACACAATGCGCTCATATGAAACTAGAGTACCCAGTGTATGAACATGGGCTTTGATACCAAATGTAATGCCTGCTAAGAATACCCTAGAAATACTAACCAACTATTTAGAAAACTTGAGATAAATTTTTACAACACATAAAACTTGAATTAAATGCATATATTTAATTAACACGATTGCATAATCTTATGTGCACAAGTGGAATTTACTTATAACATTTAAATTTTATTCCCTAGGGTAACTTAATGACATTACTTAAATGCAACATAAGGAAACACATGTGCAACATTAATTAGCATTGAAGTATGATTTTCCCCTACTTGAAGTAATATTTATTTTATTACATAATACATAGGAAAATAACCATTTAAGCCATTGAATACTTAATCATGAATTATAACATATTTAACACTCCTAACACATTAAGTTCATTTTAATACCCATACATCAAATGTTCCTACATTAATAATCCTAATATACAAGACTATTCATTCATTCTTAAAATATAGACGATACACTTTCTATATAAAAGAAATCACATAAATCATCATTACATTCCTTAAGGCATCTCATACAAAGTTACATTACAATTATACACTATCTTTACAAATAGAATATCACGATTCACCAATTACATGACTAAATCCATATTACCTATTACGATGATATTTCATGAACTTATAAAATAGATCACATCCACTCCATGAATCCATAGTACAAGAATCGAGAAGAAGAAGAAGAAGCATCCATCATGCACACAAACATCTGATGAAGAAAATTCCCAATGGTTGAAGGCATAAAACCACCCGACCATGTGGAACCAAAAAGGTCCACCCCCCATGCTCTAGAGAATGACATAAGGCCCCACACACATTCTAGAACTAGGCTGACGCCTATACAACCATTGAAACACATACATACACATACACTATAACATGTTGAAAGACTTAAAAACATAAGATATATGCTTAATCACAAAACATAAACTCATTAGTGGCCTCACAAAAATCAAAGGTTAAGGTCCTAGGAAACACATAGGTGAAAGTGTCATCATATTCCATCAACAAGGGTTTCCCTGGTAGTCTCTGACTAGACCCTGACACCCGAGTGACAACCATGTGAAACCAACTCAATCTTTCTCAAAGACAAGGGGGTACAATCATGCCAACAAGGCCTTCCAAAAATAATCCTAAGCCTGAAGTAGCACTCAAGACCATGAGCGGGGCACACAATTATCTTGTTAATGTGAAAGCTACCCAATCCCCTAGAACAATTAATTAAGATTATCACTTGTTTACATATTTTCCAATGAGATTCCCTAGTAGTCACTTAGGGCCCTGACACCCTCTTGGAAGCCACTCCCCCCTAACATGATCCTAAAACCTAGGGTTCCAACATAACCAGATTCATAGAAAATCTCATAAAACTATATCATTCTCATCACCATGGTTCCAAATCAAAATCTGAGCCACAACAGTGAATCTAAATCACAATTCAATTCCAATTCCAATTTTAATTTCTTCTCAACATAATCATAAATGAAAACCATCAAGCGTTAGTGAACGAACACTTATAAGAGATAATAAATTACCAAAAATAATCACAATTAGAAAATTTAATCACTGAAAGGAGACACAACAGAAAGTCAAGGGCCCAAACAAGCCTTTGGTTTGACCCGATCCGACATAGACTCCAAAAACTAAGCCAAAAATGGAAAAACTGCAGAGTAGCACATTTGCTACTTACTCTAGTGCTTTCACTACTTAAACTAGCGCATACACACATTCACTTAGCACATACCAGACACAAATTATCGTATTTTAGACACATACTTGTACATTTAAGACATAGACTGACGTATATGCACACTATTCTAGCGCCTTTGCTCTTTGTTCTATCACATATGTGACAGAGTCTAATACATGGTACAAAAAGACTTAAAATCCATTAAATAACTCCAGAATTACTCAAAAAAATACAAAATCCGATATCTACCCAAATAAGAAGATGGTGATTACTATCCAGACAATACTTTAACAAACATAAAATTAATATTTCAATCCACAAGACACCAGTTATCAAAACAACTTCAAAAATGAAAATGAGAAAGAAGCACTCTATTCATCAAATCATCGAAAAACAAAACCAAGATGAACACATTTTTCCAAAGCTTTAAGTAATATCATTTATACACATAGCAAGCAATATTTATACAAATTTTATGCAAAATGCACAAACACAAGAAGATCAAAAGATCCACCAACTTGGATTAAGGAAGGAGTGGTCAAAGAGCTTGAGAAGGTGACTTTCTCATGATCAGACCTTCACACAAACAATCCACACACAACAAACCCAACTTTTTCCAGTGCATACACAAGAACCAAACAATCCAAGCAAACTCCTCAATGCCACAACCAAGGACATATTGGAGAACTTCTTTAATCCAAGATCTTCTTTTTCAAAACCAGAGCTTCCAAAAACTATTCTCGTGAATAATTCACTTCCCAAAAAATAAAAAACACAATGAAGACTAAAAAATCCATCTTTTCCTCTCACACTGGAAATCAAAATGGCAACTTTCATTCAAACACCCGATCAACCCAATCAATAATTAAAATAAAAAGATAATAATAAAAATTGCTAATTAGAACTCCCCAATAAATCATAAAATGCCAATAAATAATTAAATTCATAAATAAACATAGATAAGTAAATGAAGAAGTTGAGAAAATACAACTTCAGAGATCCCAAGAACACCTGCAAGCAAAATACCTATCACAAGAGAAGAATGGAGGCAAAAAACAATAATGGTTATGAAGAAGAAGATTATCATTTAGAGAGGGAATCAATAATGAAAAAGTACAATATAATCCTTATAAAAGGATATTAGCAACCCTAAAGGTGTGCAACCTTGAAGAAACCCTAAAGGGATAATGTGTATTTAATAATTAGAATAATTATTAAATACCTACAATATTATTAAATGCCTAAGTTTAGCTTAAGCGTAGAGTATAATAGACTAATAATTAAATAAATAATTATTAGCTAATACATGAAAGCTCTAACACCCCCCTTAAGATGAACTTAGGGAGTAGCTAAAAAACAACTAAGGACAAAGAAATGCACGAAAACAAAATGCATGAAAGTAACAATGGGTCCCAACAACTAGGCCTGATGAGGTAGCCAAGTACAACATATCTCTATAAAGCAGAGAAATAGAGAAAACCTCATGGGAAAAACTCTACTCCAAAAAGAGATGAAGGCTAGTGAAGGATTGAAGAAGCCTCCAAACTAGAGAATGTTCCAAGAGATAGGAACAAAAGAAGAGCAGAAGAATCACTAAAGCATGAAGATCCTGCAAACACTTTCAAAGAATAACTGTCGATTTGAAGAACCTCCTCTGAAATAGAAGATGATCAGGTAGAGAAGACTATAATCTGCATGAGTGCCCTCAAATAACACTATTCGAATCATATGGCAAACAAAGGGAAACAACTGAACTCAAAGATACAGATGACAAAAAACACCAAAGTTTGAAGAGATGATCAATTGAAGATGGAAGGTTGCTTCCAAAAATAGGAATGAAAGAGTGTCCATATGGTAAAGGATCCAACTCACCGAAATGCATAGGGAACTAGCCAATGCATCCGCCTAGTACATAGGAAAAAATACTGAATACATAGATCACTCCAACAAACCAAGGAAGCATTAGAACCAACAGCCAACAGGAGAACCCCCCCCCCCCCCCCCCCCCCCAATGCTGACAAGGGAGAGGTGATAGGTACACTAAAACTGAATGCTAATAAAAACCGCATGATGAAGAACCGAGAACAACGAGAGTACAACAAAAATTACAAACACATATAAAGGCTAATGTCGTGGAAGGAACACTCACTTGACACACATAATGAGGCTAATGTCATGGAAGGAACACTCATGTGACAAAGGTAGATGGCAAAAAAAGGCAAACATCAAACCCCCCCATGACACTTTATAATGTAGTGCGAGTACAATAAGGCACAAGATGTGTAAGATCCCAAGCATGCAAGGCATAGTGGCACTTTATCTCAGTGCGTTTGCAAAAAATGAAATGCTTACAAAATGATGTATACAATACTCAAAAAAGACAAAAGGCTAGAAATATAGAAATAATAGCCAAAGATGAGTCATCCCACACAAAGAAAAGGATCCTAGGAGCTGAAACATCCAAGATATTCACCAGAGTGCATAAATACAAAACACTGAATAAAATGTACCTAGAGTAGAATTTGGAAAGAAGACCCATACCACTAGAAAGTACACAAAACCAAGTTTCCAACGATATCTCGTGTGCCAAAAATGGAGTCTGGATGCTCAAGATATGCCTCCTAGAGTGCAAAATAGAACTTCTGGCTTTGACATCCAAAAAGGACATCAAAACAACAAAAATAGAAGATCAAACCTCTAGATCTGAAGAGAGCCCAAAAATATCTTTCTGACACCTATTTGTTTTCGAGAATTTGACTTTGTTTGCCCAAGTTATGATGAAAAAACCATCTGCCTGTCAAAAAGCCTTCAAAGAAAAAAAACCTCCATGGTGGTGCCTATGCGGAGCGGCCGAGCGAAGCTGGCCGGGCGGGTGGCAGGTGGGTGGTTGAGAGCAGCAAGTGACTAGGAGGGCGGTAGGTGACAGGTGGCTTTCGAAAGGGTGATAACAGCCAAGGGCACAACAGGGAGGTGATAGCGGGGTCCTGCATCGGCTGCTACTGAGCGGTGGGGCTGCTGGGCGGCGGGGCTGCTGGTGGCCGATGGTTTAAAGATCGCTGGGTGCATGCAAACCCTGACGGTAACTGCCAAGGCTCCTATGGCGGTTTTGGAGACCGACAGTGGCTCCAAGGTCATCGACCTGGGCAAGTCGTTAAACTGCTCTAAAATATATTTTTAATTTTTTTTTGATTATTTTCTCGAAAATCATGCCCAATAAGGGGAAAAATCAATTTTTTTTTGCCAGAGCCAAAGTTGTCCAAATTTTATATGAAACTAGGGTTTTTTGGGTGTTTTGAGTTCAACTTTTGAGGTCTGTTTGAGTCCAAAATGCCCAAAAATAAAAAAAGCTCCCCAGATGCAAATAAAAAAACCCTGAAAAAAGCTTGAAACCCTCCTCCAAAAAATCTTTTGAAAAATCAGGAACAAACAGCAACATATGTAAGCTCTGATACCATGAAGAAGTTGAGAAAATACAACTTCAGAGATCCCAAGAACACCTACAAGCAAAATACCTGTCACAAGAGAAGAATGGAGGCAAAAAACAATAATGGCTCTGAATAAGAAGATTATCATTCAGAGAGGGAATCAGTAATGAAAAAGTACAATACAATCCTTATAAAAGGATATTAGCAACCCTAAAGGTGTACAACCCTAAAGAAACCCTAAAGGGATAATGTGTATTTAATAATTAGAATAATACCTAGAATATTATTAAATGCCTAAGTTTAGCTTAAGTGTAGAGTAGAATAGACTAATAATTAAATAAATAATTATTAGCTAATACATGAAAAATCTAACAGTAAATAACATAATTCTATAAAACAACATTAATATAATATTATAAGATTCTCAATATGTAATGCCCCGCTAGGAACCCTGAAGGAAAACAACACATCTAGGCAACTAAAGGGTGAAACATTTTTTTTAAAAGATTAAGTGCATTAATTATAACTGTAGCACGTTTAATAACACAATGGAAGTCTAACACATGATTTCCTAAGGGTTACCAATGGAGATTAAATTCATAGATTATATTAACACCATGGTTAATCCAATTGTCCATTTAATTAGGTAAATTAAATGCTTATGATTAAAACTACACATACATATAAATTCCATAATGAAAGAATCAAGTACTCCAATGCATTCAATTATCCATAAACCATTAATATAAAAGATTAAAGCAACTGAATTAACATACATTCCACCAACATAATATTACAATATCCATAAATACATGGCTTCCAATAATACCACATATTACAAAGTTGCAATATCAAGGTTACATAAAAGTTTGATACAATGACCACAAGGTCTCAACTGAACAATTATCACTAACAAGAGCTGATACATGAACCATGAACCAAGAAACACCAGCGAAGCCTTTCCTCACCTGAAGATACAATCCAGAACATTCGATGGGAAGTGGAACTACCACTCGACCATGTGATCCCGAAATGGAACCACCCCACCCTGCTAGGAGATAGTAGAAAACCCTCAAGCAAGCAAAATAAGACAAGTACAAAAGAACTACATGACTCCGCAAACATCCATGTGACTCAACTCACAAACACTAGTGACTCTAAGGAGAGAGTGTCATCATATGGCTTATGGTGGTTACCATGGTAGGCCTCCATAGGTCCCGACCCCCATCTTGGGTTATCCTGGTAACCTCTTCCGAACCTCCGGCTCCATCTAAGTCTCATGTGGACCCTACCAATCCTTTCGTGAAGACAAGGTGGTAAGTTTGCCATCCCAGACCTTCTTGCAATATTATGAGCATTGTACTAGCACTCACCTATGCACGAGGTACATTATCTTAATTAATATTTATTCTACCCACCCCCTAATCAATTATTAGGTTATCACTTTTTAACTAACTTTCAAGGGGTTATCCTGCCATCCACTTCGGGCGCGGCCCTCGCTCAAAAGCCACTCTCTCACATAGGACACTAACTAGAAAGGTCTCTCTACGTGAACTCTATGGTGAAACAGACAACCATAACTAATCCTGACAAATCACAGGTGAAGGATATACAATCACTAACCCAAGATTGAGCATTTGGACAAAACACACAATGGCTCACATCAATAAGGTTAAACAACAACACCTGACCAAGGAGATATAATAACATATGACATAATGACAACTCAACCAGAATTGCAATGGAATTAAGCTTGACTGCAAACACCATTTACACAAGATCCTAATACAAGCAATCTTTTCTTAAAACAGTTAAAAGCATAAATAACTTGCAATTAAAGATTTTCCAGAAAATAAGAAATACAACTATATTAATACAAATAAATCAATTTTGTTATTTGTCCAATAAGGTTTAAACCAATCACACAAAAATCAATCTCCTCATGTGTTTCCAACATAAATATAAAATCTAACAATTACAAGCTTTTCTGAAAATACCCAAAATTTAAATTATATATATATATATATATATATATATATATATATATATATATATATGTCAACTCATAAATTAATTTTCACAGTATTAAAATAATACTAAAATAATATAATACCCATAATAAAATAAACCTATATATGAATATATATATATATATATATATATATATATATATATATATATATATATCATATCTATTATTTAATTTAAAAATTCAACTTTTAACAACCCTGCACGGAAATCCAAAATATTAAATTTCGGTCTGCACGAGAAAACCCATGGAAGAAATTACACATGATAGCCCATGCTACGCATGGTAGCCTATGCTACCGCATAGTAGCATACTATCGTCGGTAGTACTGCTACCATACGGTAGCCATACTACTGTCGGTAGTGGCTACCGAGGGTTTTTTTTTTAATTTTTATTATTTTTTTTTAAATTTTTAAAAAATAAAATACATTAACCTAAAACCAGTATATTCTAATTTCAACCAAAAATTCATTTCTAATTAAATTATTTACAAGGAATTAATTAATACATATTTTCTTTCCAAAATAATGTAATAAAACAATTTCTCTTAACTTCTAATATCGTAATAAATTTATTTAATGATTAAATTTATTCCTATGATAACTAAATCATTCCACAAAGATATACAATATTAAAAAGAACTATCATAGCCAAGTATCGAAACAAAATCAAACAATAGGGAATATTTTATCTGGTAATATCATTTCTCCCCAAATCTTGCAATTTCCATGTACAATAAAAATCTTGGCAAAATTTGCCATAATAACTTTTCCCAATTTTCTCAAAATTTAATCTACAAACACCCAGCAAACAACTTCTTTCCATAAACCAGAAATTCACTTCAGGAATGGACTTTAGCCAAGAACAAGAATTAACCAGACAGGATATGACAAACATCTTAACACACACATCATTCGAAATATAGAAGAAATAGAAATATTTTCTTTAAAACAAATGTCAACAGAAGCCACCCAACCTGATATAGCTTTCTTGGAAGAAATTGTAGAAGAGCACCAATCCTTCAACAAGCTCCCAAATAAATTTCTTCACCTAAATCCCTGACCTCTTTCCTGTCTCTTCCTAAAATAAAGACCTATTCCCCTTTTAAACTAAAATTCTAGGTTGCATATATTTTTTTCCCAAACCCTAATATTTAATTTTAGTAATAAAAGCAATTTTATTTTATTTTCTAATTTTCTAACAAAGGATAAGTTTACATGCAATAATTAAAAATCATTTTTCTTTCTTTTCTTTTCTCATGCAAATTAATTAATTTTCTAAATAAAGAAATTAAAACAATACTATAATTCTAATTAATTCTTTTATTCATTTATTTATTTATTCTTTTATTTATTTAAAATTCTAGGAAATAAGAAATGCAATTAATCTAATTTATTTTTCCACTAAAATTTAAATAAAATATATTTCTAATATCATGCAACTTGCAACTTAATTTAATAATTTCTTTTAATTAATTAAATTTATAATCTCAATGCATAAAAGACATAATTCAACTATGAGATAACTCCATAAACTTAATTAATTAATTAAATCCACTAAAACACACAACCTGAACAAACCTCAAGCAAATACTCATAAAAAGATCAAACAACAAAATACAAATGCCGAACAAACTAACAGGACGACCAACTGACGACACTCACATGAGTGTAACTGAGTAAAAATAGGGTCAACCACTATCTCCTCCACTTCCATCGAAAAATATAAGGCACACTCAGACCTATGAAGCCAGGTGGAGATGATACCTTGTACCTACCCGATACTTGTACCTGCAATATCCTGTATCACCGAACCACACATGCATATATACAATATAGAAAACACGACATACACACCGATGAAGGAGAATCACGAAGTTCCCTGTCTCACCGAAATGAGTGAAGGAAAATCGTCCCCTTGCATGCAATACACTCACAGACACACAACATATATTTACACATTGCATAGATAAAGTAAAGTGTCAGTACATAGCAATAATCCATAAAATGCCATAAATCACAAGTACTGAAATACTGCAAATAAATTATGCATCTCATATCCAGATAAAGAATGAAATAATGTCATATAAGTCTGAATAATACATCATGGTAATGTATCCACTGAAAATAAACAATAATAAAATATGAGTCTAATAAGTTCAAACGAGTAGGGGTACTACATTCTCCCCCCCAAAACTAGGCTTACTCCTGGAAGCCTAAAACAAATAAGAATACAACTCTCTCACATCGTTGCATCCTCCCAAGTCGCTGAGGTCTCATCATTTGGGTCCCATAGGACCCTTACCTGGTCGATGGTGCGACCCCTGAGGATCAAATCTCGATGCTGAAGAATGCGCACGTGCTCCATGGAAAGCTGCCCATCCTCGACCTACAAAGAGTTCCAATCAAGAACATGTGTCACATCGGGATGATAAGGTCGAAGAACTGAAACATTAAAGACATTATGGATGTGGGATAGACTTGGTGGCAAGGCAAGACGGTAGGCAACAGGTCCTATCCTCTCAAGGATCTCAAAAGGTCCAACAAACGGAGGCACCAACTTAGAACCCTTTCCATAACGGATCAAACTCTTGCACGGATGCACTCTCAAGAACACATGGTCACCAACATAAAACTGACGGTCTACCCTATGAGCACCTACATACTTCTTCTGCCTATCCTGTGCAACTACCAAATGCTCACGAATCCGCTCTACCTGCTGCTCCATCTCCCGAAGAATTTCCGTTCCTATAAGCACCCTGTCTTCTAGCCGATCCCAACTCAAAGGAGTGCGACAAGGATGACCATACAATGCCTGAAAGGGGGACATACCTATGGAGCTATGATATCCATTGTTATAAGCAAACTCCACTAGATAGATATAGTCCTCCCAGTGCGACTACTGGTCCATCACATACATGCAAAGCATGTCCTCCAAAACCTGATTCACTCTCTCGATCTAACCATCTGTCTCTGGGTGATAAGTTGAACTAAAGTTCAACTGAGTCCCTAAAGCATGCTGAAGTGAGGTCCATAATGTTGAGGTAAAGACATGATCTCTATCAGATATGATCCGCCTCGAAATCCCATGCAATCTCACTACATCTTCCAAGAAGACTCGTGCCACCACTGCTGCCATATAGGAAGCTTGAATAGGAACAAAATGAGCAACCTTAGTCAATCTGTCAACAATGACCATGATAGCATCATGACGATGCAAAGAGATAGGCAAACCAATAATGAAATCCATGGAAATGATATCCCATTTCCATTCTGGTACCAAATTAGGCTGTAAAAGCCCTGTCGGGTGCTGATGCTCTGCCTTCACTTGCTGAAATTCTAAACATCTCGACACAAAATCAACAATGTCACGTTTTATACAAGCCCAATGATAAATCTGTCTAAGATCTGTGTGCATCTTCTCGACACCTGGATGTGCCGAATAAGGTGCACGATGGGCCTCAATCATGATCAAAACGCGAAGATCCTCTAAAGGAGGTACATAGATCCGTCCAAGGTGACAAAGAAGTCCATCTGCCTCAAGGTTATATCCAAAACATCTACCCTCTAAAGGCCTTCTAGACTCTATCACGACTCTAACATCCTGATACCAAGTATCCTGAGGAAGAACTCCTAGAATCCTCTCTCTCAAGTCTACTCCAAGGGACAATGCTGAAACTTCATGCTGCGTACGACTCAAAGCATCTGCCACCATGTTCTCTTTCCCCTGAATATAACGAACCTCAAAATCATACTCGTAGAAGAATTCCATCCATCTCCGTTGTCGAGCATTCAAGTTCGGCTGCATGAATATATACTGCAGACTGCGATGATCACTATGCAGCTCAAACCGATGCTCTAACAGGAAATGCTGCCATCTAACCAAAACATGAACTACAACTGCCAACTCTAAATTATGAACTAGATAGTTCAACTCATGTTTTTTGAGTTTGCGAGACTCATAAGCAACCACACATCCATCCTGCATAAGTACTACACCTATACCTTCCAAAGAGGCATCTGTGCATACCATAAAATCTCTAGATAGATCAGGAACTGCCAAAATTAGAGCACTGACAAGGAGTTCCTTCAAGGTCTTAAAAGCTACCTCACACTGCTCTGACCAAACAAACTTCTTCCCTTTCCTCTGAAGAGAAGTAATCGGGTGTCCTATCCTAGAAAAGCCTTCAACAAAGCGACGGTAATATCCGGCGAAACCCATAAAACTCCTAACTTCTGAAACGTTGGTTGGTGCTGGCCAATCAACAATGGCTTGGATCTTTGAAGGATCCACGGATATACCTTCTCCCGAAATCACATGACCAAGATAGTTCACCTCAGACTGGAAGAAGTCACACTTTGCCAAATTGGCATAGAGCTTATTCTCCCTCAAGCATTACAATACTTGACGTAAGTGACCCTCATGCTCTTCCATAGATCTAGAATAAATCAGAATGTCATCCAAGAATACAATGATGAAACGATCAAGGTAGGTGTGAAAAACCCCATTCATGAGGCTCATGAAAACTGAAGGCGCGTTCGTCAACCCAAATGGCACCACTGTGAACTCATAGTGACCATAGCAAGTATGCAACACTATCTTATGAATGTCTGCATCCTGAATGCACAACTGATGGTATCTAGATTTCAGGTCAATCTTAGAGAACACCTTGGCTCCCTTAACCTGATCAAAAAGGTCATCTATACAAGGCAATGGATATCTATTCCAGATGGTTACCTTATTCAGCTATCGGTAATCAATGCATAATCGAAGAGAACCATCTTTCTTCTTAACGAAGATAACAGGCGCACCCCAAGGGGAAACACTAGGACGAATGAATCCCTTGGCCAACAATTCCTCTATCTGCAACTTTAACTCACTCAACTCCTGAGTAGTCATCCAATATGGAGCTCTTGAAATAGGTTCTACACCAGGAACCAAATTGATGCGAAAGTCTATGTCTCGCTTCGGAGGCATACCTGGAATATCCAATGGAAACACATCAACATATTCTCAAAGAATAGGGTGACCATCAAGCACGATTTCTCGACTCTCTGACTCATCCACATCCTTAAGAGTAACTGCAAAAAGTTGACACACTCTACACATGCATCACTTAAGTTGCGTAGTAGAGATCATATGCAGGGATATCGGTCTCTAAACTCCCACAATCTCCACTTCTCCGCCAAGGTCATCTATACACTCTACTATCTTCTTGTGATAGTCTACGCGAGCACTGTGAGATGATAGCCAATCCATTCCCAACACAACTCCATAAGAACCCAAAGGAATGACTCGAAGGTCAACTGAGGTAACTATGGTTCCTAGGTCCAACTCACAACTGGGACTAAAGGCATCTACAAAAACATGGACACCTGTAGCCAACTCTACTTGCCACCTCCCCTAACTTTCCTAGCCATGACCTAGCACCATAAAAGAGAAAATGGTTCAGATCTACAGCAAGGATAAGACAAGAGAAACAAAAACATTAATACCTAAGTAAAAAGGTCAACTGAAAGGCTCACTACAAACCCAGAGTACCCAGTGTTGAAACTTGGGCTCTGATACCAAATGTAATGCCCCGCTAGGAACCCTAAAGGAAAACAACACATCTAGGCAACTAAAGGGTGAAACATTTTTTTAAAAGATTAAGTGAATTAATTATAACTGTAGCATGTTTAATAACACATCGAAAGTCTAACACATGATTTCCTAAGGGTTACCAATGGAGATTAAATTCACAGATTATATTAACACCATGGTTAATCCAATTGTCCATTTAATTAGGTAAATTAAATGCTTATGATTAAAACTACACATACATCTAAATTCTATAATGACAGAATCAAGTACTCCAATGCATTCAATTATCCATAAACCATTAATACAAAAGATTAAAGCAATTGAATTAACATACATTCCACCAACATAATATTACAATATCCATAAATACATGGCTTCCAATAATACCACATATTACAAAGTTAAAATATCAAGGTTACATAAAAGTTTGATACAATGACCACAAGGTCTCATCTGAACAATTATCACTAACAAGAGCTGGTACATGAACCACAAACCAAGAAACACCAGTGAAGCCTTTCCTCGCCTGAAGATACAATCCAGAACATTCGATGGGAAGTGGTACTACCACTCGACCATGTGATCCCAAAATGGAACCACCCCATTGTGCTAGGAGATAAGAGAAAACCCTCAAGCAAGCAAAATAAGACAAGTACGAAAGAACTACATGACTCTACAAACATCCATGTGACTCAACTCACAAACACTAGTGACTCTAAGGAGAGAGTGCCATCGCATGGCCTATGGTGGTTACCATGGTAGGTCTCCATAGGTCTTGACCCCCATCTTGGGTTATCCTAGTAACCTCTTGTGAACCTCCAGCTCCATCTAAGTCTCATGCGGACCCTACCAATCCTTTCATGAAGACAAGGTGATAATTTTGCCATTCTAGGCCTTCTCGCAACATTATGAACCCTGTACTAGCACTCACCTATGCACGAGGTATATTATCTCAATTAATATTTATTCTACCCACCCCTAATCAATTATTAGGTTATCACTTTTTAACTAACTTTTGAGGGGTTATCCTGCCATCCACTTCGAGCACGGCTCCCGCTCGAAAGGCACTGTCTCACATAGGACACTAACAGGAAAGGAGTCTCTATGAGAACTCTATGGCGAAATAGACAACCATAACTATGTTAGGTCCAACTAGGAAAGCTAATGTACTGAGAGGGGAGGGGTGAATCAGTACTTCAAAACTTTTCTTCAAAAACAATCTTACTGATAAACATAAATTGTAAACTACTGATCTCATAATATAAAGCTAACACATAATTATAGAAATAACATTCATACACATTTCACTTCATAACACAAATATTTTGGTTACACAGAAACTCTTTGTTAGAGAGAAAAACTACGGTGGGGATGACACCCACAACTTCACTACTGCAATAATAAAGGTTGCTCGGTTAGAGCTACATGTTTAGCTATTTCTGATAGCTTACCCTGTTAGGAGTATCAAGATCTTTAGATCTACCTTGCTAAAGGATTTCACAACACTTATACAGAATGCTGCACCTGGTTAAAGGCTTTACAATTTATAGACTTTGTTAGAGTTTTTTACCCTATTAAAGGTTTCTATTACAACTCAAATGATTCAATAAAATCTTTACAAATTTCTGCAACTCTACATGTGAAATGTTATAGCAGATTCTATGTGCTCAATATGAAATTACCTTGCTCATAGCATACCTCGGTAATTGATAAATCAACTCGGTAAACCCTTCTGTTTACTCTGTCCCTTAAACTGTTCTCTGAAGACTTTCTCGGTGACCTCTGAATATCTTTGTCCCTTAAACTGTTCTCTGAATACTTTCTCGGTGACCTCTGAATATCTCTGTCCCTTAAACTGTTCTCTAAAGACTTTCTCGGTGACCTCTGAATATCTCTGTCAGTCATAGCAGTCACAACTCAATGTGTCCTCTTATGATTTTCCTTTTAATTCTTCTATCACACATGTCTCTTTGTTTTTTATTTTCAAATCACTCTATATAAATAGATCTCTGGGATGGTGATCTGTTCATGCTTCGATCTTATAAACAAGATTCATCGAATGAATAAACATAGAAATTATTTCATTGGATAAACTTCCTCAAAATCATACAAAATCTTGAAGTGCAATTTCCTATGTGATAACGGTTCCCTGTTCCTCGATTCTTGTAACAGGTTTCCACATATGTGTCTAGGTTCATTGAATCTGGTAACACGTTTCTACTCAGTTCAGATTACTCGGTATACCTTCTTTTCTGCTCGGTAGACATAGAACGTTACTCGGTAGACAGCTTGGTGTATACTTAACTCTGTGACTCCTTTCTTCTGTAACCAACTGCTTTAGTGCTTACCGACTGAATAATTCGGTAGTATAACTGACTAGAGTATATAGGACGACTTTGGACATAAAACTAATGACAACTTAGTAAATAATAACATTCTCCCCTTTTGACATTAGTTTGGTATGTTTGACAAAACTCCTTTCAAAGTCATAACTCAAAATCTATATACTTACAAAATTTGACTAAAATGACAGTATATACAATTGTTAATGAATAGTAACATCCTCAAATATATACTCCCCTTATCAATATACTGTACATAACTTAATTTACATGCTCCTATGATCAATGCTCGGTGTTCACTGCTCTGTGTTCTATGCTCCCCCTGTCAAATTCAACTATACATTCAGATAATCTGTTATGCTCGGTACACTCCCTCTTATACTTGGTACACTCCCCCTTTTTGACAAACATCAAAACTAGTTACCATTAGGTGGAGGCAACTAGTCAAAAATAGATTTATACTTTGTACTAGCATCGGTGAGAGCAGTGGAGAGTGCATCCTTGACACTGTCCATTAGGGAATTCTGAGCTGTAATATCAGCTAATAGTGAAATCAAACCATCTAAAGTGCTTCCCTCTGGTTGAGTGGATAAGTGGGTAGCTCGGTTGATCTGCTCTTGGACTAATGATAAGTGGGGAATAAATAAGGTCTGAAGAGTCATGATATCCATCCTTATTTTGTGCTCTTCATTCTGAAGTTCTAACTGTTGAGCCATAAGAGTTTGCAGCTTGGTATAGAAATTCTGAACAGAATTTGGCTTGGTGGTCAATTTATTGGAGAGATCGGTAATCTCTTGTTCAATGACTTCGGTCTTGTGCTTGATATCCTTAATAAATAATGAAAATGTATAGAGCTTCTGAAATAAATAAAGAATATGTTTGAGTTGAGGGGACAAGTCAACAATGAGTCTAACAAGCTCAACTTTACCTATGGCAATTGCTTTCTTCACTTCTTCAATCATTTTGGCAGTTAACTCTTTGTCCTTCAACTTGATAAGGTATTCTGATGTGTCTACTCCTGATGCTTCTAATTTAGTGAGTAGTTCATCCAGTTGCATATGAATGGCAGCATCTTTATTCACGGTAGCTTCAGGTAGCATGTCTGTTAATAATGCTTTAACCTTCTGAAGTACTCGGTTCTTTTTATGAATAGCCATTTGTCTTTCTTGTTTTGCTTTGGCTTTACATAGTTCTCCGAATTCAATAAGTGCTTGCCCTTTCAGTTTTGAAATGTCAACATTTGGAAACACAATAGGCTTTGACAGATCTACCTTGAAACTATGCTTCTTCACTTTCTTTTCTTTGGATGATGAGGCTTTCACCGGTTGAATAAGTACAATGGCTTTGGAGGCTTGTTCACCCTCGGTAGGTTGCTTGGTAGAGGAAACACTTTTGTTGGTTCCCTTAGCCTCTGATGTGTCCTTCAGTGATTCCTTGCTTGGGGTCTCAGTGGCAACAGTTTCAGTGCATGCAGGTGCTTGAGAAGTTTATTCCCTGGTGGCCTGAGAAGTAGATTCTCCTTTTGTAGACTGTTGACCCTCTTTGCCTTGATCAGTGTCCTGAGGTTTCTCGGTTGAAACTTGCTGAGTTACCAAAGAATAGGACTTGACTTGTTCCAAAATTGATTCACTTGATACCAGTTTGACATAGGCATTTCCTTCTATCATCTCTTGTTCCTGTGCCTCAGTGTCCATGACATCCTCATCTTGTTGAATAGTTGGAGCAGGATCTTGCTTAGTAATGTCAACTATTTCTACTTCACCTTGAGTTTCTTCAGTCTGAATTCTGAAGATTTCTTGCCATTTTTCTTTGGTTTCCTTTTCGACTTTAAGATAAAGTCCATTCATCATTTTCAAGGCTCTATGCTTCACTTGAAAATTTGTCTAGTAGTTTTTCAAATGATTTCTAATATCATCTACCGACATGTCTGGAAAGAGATGTACTAAAACTCTTTCTCTTATTTGCTTCTCCGAGTCCATAACATATTTCCATTTGTTGTCAATGTGAGAGTATAATGCATTTGGAAGAAAGTTACTTACTTCTAATGGAACTACTCAGAATTTGAGAGGTGTACATACAGCTGATTCTTCTATTTGCCTCTTCTCATCTTCTGTTCTGGAGTCATATTTTACATACTTGAATGACCCAAATCCTCCATATTGTTTCAATTTGGCACAAAAGTTGTCAACACTGTGTACATCTTCCTTTGTTCTTTTAGTAATCTGAAATTTGTTTTTGTCTTCAGATTCTATGTCACTTGACTCTTTATTCAAAATGAGTCTCCTGGTCGACTTTCTATAAGTCTTTATAACTTTAGGCAATTCAACCTTTTTCTGCCTCTTACCGGGTGACACTGCAAATGATCTAGTGTTAGGTCATTTCACTGGTGGAGTCGGTGATACCTTAGGTGTATCTTGTTTCTTCCTTTTCAAGATTTTGCCTTTTGGCAACTCGGTGCTCAGAGTGATTACTGCTTCTTGAGCCTCAGATTCTTCCTCAATTGAAAGTTGATCACTCTTGATAGGAGTAGAGGAGGAACCTTCTCCAAATTTCTTAGTTAGCACTTTGATCATTTTAGTGGCTTTTCTTGTAGCCTTTGGTACTACTATGCTCATTTTAACTTTTTCTTTGACCTCTTCATAGGTACCATACCTGATCTTGGTCGAGTGCCTTGGAAGTGTCAAAAAGGCATCTATCTGTTGTTGAGAAATATCAAGATCCATCTCATAACCCATGGGCAGTAGAGATTGAGTTCTAGGATCTACTACATTGACATAATAGTAGTCGATGTCCACTTCAAAACATGTATCATCAGTATATTTTTCCACTAACTGAGGTGGGATTCTGTACCTGTTATGCATATTTTCTTGAAATTTGCTGAAGTAATCATTCATTATCTCATTGAAATTATCACCTAGCTAATTGATAAAGTCATTTATTTAATGGGTGATTGGTCGGTGTAACTCCCAAACTATGTTACCGATTGATGGGAAGAATTTCTGAAAATAGAAAAACATGCACACTAAGAGTGACCCAAACTTTAGTGTGTTCTTCGAGTTATTCTTCTTAGGTTTCCTTATAGTGTTGAGATTTTCAAATAGGTTTTTCAACAACACTTCAGCTAGATCAATCTTCGTACCCTTTTTCACAATATTGTAGGCCAAATCTACGGCTGCACATGGTACACTATTTTCTCTTGCCGATTGAAAGAAACAATAACTGATGATTCTAATTGCAAACTTTAGCTCTGCATCTGTAACATTATTCAATTTAAGACCTCTGCAATCAGACTCAACTCCGGTTAAAGTTATCAATTCCTTCTGTGAAATCATTTTCTGTGCTCGGGCATGGTCGTATATAGGGTATCCAGTTATTATGTGAATGATCTCCTTGGTGATTTTGAATGGTTGCTCCTCTAACCACATAAAGTCATCATGAACTCTGCTCAAAACAAATTTAACCCATTAGGGTTTGAAAACTCGAGGGTAGGTTAGGGCTTCAGTCAATCCCTTGACTTTGATATGCTCATATTTGCTATCTAGGATTCCATCAGTGCATAACTCATCATACATGTCCTTGATCTCGGTATGACCTAGCTCTTCAACACGACACTTAGTGTAGAATCTGACATCTTCAACCAATAGAACTTTGGGAGGTAAGGAATACTTCAGTGAGGGCTTCTCAATAGTCTCAACTACAACAGGTTTCTGCAACTTAGGATCCATTTCAAACTTGGATTTCTACTAACGAAAGAACTTAGGGTTTTAACTAACCAAAAAACGCTTTCGACTTAGTAAATATAATGTAGATGTTCACAACTAATATTCGGTTAACTGGCTTAAAATTGCGTTTGAGATTGCTATATAAATACCTTGAAATTCGCTCGGGAGATGTTTGATCGCCTTTGAATCACTTAGCTCTTCTCTTTGATAACTGGTAAGTGTAAAATGACCACGCGAAGAACTTTAAGTACACATTTTACCTTATTGGGCTTTGTACAATTAGGTAAGAAAACATTAAATGCACTTAGTTCCACTAAACTGATTAACTTCCTTTTATGCTTTTACTGACTAGACATGCTTCCTACACTTACCAACTTCTCTGGTTCTCCACAAGACTAGATAGAATTTCAAACTTGCTAATGCATCTTAGCTATGCATATTTTGAAATTAAGTACATGATAAAATAGGAACTGTTAAGATCTAACCTTAAGAGAATGCAGTCCCTTCATACCTTAACTGATTAATTCGAAGTAGATGCACCTAACTTGGTAGGTAAGGTGCTTTCTTCATTTTTGACTCAATTTCCTTCTTTTTCCAAATTTTATGTAGTTTGATTTTTATCTCTTCAGTATCTCCTCTAGGTTGATCTCTGTAGTTCTTAGCCAAGTGTCCAGCTTTATGTCAATGAAAGCATGCCATTCTAGGATTTCTCCATGATCTTCAGTTGTTCATTCCAAACCTTATCATGCAGTTGGCACTTATATATCCATATCTTCCACAACATTCACACCATATCCTTGTATTGTAATCCCATGGTACTGCAGTATACTGTCGGTTAAGATCTGTGTGAGTTCGGTAGCTTCTAGTATTTGCTCGGTGTGAAGACCTCATATAGTTTTTCTACTTAAACCAACACTTCTCGGTACTATGTCCATATCTATTGTAGTTTTTGCAAAACCCCTTGAATTTTGCCTTTTGAAAATTGCTAGCAGACTTTGTCCTACATTGTTTAGATGTGTGACCATACTTATTGCAATTGTAATAATAACCATTAGACCTAGTGACATTCGGTTGCTTACCTTTTCTGATTTGGCACATGTTGGCAGTATGTCCTTTTTTTCCATAGTAGTTGTAGATAGGCTTCTTTCCTTTGATGTTCTCCTTGTTTTCAGCTTGCTTTGATGATTTCCCTCTCTCAGTGGTGTTGATCCCTTTCTCGGTAGAGTTTTTGTCTTTGTAACCGAGTCCTGCATCTTTGTTGGGTCTTCTTATATTTAGTTGCTCATCCAACATCCTTGATGCTTCATAACTTTTCTTCAGTGTTTCTTTTGATTTCTTCTCTGCTTCAAGTTCATTGGTCAATCTTGATAATTCAAGTTTCAATGCTTGATTCTCATTTTCTTTTAGATTTGCTTCATGATGTCCATAACCCAATTGATCAGAAAGATTATGTTGAATTCCAGTCATTCTTGTGATTTCATCATTCTTTTCAGACACCACTGCTTCTAGCTGCTGTTTTTCCCTTTTCATGTCTCTTATGTTGTCCTCAGTTGTTCTTAATGCATCAAGATTTTCAGTCATCTATGTGCTAAAATGCTCATGTTCTCTTTTCATTGCTTTCAGCTATTTAGTCAGTGATTTGTTCTTTTCTTTCAATTCTCCAATCATTTCTTCAGTCTCTTCTGATATACTGTTCTCAGATGATGTCTCAATTTGTTCCACCAACTCTTGTGAGTCCTGTAAATCATCAGACAACCTTCTTCTGACTTTCAATGATCTTTGCATTTGTCTATGCATATCTACAATCACTTGATTAACATGATCCAATTCTTCTTGAAGATTCACAATTCTCCGAGATTGTTTCTAGCCTTCCATTGATAAGATCTTTCTCTTTAGGATGTTAAACCCTTTTCCAAGATTGAAACTCTGATACCAATTGTTAGGTCCAACTAGGAAAGCTAATGTACTGAGAGGGGAGGGGTGAATCAACACTTCAAAATTTTTCTTCAAAAATAATCTTACTGATAAACATAAATTGTAAACTGCTGATCTCATAATATAAAGCTAACAAATAATTATAGAAATAACATTCATACACATTTCACTTCATAACATGTAAATATTTTGGTTACGCAGAAACTCTTTGTTAGAGAGAAAAACTGCGGTGGGGATGGCACCCACAACTTCACTACTGCAATAATAAAGGTTGCTCGGTTAGAGCTACATGTTTAGCTATTTCTAATAGCTTACCCTATTAGGAGTATCAAGATCTTTAGATCTACCTTGCTAAAGGATTTCACAACACTTATACAAAATGCCACACCTGGTTAAAGGCTTTACAATTTATAGACTTTGTTAGAGTCTTTTACCCTGTTAAAGGTTTCTATTACAACTCAAATGATTCAATAAAATCTTTATGAATATCTGCAACTTTACATCTGAAATGTTATAGCAGATTCTATGTGCTCAATATGAAATTACCTTGCTCATAGCATACCTCGGTAATTGATAAATCAACTCGGTAAACCCTTCTGTTTACTCTGTCCCTTAAACTTTTCTCTGAAGACTTTCTCGGTGACCTCTGAATATCTTTGTCCCTTAAACTATTCTCTGAAGACTTTCTCGGTGACCTCTGAATATCTCTGTCAGTCGTAGCAGTCACAACTCAATGTGTCTTCTTATGATTTTCCTTTTAATTCTTCTATCACACATGTCTCTCTGTTTTTTATTCTCAAATCACTCTGTATAAATAGATCTCTGGGACGGTGATTTGTTCATGCTTCGATCTTATAAACAAGATTCATCGAATGAATAAACATAGAAATTATTTCATTGGATAAACTTCCTCAAAATCATACAAAATCTTGAAGTGCAATTTCCTATGTGATAACGGCTCCCTGTTCCTTGATTCTTGTAACACGTTTCCACATATGTGTCCAGGTTCATTGAATCTAGTAACACGTTTCTACTCGGTTCAGATTACTCGGTATACCTTCTTTGCTACTCGGTAGACATAGAATGTTACTTGGTAGACAACTCGGTGTATACTTAACTCTGTGACTCCTTTCTTCTGTAATCGATTGCTTTAGTGCTTACCGACTGAATAATTCGGTAATATTAACCGACTAGAGTATATAGGATGACTTTGGACATAAAAATAATGAAAACTTAGTAAATAATAACAAACTAATCTTGACAAACCACAGGTGAAGGATACACAATCACTAACCCAAGATTGACCATTTGGACAAAACACACAATGACTCACATCAATAAGGTTAAACAACAACACCTGACCAAGGAGATATAATAACATATGACACAATGACAACTCAACCAGAATTGCAAAAAAATTAAGCTTGACTGCAAACACCATTTACACAAGATCCTAATACAAACAATCTTTTCTTAAGACAATCAAAAGCATAAATGACTTGCAATTAAGGATTTTCCAGAAAATAAGAAATACAACTATATTAATACAAATAAATCAATTTTGTCATTTGTCCAATAAGGTATAAATCAATCACACAAAAATTAATCTCCTAATGTGTTTCCAACATAAATATAAAATCTAACAATTACAAGCTTTTCTAAAAACACCCAAACTTTAAATTAATTATATATATCAACTCATAAATTAATTTTCACAGTATTAAAATAATACTAAAATAATATAATACCCATAATAAAATAAACCTATATATGAATATATATATATATATTCAACTTTTAACAACCCTGCATGGAAATCCGAAATATTGAATTTCGGTCTGCACGAGAAAACCCAGGGAAGAAATTACACACGGTAGCCCATGCTACCGTTGGTAGCACTGCTACCGATGGTAGTACTGCTACCGTATGTTAGCCGTACTACCACCAGTAGTGGGTACCGAGGGTTTTTTTTTAAATTTTTATTATTATTATTTTTTAAATACATTAACCTAAAACCAGTATATTCTAATTTTAACCAAAAATTTATTTCTAATTAAATTATTTACAAGGAATTAATTAATACATATTTTCTTTCCAAAATAATGTAATAAAATAATTTCCCTTAACTTCTAATATCCTAATAAATTTATTTAATGATTAAATTTATTTCTATGATAACTAAATAATTCCACAGAGATATACAATATTAAAAAGAACTGTCATAGCCAAGTATCGAAACAAAAATCAAACAATAGGGAATATTTTCTTTGGTAATATCATTTCTCCCCAAATCTTGCAATTTCCATGCACAATAAAAAACTTGGCAAAATTTGCCATAATAACTTTTCCCAATATTCTCAAAATTTAATTTACAAACACCCAGGAAACAACTTCTTTCCATAAACCAGAAATTCACTTCAGGAATTGACTTTAGCCAAGAACAAGAATTAATTAGACATGATATGAAAAACATCTTAACACACACATCATTCAAAAGATAGAAGAAATAGAAATATTTTCTTTAAAACAAACAATCAACAGAAGCCACCCAACCTGGTATAGCTTTCCTGGAAGAAATTTGTAGAAGAGCACCAATCCTTCAACAAGCTCCCAAATAAATTTCTTCACCTAAATCCCTGACCTCTTTCCCGTCTCTTCCTAAAATAAAGACCTATTCCACTTTTAAACTAAAATTCTAGGTTGCATATATTTTTTTTCCCAAACTCTAATATTTAATTTTAGTAATAAAAGCAATTTTCTTTTCTTTTCTAATTTTCTAACAAAGGATAAGTTTACATGCAATAATTAAAAATCATTTTTCTTTCTTTTATTTTCTCATGCAAATTAATTAATTTTCTAAATAAAGAAATTAAAGCAATACTATAATTCTACTTAATTTTTTTATTCATTTATTTATTTATTCTTTTATTCTTTTATTTATTTAAAATTCTAGGAAACAATAAATGCAATTAATCTAATTTATTTTTCCACTAAAATTTAAATAAAATATATTTCTAATATCATGCAACTTGCAACTTAATTTAATAATTTCTTTTAATTAATTAAATTTATAATCTCAATGCATAAAATACATAATTCAACTATGAGATAACTCCATAAACTTAATTAATTAATTAAATCCACTAAAACACACAAACTGAACAAACCTCAAGCAAATACTCATAAAAAGATCAAACAACAAAATAGGAAGGCCAAACAAACTGATAGGACGACCAACTGACGACACTCACACGAGTGTAACTGAGTAAAAATAGGGTCAACTACTATCTCCTCCACTTCCATTGGAAAATATAAGGCACGCTCAGACCTGTGAAGCTAGGTGGAGACGATACCCCGTACCTACCCGGTACTTGTACTTGCAATATCCTGCATCACCGAACCATACATGCATAAATACAATATAGAAAACACATGACACAATGACAACTCAACCAGAATTGCAACAAAATTAAGCTTGACTGCAAACACCATTTACACAAGATCCTAATAAAAACAATCTTTTCTTAAAACAGTCAAAAGCATAAATAACTTGCAATTAAAGATTTTCCAGAAAATAAGAAATACAACTATATTAATACAAATAAATCAATTTTGTCATTTGTCCAATAAGGTTTAAATCAATCACACAAAAATTAATCTCCTAATGTGTTTCCAACATAAATATAAAATCTAACAATTACAAGCTTTTCTGAAAACACCCAAACTTTAAATTATATATATATATATATATATATATATATATATATATATATTTGTCAACTCATAAATTAATTTTCATATTATTAAAATAATACTAAAATAATATAATACCCATAATAAAATAAACCTATATATGAATATATATATATATTCAACTTTTAACAACCCTGCATGGAAATCCGAAATATTGAATTTCGGTCTGCACGAGAAAACCCAGGGAAGAAATTACACACGGTAGCCCATGCTACCGTCAGTAGCACTGCTACCGATGGTAGTACTGCTACCGTATGTTAGCCGTACTACCACCAGTAGTGGGTACCGAGGGTTTTTTTTTAAATTTTTTTTATTATTATTTTTTAAATACATTAACCTAAAACCAGTATATTCTAATTTTAACCAAAAATTTATTTCTAATTAAATTATTTACAGGGAATTAATTAATAAATATTTTCTTTCCAAAATAATGTAATAAAACAATTTCCCTTAACTTCTAATATCCTAATAAATTTATTTAATGATTAAATTTATTTCTATGATAACAAAATAATTCCACAAAGATATACAATATTAAAAAGAATTGTCATAGCCAAGTATCGAAACAAAAGTCAAACAATAGGGAATATTTTCTCTGGTAATATCATTCTGCCCAAATCTTGCAATTTCCATGCACAATAAAAATCTTGGCAAAATTTGCCATAATAACTTTTTCCAATTTTCTCAAAATTTAATCTACAAACACCCAAGTAACAACTTCTTTCCATAAACCAAAAATTCACTTCAGGAATGGACTTTAGCCAAGAACAAGAATTAATTAGACAGGATATGACAAACATCTTAACACACACATCATTTAGAAGATAGAAAAAATAGAAATATTTTCTTTAAAACAAACAATCAACAGAAGCCACCCAACCTAGTATAGCTTTTCTGGAAGAAATTGTAGAAGAGCACCAATCCTTCAACAAGCTCCCAAATAAATTTCTTCACCTAAATCCCTGACATCTTTCCTGTCTCTTCCTAAAATAAAGACCTATTCCCCTTTTAAACTAAAATTCTAGGTTGCATATATTTTTTTCCCAAACCCTAATATTTAATTTTAGTAATAAAAACAATTTTATTTTATTTTCTAATTTTCTAACAAAGGATAAGTTTACATGCAATAATTAAAAGTCATTTTTCTTTCTTTTCTTTTTTCATGCAAATTAATTAATTTTTAAAATAAAGAAATTAAAGCAATACTATAATTCTAATTAATTCTTTTATTTATTTAAAATTCTAGGAAAAAATAAATGCAATTAATATAATTTATTTTTCCACTAAAATTTAAATAAAATATATTTCTAATATCATGCAACTTGCAACTTAATTTAATAATTTCTTTTAATTAATTAAATTTATAATCTCAATGCATAAAATACATAATTCAACTATGAGATAATTGCACAAACTTAATTAATTAATTAAATCCACTAAAACACACAAACTAAACAAACCTCAAGCAAATACTCATAAAAAGATCAAACAACAAAATACGAATGCCGAACAAACTAACATGACGACCAACTGACGACACTCACACGAGTGTAACTGAGTAAAAATAGGGTCAACTACTATCTCCTCCACTTCCATTGGAAAATATAAGGCACGCTCAGACCTATGAAGCCAGGTGGAGACGATACCTCGTACCTAGCCGATACTTTTACTTACAATATCCTGCATCATAGAACCACACATGCATATATACAATATAGAAAACACAGCATACACATCGATGAAGGAGAATCACGACGTTTCCTGTCTCATCGAAATGAGTGAAGGAAAATAGTCCCCTTGCATCCAATACACTCGTAGACACACAACATATATTTACACATTGCATAGATAAAGTAAAGTGTCAGTACATAGCAATAATCCATAAAATGCCATAAATCACAAGTACTGAAATACTGCAAATAAATTATGCATCTCATATCCAGATAAAGCATGAAATAATGTCATATAAGTCTGAATAACACATCATGGTAATGTATCCACTGAAAATAAACAATAATAAAATATGAGTCTAATAAGTTCAAACGAGTAGGGGTACTACACAATACACACACATACAACATTATTTATTAATTTACACAAAAGGACTATGCATAATAATTAATTAATTAATCACCGCAACTTAGTAAAATCAACCTAACACAAAGATTAAATAAAATACAACATACTTAAACCACATAACACCTAACAAGGAAACTTAAGCTAAACACTAGAACTGACAAGACACCGACTAGGTTAGAATGTCATATATTGCTTAAAAGAATGAATATTTGTCATATACCCTTCTTTTGCGGTAGACAAAATGACCACAACCTAATGCTTATTTATTCAATTGAGTACAATAACAAACATAATGAAGACATATCCATCCATGGATCTACTATTATCAACATTCTTAGGCCAATCTAAATCCACAAATCTATGAAAAATCATTGAGTATTGTTTCATTGTAGAATTACCATAACAAATGGAGCACTTATCTAGGTATCTCACAAATATTTGAAGACTTTATTCACGACATTCCTATGTACTCATCTAGGATCAACCATTAATAGCTCAAGACTCTTATTGCTTGGGTGACATATGATCTTGTCCAAATGATAACATACATTAAGCTCCCAATAACACTAGCATAAGGTACCTGAGCCATATCCTCCATCTGAATAAGAGAAGTTATACATTTTTGTATTGATAACTTAGCCTCCATTGAAATAAGAACACACAATGGTTTGTAAGATGTCATGTTGAATTTCTCTATCACCAAGTTTACATTCTTTCTTTAGTGCAACATAAGATTTGTGTTTGCTTTCTTTTGATCTCTATACTCAAGATGAACTTAATAAATGTAATTTGGATTTCAATTCAAATCATGTCTTTACGACTACCAAAATTAATATATCATCAACATATAATGCTTGACATAATAAATGCAATGCTTTGACTTTGGATTTAAAATATTCAAATCCTAATAGAGAGGAGTCAAATTTTTGGTACCACATCCTAGGTGATTGCTTAAGACCATACAAATATTTCTTCAACTTCAAATCAAATTTTTTCTACCTTTTTGAATATAATATTTTGGCTATGTCATGTACATAATCCTTTTCTACAAATAACAATGAAGGAAAACCATTTTTAGATCTATTTTCTTAACCTGAAGGTCAAAGGTTGTTGCAATAGATAATAAGAACCAAATGGATTTTAACTTAGTATCATGAGAGAAAATTTCATCATATCATCTCCCTCAACTTAAAAGTATCCTTTAACAATTAGTCTAGTCTTATATTTCTCAACATTAGTATCAAAATGAATTTTCCTTTCAAACACATGTTTACAACTAATGGGTTTTTGACCATCAAGAAAAGATATTTCGTCCCATGTTTGTTTTTGCTTCAATGCAACCACCTCCTCATTCATAGTGAGTCCCCAACATTTAGAATCATCCATACTAGATACCTCCATAGTTGTAGGATCATTTATGTAAGTAAACAAAGAAAAATATAATTGCAACCAATATTTGTATTATATTTGTCCAATTGCCTTTTGTAATGTCCCCACCGAAAATAATAATTTAAATTTAATTATTAAGTTTGCACAAAAATCTTATTATTTAAATTACAACACTATTATCCCTAGCATTCACTTAGACCTTGTAACATCTTTCGTTCTCAATCCATTTATGATTTTATGAGATTCCAATTCGGTGATAAAATTGGAAGTGCTTCATCGACTTATATTAGATGTGTAGTGTTAGTTTAGCATATTTATATATAATGCAAGATATATTATCATGGTATTGAATAAAGGTGAATACATGATTATATTTTTCCTTAACAATTCTACTAAAGTACATGTTGGAAGATTATAATGTACACAAGAACATGTATTGGGGAAGAACTAGGTCTTGGTGTTGAAGTGTCCAAAAATAATCCAAGTGTACGAGAAAAGATCAATTAATCAATATAATATTTAAAATAATAAATATATAATGTAATGCATTGTATTACATTATTAATTTTTTTTGGACTATTTAAGTTACATTATTTTTATTTTTATTTTCTTGGTAAATTAGAAAAGGTGATTTTCTAATATTAATTTAAAGGAAAATTCTTTTATGATAAAACACTGAAACACAAGATAATATTTCATTTCTATTGCTTTTAAAAAAATACATAAAAATGAAAAGGCTACTTTTATTATTATTTTTTATAAGAATTTTTTAAAATATTTTTTTTTTTCAAGTTTCGAAAAGGAAAAAGAAAGATTTGTTGAAAAAAGGAAAGAATTCCTTTAATTCCCCCCCCCTCCTCCTCCATCAAATTATCAATTTAACATTATATAGTGGGGAGAATGAAAGAAAATAGGTCGAAAGATTGAAGAATTAGAAGTGCTAATTTAAATCTTCGCTATATTTTTAAGTTTTGCATGGTTGAGGTAGGATTAATTTCATGAAATTATTTGAAAATATATTAGTTTATTTTATTTTGGATTAATAATAAATATAGTTTGACTATAAAAGAGGTTGTGTTAATTGTTTTCTTGTACAAAGAGAAATTCATGAAAATATTAAACATTTATTTTGGGTTTTCCTCATTTTGGTGTATGTGTTTTGAAACTATATTAAAAAAATATTATTATCAAAATTCAGACTTTGATACGTGATATTTTGTTGAATGTGATTAAAACAAGTTAGATGCTTTTTATTAAAAATTGGTTTATTAATGTGGGAAAAACTAGTTTAGTTTGTTTCTCATAATTTTTTTTGGGAACCAAGTTTGCCTACAAATTTTAGAGAAGTTTAAAAGCTATGTGTTTTAAATTATTTAAAAAAATTAGTCATACCTAGCTTGTAGATCATAAGATATTGATTGTGTAATGATTGCTTATCTATATTGATACTATCTAGATTATGTATTATCGGTTATACTATTTATTAATATGATATCTTTGGTATCATGATTGATTATACATATAGTGCTCGTGTAAATACAACTCATCTTAGTGATGTTGTTTTCCCTTGACAAATTAAATCTATAAATCTGTGAGATCCTGTCAAGGTTTATTTATATTAAAATATGACATATTTTGTGTTAGGATTGATTTATATGGGTGTGTGACATCTTTTATGTCATGTTTGATTTATATTGATTTATGACATCATTTGTGTCATTTTATGTGTGACTTCTGTTATGTCATGATTTTTGAGTCACGATTCTACTCGTAAGAGTAGGGTACTAACTAAAAGGATAGAATGAATGAGAGGTTTATATCTCATGGATTCTATTTGAAATGATTGAATGCTATTTTTATGAGAGGTTATATCTAATGGATTCCATTTAGAAGAATGGAATTTGATTTTATCCTATGATTTAGGATGGTTAAAATCTTGATTTCTATATTTAGGTCCCAATACCTTGAGACATATCTCCTTAAGAAAGTTGGGCAATATTTGACCTTTCTCATCTTGGTATAAGCACCACATCACCATAGGATCTAGTGCTCTCATTGGTAGAGGCTCCACAACTAGTTTATGTTATGATTGCCTTGTACCACTAGAGCTAAGACCTATGACCTGTTGTATTGGCTTTTATGTCGTTTCTACCTTGTGGTAGGGGTACTCCATAGTTGGTATCTAGAATTAACCTTCTTGTCTTATGTGAGGTAGTGGTACGTGGGAACACTACACAATCAAGAGATGTTCTCTAGAAGGTTTTCAGAGAGTAGATATTCTTATCATGTTTATGGGTTCGTTGTGTTTTCTTTTTTTACTTATGTGAGTGTCATTATTATTGGGTTTATATATAATGTCAAGTGCTCATATTCTATGTTTTTTGGCGTGCTTTCTTTATGTATATTTGATTGATGTGTGAATATTTTCTTTTTTATATGTTTGTGTGTTTGAATTGTTAATGTTGGTATGTTTGGATACTTGTGTTGTCCAAAGGTTAGATGCATGTAGTCTTATCTTTAACATGTTCTTTTAAAAAGTTATATAACATCGCATGAGATATTTCATAGTATAGGATGCAAGCATCAATATATGTGGATGCTATATAAGGTTTTGGATGTGTAATACTAAGTCTAATCTTATGAGGTTGAAAGGACTTTAAATTTTTTTGATGGTCATATTTTTATTTATTAATGTCCTTGCATTTATATGTGTAGTAGATGTTGATAAGGATGTGTTATAATGAATGTTGGACACCTTGAAATGATTGTTTTCCACGTGCTTTTTATTAAGAATGTCTATTATGAATTTAAGTCCATGTGTTGGAATATTTTGGATCTATGTATTTCATGTGTATGAAGTTTGTTACTAAAGGAATGAACTAAGAAAGATAATCATTAATATTGTGTTGTAAAACACCTTTGTATTATAGATGGTTCTTCTTTGCCTTGGATGATGGATGGGGAGGAGAGGGAAATCCTTCCCCAATCAACAATAATATCACGAGATCTTGGAGAATTAGCTTACAAAGAGATATGAAATTATTCAAATTATTTTTGTGGTCTACATTATTTTAAACCACCTATATATGTATGGTTGGTATCATGGATGGGGTTTTCAATTTTGATCCCTTGTATATCTTAATTAGGAAATGATGTTGTAGTGTCGTAAATTGTATGCACTTGCTAGGGTGGTACAATTTCACACTTGGTTTAGCTCCCGCCTTGGCGCATCTTGCACTTTGCATCGCATTTTCCTTTAGCACTTAATTAATCAAATTAATTAGGTCTAAGGTCTTATTTCATCATCTTCCAGTTGGGCCCTTTCATTAAAGTGTGCCCCTTTCATTTTATTCCTCCAATACATCATTTAATCAATAAACCCTAATTAGGTCCTATTTTGAACTTGGGGGCTTGATTTCAGGGGTCAAAACATCTCAAAATCACCTGTAACTTCGGGATTCGCTCTAAAATCATCATATCCGACGACCCTAAAAATTTGGTGAAAAGTTGTTGGGACCATGGCGCCCGGAGTGCACACGGTCCTGGACATTTTTCCCGAAATTTTATGAGCGCAATCCAATCATAAAATAAAGCTTAACCCCAAGAAATTGGCGGGAGATTCAATCTCTAGGTCGGCCAAAAGTTGAAATTAAGACCTAGGGTTTCATATATAAGAGCTCTCTTTCTTCATTTGAAAGGATCCGAATTTTGGTTTCAGGGACCTTCTATGCAGCGAAAGAGCAGATCTTTGGAGACTTCAACAAAATTCAACATCCATCCATCAAGCATTCATCAATTTCATTCATCCATTTAGGGCTTTGAAGACATTGAAGAGCAATAGGGGATTACCGACTGAAGATTAGCTTGTACCCCTCCCTTGGGGTTGGGTATGATTTCATGTTGTTTTCATGTCTTTGCATAAGCCTCATTGTATCATTTGTATTCATGCTTTAGATCACTTTGCATCTTGATTTGGAGCATTTACATTATCATTTACAAGCAATTAGGGTTTACTTTCTAGGTTGCTCTAGTTTGCTTACTTTCATTTTAGGATCTTGCACACACACAAGGTCTGCACACACAACTTTTACTATACAACTTGGCTATTCATGGAGGTGGAAATCACCAAAGCGGGGGTTTGACTAAGGCAAAACCCTACATAGCCACCTACAACCCTTTTCAGATATAAGTGCAGATTTCTGAATTCGAAGGACGCCGCAAGTTGCAGATCCGACGGAAGCGGACCGAGACAGAACTTCACACCAAATTCCAAGCCAAAAGACCAGGACAGGGGCGTGGGGCACCCTGGTCCTGCCAGGATAGGGGCGCTGGGTGCCCTAGTCCCTAGGACAGGGGCGCTGGGCACCTTGGTCCTCCTGTTAGACAACAAGTTCAGCATTTTCGACAGCTTTTCAGGTTGCAAAACAACAGTTTCAAGAGTAGAATCAGGACAGTGGAGCTTGCGCTCCCGTCCTGAACATTTTCACTCAGATTTTGACTCCGAGTATGCATCTGCATTCTTGTCTGGTCCTTGTGTTTACAACTTTCCATTGTTTAATTTCAATTCTGCAATCTTGTTATTAGTTCATAGTTGCACTTTGGGGTTAGGAATTGAACTTGCATCATTTTATCTTTCAATTACAACAATGGAATAGAAACCCTAATAGGTAGCCCGTGGCTGTCTCTTCCACAAAAAGAAGTAGCCAATTGTGTGATACCTCTAGGCTCTTTCGTATTCCACAATGTGTGTCAAAAGGTAGGATTAGGGTATGTTAGCCTAGTCTCGCTTTTCCCCCTACACATTTTGGTGAACCCGACGTGAATTCCAATCTTCTCTAATTCTGATTTATGTTTTCAAATTTGAGTGTTTATGCTATTTCAAATTCAAATTTGTATTTACAAGTTTTAATTTCTTGCAAGATTCAAAAATTTAGAGGAAATTTTTGCTAAAACCCTAATTTTTCAATTCAAAGTTGAACTTGTGGATAGCTTAATTGGGATCAATAATTTCAAATCTGATTTAGGAACTCATTTGAATCATAAATTTCATTTTCTAAATCTACATTCTAAGTGCTTGCATTGGTTAAAATTAAACATTTCCTTCTATTTTGCATGTGTTATCATTTGAAAGAGGAAAATTGTTGTCATGATGCATTCATTTCATAGATGTGATAATGGGTTAACTTCCCTTGTTTCAATTTTTCCTTCTCCTAAAGAACCTCCCCCCATCTATAACAACATTTTAGTGCCTAAAAGAGTTGCTACCAATCCCTTTGAGACTCTCCCATGCTCTAAGGATGAAGACTTTAAGAGTGATCTTGACAATTCTCCTAAAATGTGCCCTTCCTATTTAGCTATCCTAGAGGAAGAGAATGATATCATAAACACCTTTCTTAATGTTACTTCACCTTCCCTACATGATTCCTCTCTAAGTGAAAAGGTATTGATGGACATTGACTTATTTTCTCCTAAAGTTGGTCCTTCCAATGGGGGCATGTTAGTGCAACAAGAGGTTATGAACACTTCTTTCAAAGATCTCCTTCCTAAGCATGAATCTTTGGAGAAATATGTTCATGTTCCTCCTAAAAAACACTCCCTTCATGAGGATCCTTTTGTGCAAGAAGATGACATTATCCCTACATTTCCTAGTGATGGCATTTCCTTTTCCAACAAAATTCCCACTAGAGACGATGAATTAATGATAAATGCTTACCCTTCTCCTAAAGTTGGTCTTACCCATAAGCATCCCTTAGATAAATAAGATGAAATAATAAGCAATTTCCTTAATTCTCTCTCCCCTAAAGATCATATTGAACATATTTTGAGGAAAGAGGACGAGTTTAACACATCTATTGATGCTCTCCCTCCTAAGGATGAGGAATTAATAAACAATGTTGTCTCCTCTCCCGAAATTGACAATACTTCAAACATTCCTTTCAACCACTTCACTATTTGGGATGAACCATTAGAAGAAGGTGTAGATTATTCTCTACCCCATGAGAGAACCCTAGCCAAAGGGGATGAAATCAAGATTGAAAACTCCCTTGATAGTTTCTCACCTTCCTTGAATCTCAATTATTCTCCCTCTAAAAATAAAGTATCTCCCTCTCCTCAACTTGGTTCTACTCATAAGGATACCCTAGTTCAAAGCAAGATGGTTAACATCGATTTCAAAGGTCTCCCTCTCAAAAGTGAGACTTTAGAGAGTAATGTTGATCCTTCTCCTAGAGAGTTTATTCCCCATGTAGATCCTTTTATGATAGAGGATGATATGACCTTTCCTAGTATTACTCTTCCTACTAGAATATCAATGCCTACCCCTTGTCTCTCTCCTAAAATTGATTTAATCCATGATAAGAGTTTAGTGCAAGAGAATACTATCAATAATTCTTCCAACACTTTTGTTCATTCCTCTAAACCATCCTCAATCAATTTGATACATGTGAATGAAACACCTAACAAACCTCTCTTCACTGTCCAAGGTGCTTGTCCTTCTCAAAATTCTCAACCTTTAAATAAGCCTATCTTAGTGGTTCAAGGTGGTTATGCTAATGATTCTTTTTGCACTCCTAAGAAACCTATTATTACTCTGCAAGGAGGTTATTCTACTAAGAGCCCTTATGAGTATGCTAAGCAACTGACTAGAGAGAGTTATAATGCAGTTGCTCATACCTATAACACAAGAAACAATAGGCAACCTAATCCTCCTCCAGTTATCCCAACTTCACTTCCTCCTTCCCAACCTATTCTTCCTCAAGCTCCTCATATTTCACAAATGCTTAGTAAGGACTATGATCTTATTGAACAACTTAAAACTACTCCGGATAAGATTTCTATTTGGGATTTAGTTCAAACTTCACCTGCCTATCATGGGATGTTACAAGATGCTTTAAAAAATTTAGATGTCCCACTTGCAGTGACACCTAATAATAATAATAATAACATGGCTTCCCTGATTGATTCTACAATCAAACCCAAAGCTCAAATTGTGTTCACACAAGATGAGTTACCTTCTCATGAAATTCAAAATCAATATGATCCTCTTATGATTGTAGTTATTATCAATGAAAGTGCTATAAGACGAACCCTTGTGGACAATGGATCTGGCCTTAATGTTTGTAGTATTGATTTATTGGACAAGCTTAATGTGGATCATTCTCTCATTAAACGTTCTTCTATTTCTATTCGAGGCTTTGATAATGTTGGTAAAGAATGTTTGGGTATCATAACCTTACCTATTACAGTAGGTCCTGTTACTTTACCTACACCTATTCATGTCATCTCTGGTAATTTGACTTACAATCTTCTATTAGGGAGACCTTGGCTTCATAGTATGCAAGTTGTCCCCTCAACTTTGCATGGGCGAGTAAAATTCATTTATGACAATATGACATACACCTTGCTAGCTGATACTAATCTTCAAGAACCATTACGAACTGGATCTTCTTGTTCAACTACTTCCAAGCCTTCTACCACTTCAAATGCATCTACTTCCTTTAAGGATTTTGTCCCCTCTAGTACTCTTGATCCTTCTACTCAATCAGAATCTTCTCCCAAAGATATCTTTTCTCTCGAAAAGGCTCTCTTAGATGATGATTGGGGATCTTTAGACTTTAACCCTACTTTTGTAGGAGAATATAGAGTGCCTAAGATTGAGAAGGGAAAATCTAAGGAAGAAACTAAAGAGAAGTCCACTTTGTCTAAGCAATTCAGTAACAACTTTGTGGCTACCTCCGATTCAAATAACTCTTCAACATCTTCCTCTAATACAAATAGCACTGAGACCTATGAGGCATCACCATCTCTCTCTGATTTAGCATCCCTTTATGGTCGTGGTTTTCACATTTTGGCTAAGAGTGGCTATAGTGGAAATGGTTGTGGCACAAATGAACAAGGAATTAAAGTTCCTTTAGAAAATAACATGCATGAATATTCATTTGGACTTGGATATAATCTTTCTAAGCCCACCAAAGCATCTAAAAGACCATCTCTCAATGTGAATGCTATATTTAGTAGTGATGATGATCTCACTTCAACTAAATCATCTTCTACTTCTATCAACTCTCATTCCCCTCATAAGGAAATCTTGGCGATGAACAAATCTCTTTATAAATCCCCTCAAATTTCTAAATCCACTTATGAATCTTTATCTCCTATTCATCATAAAGTCCTTTCCTCTAGGGATAAGGCTCTAATAAATTACACTCATCCCTCTTCTAAGATTTCTTGTGACTTTTTCTTCTTCAATTTTTTTTATACATGTTTTTGATCTCGCTTATAGTTGAGCATTTAGCATGTCATATTCAAATACCTCATTCAATCTATCATGTCTTTAAATAACATTAATGGCTATTATGTTGCTCATCATTATGTGACATTGGTAGCTCATTTACTAGGGGCTCATTGTCATTCATGATGGTACAATTTCAAGTGCAATCATATTTTTGAAGCAACATAATAGCCTAATTTTCTATGTTATCTCTTGTTCCTATGGGGACAAGAGTGATTTCATACATCTCTTCTTTTTATGGTTAAAATTTCCCTTTGGGGTAATAGTGTGGAAATATTGATCATCTTTTCTTTAGAATCCTCTTTTCCTAGATATGGGAGAAGATGTGTATTCTCTTTCTTATCCTACCCACTTCTTGTGAGGAGCATTTTACATACACTAATGTCTTGCTTGCATGTAGTACATTTTGCTTATGTCTAAATCTCTCCCTAGAGGATTGTGTAAGTCCTTCTCATTGTCCTTATCCTTGGGAGGCAATGATCTTTCCTTATTTTTATCTAAGGATCCACTTTTTCCTATTTCATGGATGGTGTGAACTTTATTACTTGATGTTATTCCTTGTATGCATTTGTTTTTGTTTGTTCAAGGATTCTCTCTTACAAGAGGTGTAAGTCCTTGACTACAACCTCTTTTGCACTTGGTAAAATACATCCATAATGAATTCACTCTCCCAATTGGGTTAAAAAGAGCATCATCCTTCATTAAGAATCACTCTCACCTCGCAAAAGAAGGAAGTATTGCATTCTTATTCTCTTCTTTGTCTTATTCTAGAAGATGTTATATTTGTCTAAGACAATTCCTCTCGGGGATAGGTGTCTTTTGTACAAAGATCTCTTCTCCTCTAAGGATCTCCTTTACACATACTACAAGATATCCCTTTTCAACTATCTTATCCTTGCTTAAAGAGTACAAAAATCTCTTTCTTGGATCTATGACATTGTTGCATTTTTGGGGTATCTTCTTTTGTGATGAAGGTAGGTATCCGTGTTCTACTTTGCTTATGACATAAACATTACACTTTTTGAGCAATGGGTCATTCTCGGAACCAGAGCACAGACTCTTAGAGCGAGATGTCACGCTTTTGTACTATACATATACAAGTTGTAGCATACTCGGGTATAGACTCCTATGAGGTGCTTCTAACCTCCCTTACACACACATGCATGAGGTTGAGTGGAACTAGTGGCATAAGGCTAGACTTTCTCACTCTCCTCCCTTACATGGAGCACCTAGACAGACTCTAGGGGCTAGTTTTCCATGTCCTTTTCCCATGGATCACCTAGACAAGATCTAGGGGCGAGAAGTCCATGTTTTCTCTCTCACTATTCTTCTCATGGATCACCAATGTGTGTATTCATGCTTTTTTCCTTTCTTTTCTTCTCTTTGCAATTTGTTTCCATTTACATCCTTCATCTTGTGTTAGAGAACTCTCAAATCCTCACACTCTTTGTTGTGTTGGAATTGAGATTTAGTCTTCTTACCAAATGATTCTCCATTAGTTTTTGATCTCATATCAAATCTTCTTGTGAGCATTTGTCATCAATATTCTTTAACAATTCGAAGTGGTGAACATGATACCCTGTTTCAACTCACTAAAATTAGCAAGCCGAAACAGGGGGGGGCATATAGCTACCCTCGAATTTTCATCACCTTCCTTAGTAAGCATTAGGTGATTTTGTGATCTAACATGTGTTTTGTAGGGTGCGGTTCCTAACTGTGTACTGCAGATACCGCTGGGGGCTTCATTCGACAGACTTATGGATATATCCTTTTTCAAATAATGTTTACTTTTTTGTACTTTAGCTTGCATATGCATGTAGTGTTCATATGACCGCTAAAGTGGGGGCTAAATGTAGCGTCGTAAATTGTACGCACTTGCTAGAATTTCACACTTGGTTTAGCTCCCGCCTTGGAGCATCTTGCACTTTGCATTGCATTTTCCTTTAGCACTTAATTAATCAAATTAATTAGGTCTAAGGTCTTATTTCATCATCTTCCAGTTGGGCCCTTTCATTAAAGTGTGCCCCTTTCATTTTATTCCTCCAATACATCATTTAATCAAAAAACCCTAATTAGGTCCTATTTTGAACTTGGGGGCTTGATTTCAGGGGTCAAAACATCTCGAAATCACCTGTAACTTCGGGATTCGCTCTAAAATCATCATATCCGACGGCCCTGAAAATTTGGTGAAAAGTTGTCGGGACCATGGCGCCCGGAGTGCACACGGTCCCGGACATTTTTCCCGAAATTTTATGAGCGCAATCCAATCATAAAATAAAGCTTAACCCCAAGAAATTGGTGGGAGATTCAATCTCTAGGTCGGCCAAAAGTTGAAATTAAGACCTAGGGTTTCATATATAAGAGCTCTCTTTCTTCATTTGAAAGGATCTGAATTTTGGTTTCAGGGACCTTCTATGCAGTGAAAGAGCAGATCTTTGGAGACTTCAACAACATTCAACATCCATCCATCAAGCATTCATCAATTTCATTCATCCATTTAGGGCTTTGAAGACATTGAAGAGCAATAGGGGATTACCGACTGAAGATTGGCTTGTACCCCTCCCTTGGGGTTGGGTATGATTTCATGTTGTTTTCATGTCTTTGCATAAGCCTCATTGTATCATTTGTATTCATGCTTTAGATCACTTTGCATCTTGATTTGGAGCATTTACATTATCATTTACAAGCAATTAGGGTTTACTTTCTAGGTTGCTCTAGTTTGCTTACTTTCATTTTAGGATCTTGCACACACACAAGGTCTACACACACAACTTTTACTATACAACTTGGCTATTCATGGAGGTGGAAATCACCAAAGCGGGGGTTTGACTAAGGCAAAACCCTACATAGCCACCTACAACCCTTTTCAGATATAAGTGCAGATTTCTGAATTCGAAGGACGCTGCAAGTTGCAGATCCGACGGAAGCGGACCGAGACAGAACTTCACACCAAATTCCAAGCCAAAAGACCAGGACAGGGGCGTGGGGCACCCTGGTCCTACCAGGACAAGGGCGTTGGGCGCCTTGGTCCTCCTATCAGATAGCAAGTTCAACATTTCCGACAGCTTTTCAGGTTGCAAAACAACAGTTTCAGGAGCAGAATTAGGACAGTGGCGCCTGCGCCCCCGTCCGGAACATTTTCACTCAGATTTTGACTCTGGGTACACATCTGCATTCTTGTCTGGTCCTTGTGTTTATAGCTTTCCATTGTTTAATTTCAATTCTGCAATCTTGTTATTAGTTCATACTTGCACTTTGGGGTTAGGAATTGAACTTGCATCATTTTATCTTTCAATTACAACAAAGGAATAGAAACCCTAATAGGTAGCCCGTGGCTCTCTCTTCCACAAAAAGAAGTAGCCAATTGTGTGATACCTCTAGGCTCTTTCGTATTCCACAATGTGTGTCAAAAGGTAGGATTAGGGTATGTTAGCCTAGTCTCGCTTTTTCCCCTACACAGATGTTATCTTCAATGTTGAGGTACTAAAAATGTACTTGTGGGACTCATTATTATAATGTAATTTTTTGTTTTATTCCTTACTATGCTTCTTGAGTGGGAGTTATGTTTTATATGTAGATTCTTATTGGATATCACTTGCATGATTTCAATTTCATTATAATTTTGTGATTGTAAATTCAACGAATTTGATAAGAGTTATCTTTCTTGTACTATTCAGTTAGCATTGAGATGCTTCTCTTGGTAAATACTTAGTAAATTTTATGATTGCATTCTTGAAGTTGTTACAAATCTTAAACAACTCAAAACAAAATATTGGTTATGCATTAACAATATCATTACATTTCAAACAACAAATGACATAAATAATTCTCAATATTATAATTTTAATGAACAAAAAATAATAGATGTAAATTTTGATCTCTTTCTTATTATAATAACGGCTATTACTATTATATTCAAATAGTTCTACAATATCATTAGCTACAATAACAATTCATACCAACAACAATGACAAATTGGATCAATACAAATGCAATTGAGGTCCACATCCAATGAAACTCAAATATGAACTTTGTATGAGCTTTCCCTTTTAAATCATTAGCGTTTTCATCCCAATATTCTAGTCCTCAAACACAGGTGCTCAAAAAGGATTTTGTAAAGTAATCAATTAATAGTAGATTGTAATCTTGGGTGAAAACATACACTCTTTTATATCCACCACAATTGGAATAGGCTGACCACCAAATACACCCACATTCAATTTTGATAGTGATTATGAGCATAAAAATATCACATTGAAAGAAATTATGCTAAAAATAGACTATTAAAAATAATATGACATGTTGAGAAGTTAGGAAGGAAACAAAAATATAGGAAAAAATATCAAGGATTACTGGTTGATTATAACACAATACTCTATTTAAGGATGAGGCATCAAAGATAAAGCAACACACATGATAGGATGGACCTAAGTTTGAAAAATACAATACCAAGGTGGTTGATAGATGGAAGGCATGAGAAGACATGGAACTCTGAGAATTAGATCAGAAGAAAGAAAGAGAGAGTTGAATGAAAATACATACACATGAAGGAAAAACAAATAGCATGTAAAAATAGGGAGGACACAAGTATATACCTTGCATGTACATACTTTGATTGACTAAAAATAGGACAAAAAAAGCCACCCCGCTCAATATTCCTTGTCCTAAAGCAATTGTAGGTTTCAATGTTCCAATATTTATGGGCCTTTTTGTTACATTCATCTTTTAGGAACTTTTTTATAGTTGCTTAAATTGCATAATTAGTGATATGATGATGTTAATTGAAGTTAATGAAAACATCTGTTTGATGGATTTATGGATTAAATGATATTAATTCTAGTAATTAATTCTTTGTCATATGGATAACTTGTATGGGAAAACGATTATGTCTAACTACCTTTGTATGTTTAAGTGGATGCAGGAGATTCTATCACCCTCAGAGAAGGGAGGGAGATTATCATCAGGGAGAGGGGCACAAACATGTGAAGAGGTCACAATTTCCATCATTGCTAAGATCCTTGGGATAAATAACCCTTTAGGGTTTGATTGGTTACCCTAGAGTTGTTAGGTTCAAGTTAGTAATATGTCATTAAGTTTTCAAGTCCCTATCAACCTGTTGGTTTGGTCATGATTGTCTTCTTTATGTTAATCATCTTCAATATAAACTCTATTTATATATTTTGACTTTGACTTATAATTTTAATGATATACGTGTAATGAAATTCAAGTTTGGGAGTAACTTAATACTTAACCAAATTAATTATCTCCATTAATAATCTATATACATATATATACATATATTTACATACATACATGCATAAATACATGCACACACACACACACATGTACATATAAATATATATACATGTCTGAGCGTGTCTTATCCCAATGGCAAATTGTCGGAGATGGCATGTGTTTCCCTCTCCTACTCTAGGCTTAGATGTTCACTTTGACAGTTGTGTTGTGGCGCAAGTTGGTGGTTAGACTCTTATGTCGGTGTTTGACCCTTTTGTCAGGTTGCTTGAGGTGATGTGTTGTGTGGTTATTATTTAATTAATAATCAGATTAATATGATTTATTAATGTTTATATTACTTTTTTTTATAGCATGGCTATTTATTTATTTAGTTTGTTTAGTGTTTAATTGATTTTTGATAATTACTTATTGTTAAGATTATATAATTATTTAATTTAGATTAATTTATTGATTTATTTGATCTATCACTTAATTGATTATCTAATTATTTATTTATTGTTTAATGGTTATTTATTTATTATTGGGATTTGATTTGTTATTCCCATTTATATTTAAATTACTATTTTACTACTATTTGCATAATTGGTTATAATATAAAGTTTACCTATCCTCTATTTTGATTGGTTGTTTTCTATGAGGGTAAGCAAATAATATAGTTTTATATTTGTTGGAAAAATGGTGTTGTACACCTTGCATAATAATATTTCATTTTTATATTATTTTATTATTGTGTGAGGTGGACATGGAATTATATTGTAATATCATATTGTATTGTTGCACCTAGGAGCACCTAGATGGACATGCAACATGTAGAGATTCCCTTGGAATATTCATGTAACCACTTGAGGAGTTGTATCGACACATTGGTATTATTATATTGTATTTATTTAATATTAGGGGATGTAATTGTGATGAAGTACCTAATATTAAATGTGGGTCAAGGGTAGGTAGGAAAAACATTATATTTTATTATCACATGGTTTTGATGTAATACCACTTGGTGGTTTTGTGGTTGCTTGTCTCTATAAAAGCACCACAAGGGTAGTTGTTTGGGTTGGTCAATTAGCCAGGTTAGCATTTGTGAAGGAGGAAGCATGGCATGGGATGTGTGGATTCATTCTTGGTCACATGGAGTGTTTGGTTATGGTTGGGTTTTCAAAGGCTTTCCATATTTGTATTGTAATGGACGCATTGTTGATAATACATGGTGGATGATTCTTTTGGAGGCTAGGTTTTTCCCTCATGAGGGTTTTCCCAGGATATATCTTGTGTCACATTTTCATGGGTATGTTGTCTATTCTTTGCATATGGCTTCTATGTGTTGATTTGATTGAAATCTTAAATGGGTTATGTCGAAGTTATCATAAAGATGGCTGCAAGTTTCCTTACAAGTGGTATTAGATCTATATGGTTTTATGGTTGTTATAACCCTAGTTGGAATCCATGAATGCATGAAAGAATGAAAAGACAAGGCAAGATATGGTTTTACAGGTTGTTATTGCAAATCTATGTTAATTGGGTTTGTTGTTATGATGGGTTGTTTACAAATTTGGGGTTGGAAGAATTTTGGTCAATCTAAGGCATCATTGAAAAATGCTTTGAATTAGGGTTTTGGGGGTGAGCTTTCATATTTGGCCCTATGGGACAAAACAGGCCTCATGGATGGATTTAGGTTGGTCGGGAGACGAAAAATGATATATAATTTTCCCTATTTTGGTGTCAGAGGCCTAGGTTTGAATTTTTTTAGATGGTATGGTTGTACCGCTTGCAAAATGGTCTCAGAAAATAAATTAAAATTATTCTATCGAAATAAATAATTTTCCTGCAAAATGAAAAAAAATAAAAATTATTTGGGGGTGGTCATCTTTTGACAAAGGCAAATGAAAAAAAAAAAAAAAAAAATTGAACTGATTTTGGGGGGGTCACGAGCCCCTCCCCGTACTCCCACCACGGATTGTAGTACTGACAGGGCCAACATTGTGAGTACCCGTGGGTACTGGCAGGGCTGGGCCCTATCAGCCTAGGCAACCTTGTCAGTGACGGGGTACCACCAACGGTGGCCCTGCCACCATGTGGTGGTATAACCCATCGTCGGTGGTTGGGGTTCCCACCACTGGTGTACTGACATGGTTAGGCCCCGACGGTGGTCCCTGTTGGGAAAATGTTGTCTCAACCTTGAATTTACATGGGGCTACTATTTATAGTAATTTTTCATTTGAGCACGAAATGGTGCGAAATTCTCCCCGAAGCTTCTAGATGGCTAGATAAGCATTCCGGTAAAGTTACGTCACAAGATCACAACTAGTTTTGAAGATATTAAATTTTCCATTTTGGAGGGGTCCAATGAAAGGTTTAAATTTGATTTTGAGGACTTTAGAGGCCCCGAAACACCCCAAAAAGTGGGCATATAGAACACTTCGTGAGTTTTTTGGCACTTCAAACGGTTCATCAATAGGACATACGGTTCTCAAGTTATGGCCTCCAGAAGTTTGTACTCCTGAAATAGGAAATATAAAATACATCAGACACATAAATGAGTTGTAAAAAGGGAGTGACATGTCATAGGGCATCTAGAAGGGAGATAAGGTCGGCTACACCTATTAGGTGGTTTTAGCCCATGGTTTTGTAATACCGTTTGACGGTTTCTTGTATTGTATCTCCTATATATGAGGTGCGTGAGATGGAGGTTGTCTATAAGAGTCTTATGGCTATTGAGTTACCTTTGAATCTTTGATTAGTGGTACTCCTGGGAAGAGGTTGCTCTTCAAGTATATTGTAATCTATTTCTGATTGTTGAATAATATATTGGGCGGCTTTTGGAGTGTGGGGTTTTTCTCCCGAAAGGGTTTTCCCCATATAAATTACTATGTTGTGGTATGAATGTTATTTATGAGTATTTCTATTAAGTTTTTGTAACTGTTGTGACAATCTGTAAAAATATTTGCATTACCCTCCTCTCAAGGTTAGTGTAGGAATTTGTTCCACTACTTAACTTCCTTACAGTTCCCACCACTAGTCCCCCATAACCACCACTTTAAAAACAATTTAAATTGCCTTTTCAAAAAAAATTTAAAATGCAAATTGTTTTAAATATAATATTTTTAAATTACATTTGGTATTATAATATTAATTGCCACAATTTCTTGGAAGAAGAAATGTGGGGCTCGGCTAGCGGGCCCATGGAGGGAAATGATTTTTTATCAGATTATTTGATTTGTCCAATTGGAGTTTTTTGAAATTCATAAATATTGCCCTTATAGCGAAATTGGACATTTTCTTCCAACTGGCATAACTTTCACCTGGGGAGTCCGTTTTTTGACTTCTTATACTTGTTGGAGAGGTGATTCTGAGCACTACCATTTAGTTCAGGTTTGGTTTAGTTATTTTGTTGTTTTGACATGTTTTGGGATCCTAGAAGTCTGATATTCTCCTTGATGCAGTTTTGGTCATATCTTTTGCATACATAATCAATTTTTTGATTTCGAATAGGCGTTGGAGAGGGTGTTTAGTGTACTTCAGTTTGGTGTTGTTATTGTATCAATTTGATGAGTATGGATAGGTTTACAAGAGCATTTAATATTTGTACTTTGATGGCTACAAGTGCACAATTCATTCTTGGTTTGAGGACATGATTGGACTCGGTTTGAGACTTGGACTTATATGTGGGTGACAGTTGGATGTAGGTAACGATTATGGTGTCATGGGTATGTAGGTACATGTTTTGCATTGACATGGCATAGTCATTATTGTGGTTATTTGGTTTGATATTAGGAGGTTGTTCTTATCTCCTTGATGCTTATTTAGTTCCTTTGACTATGGTACTAGTCCGGATGGTGATTTGGTGTTTGAGTCATGGTTGTCTACATGGATTATTCTCTTTGATATCTCATTTTGCAGTTTACTAATGTGGTGATGATTTTGCATGTTGAGTGATTGGATCTACGAGTTATGCAGGTTGTGGATTAGCTACACATTCACTTACAGTGGGATGACTCGGATGTGGACTGTCTATATCCACCAAGTTTGATTCATTGTGGTGTATACTTGTTAGTTGACCTTGTCTGTGGTCATTTGTGCATTGGTATGGTTGTTTTGAGATGAGAGGATGGATGATATTTTTGGTACTTGGATAGTTGGATTAGGGACTTGTAGCATGTGTTTTATCATGATGTCATGATAGTTTGGTTATTTATTTTATTACACTTTCAGTAGGAGCTTTTGACAATGATGAGTTGGCAGTGTAGGATTGATTCTTGATTGGTGGTTTGTTCATGGTTGCATGTATCTTCTTGATATGGAGTTCATGGTTTACTTGTTATTATCGGCATTTTAGTTGATGTGTGTAGACCTGGATGTGCTTCATTTAGGAGATTGTTTATCACGATGCCATGTGTGACTCGGTATCACAGTTCAGTAGGAGTTGTTGGCAGTGATGTGTATTCACCATTGGATGGTGGATGATCTTCTTTGTGTGCAGATGTTGGAGGATGTCTTAGATCCTCTTGTTGCAGAAGGGCTCTCTTGCATTTGTGGGTACACTATTAGGAGATAGTTATCTTCATTTTATTTGAGGATGTTTGCATCTTGAGGACTCACGGAGTTCTTGGTATAGATGTGGTTTTATGCTTTCATTTGACATGTTTATCCTTGTTGTTTGGATGAATTATATTATGTCATGGTACACTCTTGATGCACATTTAGAGTTTTGGCATGATGTGGTTATTTGATATGTTCAGATGGAGCATGTTATCTCTTTGAGATGGATTAGATTATGTTGTCATGTTTATGTTCCTGGTTCTTGAGATTGGAGCTTAGACATTGATCTTGGTTGGTTCTCTTTGTATTGAGTGTATGATTATTTTCTTGATACTTCATGATATTGTGGTGTTGCATTTGGAGTTTGGCATGGATTGATCAATTAGAGGTGCTCATGGATACATGGAGATGTAGGTGATGTTGGTATTATCTTGTGATTAGAGATATGTGTTGAGATGTTTGATGGTTTCAACAAAAAGATCAAGGAGCATTCACCTGGTATGGACTTGAGAGGAGATTGTTCTTAGTTTGCATCATGATGACTTGGATGTCTTGGATGAGCATTCTCATTCCCAACTCTTGGTCTACTCAGCGGTTTACTACTTGAGAGGTATTGCCCATTATTTCCTTTTAGGTGCATTATGTTTATGCTTATCTTTCATAGATATGGATCTTGAGCTATGGAAATGTTTAGATCTGGAGAGTTCATTTTGAGAGATGTATGCCATTGGTTATCTCGTGTATTTGAGTTATTATTATGATGGTGGCAGTCATTGATATTAGTTTGGGAGATGGTTTACTGGGTGTATTCCCTAGGCTTGGGAATGGATTTTTAGTTTGATCTTCTTGGTTATGAGAGGCTTACATCCATGTTGATTATATGTTATATATGTTTGTTTCGTCCAAGGGACTGAACAGGTTTTTGGGTGTTGTTATGCTATTCTTATTTGGGGTTTTTATGGAGGAGATCATACTTGAAACAGTTAGCATTTAGAGGTGTGTGTAGAAGGACATACTACAAGATTTAATTTGTAATGTTTCTCTCTTTGTTTCGGTTATCATCCTGGATGTTCGTATTCACATTACATTGGCTAGAGGTTGTTTGGAGCTATGTGTTCACTGGTTTTGTGCTCATGTGTTGTCATGTGGGAGATGGTATAGAGTTTCCTTTATCTCTTTCTTTTGTTGGTGTGGAGAACATGGGAGAATGTTGGAGACATGCTGTGAGAGTGGTACTTGCAGGTTATCAATTTACATGATGTTCATATTGATGTGGATGTTCTTGATGCTACATGGTTACACTTTGATGATATGTTGTTAGTGGATTCACTTTTTATATTAACATTACTTATGCAGTGGGAGTTTCTTGGTGTACATACTTAATAGGTTTTGCACTTAGGGCTTATGGTTGCATGTTACAAGCTGCATATGTTGATGAGATGTTATTCACTTGGTTTGTATGCCTTGGAGGCATGTATAGTTGATGTGTTAACACTTATCGTGGGTGTTATTTCAGCTATGTAAACAACTACCTTTGCATTGGATACCTTTGGATTAGTGTTTGTGTTTGGATATCAGTTGCTGTAAGACTTATCATTTGTTGCGACAGATTGTGTGGCTTTGTCTTTGGATGGCCTTTTCATGTCCAGTGGCAGTGGCATGATGGAGGGTGGAAGCATTCATGTATGAGACGGTGGTCATTTTGTTTCTTGTTGCAGGTATATTGATAGAGCACATGGAGCACTTGGATTCTATGATGGTATATGTGCATGGAGAGATCAGTCTCTTGTTCATGTGATAAATTAATTCTTGGCCCTTATGCAATGTATACAACAAGTAGGAGAATTTTGGGAAAATGGTGTTGTATACCTTGCATAATAATGTTTCATTATATTATTTTATTATTGTGTGAGGTGGACATGGAATTATATTGTAATATCATATTGTATTGTTGCACCTAGGAGCACCTAGATGGACGTGCAACATGTAGAGATTCCCTTGGAATATTCTTGTAACCACTTGAGGAGTTGTATTGACACATTGATATTATTATATTGTATTTATTTAATATTGGGGAATGTAATTGTGATGAAGTAACCAATATTAAATGTGGGTTAAGGGTAGGTAGGAAAAATATTATATTTTATTGTCACATGGTTTTGATGTAATACCACTTGGTGGTTTTGTGGTTGCTTGTCTCTATGAAAGCACCACAAGGGTAGTTGTTTAGGTTGGTCAATTCGCCAGGTTAGAATTTGTGAAGGAGGAAGCATGGCATGGGATGTGTGGATCCATGCTTGGTCCCATGGAGTGCTTGGTTATGGTTGGGTTTTCAAAGGCTTTCCATATTTGTATTGTAATGGACACATTGTTGATAATACATGGTGGATGATGCTTTTAGAGGCTAGGTTTTTCCCTCATGAGGGTTTTCCCAAGATATATCTTGTGTCACATTTTCATGGGTATGTTGTCTATTCTTTGCATATGGCTTCTATGTGTTGATTTGATTGAAATCTTAAATGGGTTATGTGGAAATTGTCATAAAGATGGCTGCAAGTTTCCTTACAATATTATCTACCTTGTATTCACACATGGTAGGTATAACATATAGTTTTATGGAATTTTCTGATTGGCCGGTGGATTTCTATAGATTGAGTTTAATTTTCTATTTAATGGATTTTTTTGTGCATTGTCGGGGTTGGCATCTCTGTAAGATTTTGGATTGAAGTTTTTCAATTTTGATTGAACTTCGGATTGGATTGCTAGAAGTTGGATTCAATATTTTGGGATGGAGTCGCTGGATTTTTGTATTGCTCTTCATCAGTTTGATTCTTGCCTTGGTTGCAATTTCTAGGTTGGAACTTCATTTTCTCTCTCCAATTTAATTGGAAAGATTGTTTGCATTGTGATTGTTGAAAGGTTGTTGGTGGAAGGGATTTAATGTTTATATATTTCATTCTTACCTTGGGGGAAAAATTTATAAGTAGTAATAATGTGTAAGAGTATGGTAAAAATCTGGAAATGGTTTTTGCCAGGAATGCGTATTCTGCATTTTCCCTTATTGAATCTTTGTTTCCTTTATTTTCTTTGTGATCTTGTGGAGTTTTAATAGGCTCTTGAATTTTTATTGCATTCCTTATATTTTTTCTGCATGTCCTCGAGATTTTGTGTATATTTACAAGATTGGAGTGAATGTGGCATTATCGGGATTGTTGGTGTTGGAAATAAGCCACACCTGGACCAATGATGGACTGGTCCAAGAAGGTCCAATAGCTCAGTAGTAGAGCACTCTAGCCGCGTATGGAAGGTCCTAGGTTCGAGTCCTAGCTAGTCCATGTCACAACATGGTATCAGAGCCAAGTCTAGGCTAGGAACCCCAAGCACACGAGAGGTGTGGCTTAACGGGGGGTGTTGGTGTTGGAAATAAGCCACACCAGGACCAACAATGGATTGGTCCAAGAGGGGCGAGTAGCTCAGTGGTAGAGCACTCCAACAGCGTATGGAAGGTCCTAGGTTTGAGTCCTAGCTGGTCCGTGTCTCAATAGGGAGTTGTTTCCATGAAGCCCCGTGAGTTGAATTTTTGTCATCACTTATCCTGTAGTTGAATTGAGTATTGTTTGAGCATTATAATTCCTTTGGATTTTTGTTTTGTATCTCTCTTGGCTTTATTTCATCTCCCCAAGTTGTTGTGCATGTTTGGTGAAGTTTTGTGCACTTTTGAGTGCGGTTGTGGCTAGAGATTGATGATTAATTCTCTTGGTATGATCATAAAATTTCATTTAAGTGTTTACCTTATATTATTTCATCCTCCCATACCTTCTGGGAGTGTCTCTTGGTCAATTTGTGAGTCCTTATGCAATTCTGGGCAGTATCAACACCTTGCCTTTTTTCTTCATTTTAGTATTTTGAACCCAAAACACTAATGTTTGGCACCAAAATGCTAAAGGAAGAAACCAAAACACTATAGTATGTCATGGATTTGCTAATTTGGCTCCTAGATGCACTAAATTGGGTTCTTGATCTGCTAAAATTCTCCAGGGTGTAGGTTCTATCAATTTTGGTCACTGTGATTGCTTTGTCTAATTTTAGGAATTTACCAAAGGCATTTTGTGATTGCATTGAGTTCCTCAGAGGTTGTTATGATGTTATGTGGTTTATTTTATTTTTTTCTTGTACTCTGATAAGTGGATTTGTGCCTTACCATTGAGGATATTGTTCATATGTTGAATTGCTCCAACGAGAGGAAGAAAGCCTCACTGTTGAGGAATGAATATGAAAGCTCCAATGGGATGAGTTTGCCTCACTATAGAGGATTAGAATGTCTTTTTTATTATCTTATTATCTCATATTTATTCCTTGTTTCATTTTTGTATTGTTTGGTGAAGGTTCTTGCTTCTATTTGGGTATATGAATCTTGATATGCATCAGTTTTCTTCGATGATGTTGTGACTGTGTTTATGTCTTCATGATGTTGTTGTGATGTTATTTTGATGCTTATTTCACCCTAAGGTTATGGTCCATGGTTGGGAGAGTGGTCTCTTGCATGTGTAGGACCGCGGTCATGAGAAATAGACTTCTAAGAGGTTCCTAGAGAGGATGCTTAGGGTCTAGACCTGTTATGGGACCACATGAAGAGTTTACATTTAATTGCAAGTGATAACTATAGTAATTGATTAGTGGGTCTGGGTAATTAGGAATTCACTTGATCAAGATAATGAATAGTTTTTGTTATGTCCCATTCATAGCCCTTCAGAAGAGACTCAGGATGGGATTGGGAAGACCATTGGAGTAGTAAGTCAAACTCCCTTGATTACTCATAGGTTGAGATGGCTCCACATATCTATCAAGGTGTGGCGTGGCCCCTTCTTTGTGAGGATAGAATGTGATGAAACTCTTCCCTACATGTGTACATTATCCTTATGCCTCCATTGTTGATTATGCATTTGGGAGTTTATTGATTTATCATTAGGCTTGTGATATGATTTGATTCATTGTTTTTGGTTGTTATCTTATGGTTGTCATGTTGAGTCCCTTGGTTGTTAGGTGTTAGCGTAGGTCTTGACTATGAGTTGGAACCCATGTCATCTCCTAGCATGGGGGGTGGTTCCTATTAGGTTCCACATGGTCGGGTGGTTTTATGCCTTCTTTCGTTGGGATGTTCTTATTTGGATGCTAGCGTGCTTGGCTATGGATTCTATGATTCTTCATTATGTTGATGGATGAGGAGCTAATTTCTATGTATTTGAGTTAGTATATTGAATCATGATGGCATTGTAAATGTAAAGAACACTATGTACTTGTACCTTGTACTCTTATGTAATAGGACTTGATGATGTAGAGACTATGACCTTGTAATGGATTAAGATGATGTATTATTATATGGTTCATGTTGTAGAAATGTTCATTATGTTAGGAATGAGATCATATGTTGAACTAGGGGATTGAATTATTAGATTATGTTTATTCTTGTAGTATAATATGATTCTTGAATTTGTTTAGTAGCATTGAATCCTATTTGAAATTAGATAAGTGCTTGCTATTATATTCTTGCATATGTGTATGGATAGTATTATTGATGAGATGTGCAATGGTCTTTCTTTAGTAAATAATCTAGTTCCATATAGGAAATAATGGATAAAGATGGGAAATGGGAACATTTTATTTGGTTCTTTAAAATGAGCTTAGATAGTTGATGGGGATATGATGATATGCATTGATAGCTCATATTCTCATTATAGGAAAAAGTATTGAGAATATCTTAAATGGAATGAATGTTAATGATTTCATGATATGGATGTATTATTGTTATGTTGTTAGCAAGTAATGGCATTAAGATACCCTAGGGAAAGAATGAATGGATATATGTTTATGGTTATGATGTTATTTCCACTTGCATTATATGCTGTATTTTGTTATAGTTATGTTCATGATGTTTTATAGATTCTTGTGAAGTTAATCTATGAATTGAAGTTATGATAGTTCACTATGTTGCATTAGTAAATGATTTATTTATTTTTATCTCTATATGTTAGTTAGTCTAGCTATTTTCTCTAGGGTATTTTGGTGGGTATTACATCAAACATGTATAGACGTCAATGACATGCATAATCAAACATTGTGTATATAATTTAATATGTCAAACATCATACATTCTCTGCACTTATCTTGTCATTTTCATATCACTGTATTGATGCTATGTTTATGTTTCTAATATTGACAAACATATCAATAACAAGTAATACCAGTTCTACTATGGGTGTAGGTTAAGTGAAAATCATGGCATGAGGTAAAAATGGAAATAGATCAAGAGGAAGATCAAGAGGAAGGCAGATAGTTAGAGTCACTTATGGGGTGCACTTCATTGAGGAAGTGAGTACATACCCCAATGAAGAAATAGTTATTCCTGATTCTGCCGAAGAAACAAACATCAGATGTCATGTTGAGCCTATTGTTGAACAAGAGTGTGTTGTTCAAACTATTGTTCAACCTATTCATAAATCATGTAATTTGTAGCTACCTTCACATGTGGCCATTAAAAAGTGGTCACTAGCTAACATGAAAAGACCAGTTGCTAGTGTGGAAGACAAGAACATGTCAATCAGAGCTACATCAATCAAGTATGGTATCCCCAATACCAATTTGAGATCTTGGGTGATTGGAGTTACAAACACAAAGAGGAGGAGACCATGTACAATTTTATATAGAGAGGAGGAGGTTGAAGTTGTCCAATGGTGCAAGGACATGGTTGAAATTGGCCATGGACTGCAGGTCAGTCAACTTCAATCTACTTTACCCAAATAATTGGAAATAGGGTCAACTCATTCACAAATGGGATGTCAAGGAGATCATGGTGGGCAGGTTTTCAACAAAGACACTCAAATTTGACAATAAAAATAGCTGAAGGAGTGGACACTGATAGAAAAATCATGCCACAACCTTCAATTGTGGCATCATTCTATGACAACCTAGAGAACATTTACAACTTGCAACACTATGGATCAAGTAGAATTTGGAACCATGATGAGACTAGCATGCAAGTTGGTAGAAATTGTGGCATGAGAGTGATTTCCAAATTGGGACATAGATGTGTACTGCACTTAGTATTAAAAAGTAAAGAGGTGATCACAATTTTCATTTGTATTGGTGTAGTTGGGGATATTATTCCTTATTTTTACTTGTTTAAAATTGAAGAGGCACATGAGAAACTAAATTGTAAATTGTGAGTTAGGGGAATGCATAGAAATCCAACAACACACATGTATTACAAATGAGCTTTTTATTAATTGTTAGAATATTTTGCAACTTCAATCCCTAGTGGGGTTTCACCCACAAATAGGGCCCTTCTTATCTTTGATGGTCATGGCAACCACATGGCCTTCAAGACAATTGAAGAAGCAAGGCATTTAGGAATATACTTGCTAAAATGCCTCCTCATACTAGCCACAAGCTACAACCACTTGATGTAAGTGTTTTCTCTCCTTTCAATAATTATTTAAAACAAAAAAGGATTGTATGGCTGGAAAAGAACCCTCACATTGAAATCGGACAGAAAGAGTTAGCAACTCTTGCAAACAAAGCATTTAGCCAAGCATTGGCACCATAGAACATTATAAGTGGCTTCCATAGGACTGAAATTTGGCCACTAAATTAGTTTACACTTGAGAGGGATATAAGACCAAGCGAGGCCTTCAATGTTCAAGAGGATGTATAAACTATTGGAACAGAGAGTGATGTAGTTACAATGGAAGATCAAGAAGAGAACATTGTAGTAGAGGTCTTCTTGTGGTTGTTTGGTTATAGTGAGGATTAGATTGATGTTTTTGTGCAAAATTATAATGCTTCCAATGAGGGTATAGAGACTACAGTTGAAGGTATAAGTTTGCCACCACAAACTGGGCAACCAGACATCCTTGTTGTGCAAGCATCCTGCAATGAGGTAGAAATAATACATTAGAAGGTCTCAGTTGCCAACACAATCTAGCCAACCAAAATGGCTTGAGGAAGCAGTCACAAATATTATGTCTGATGAAGTCACAAATTGATCCAACATAGGTAATCCATTACTTCACAAATGGAGTAGATTGGGACCACCAAACTAGTGGTGATTGTGAAGATGAAAATGATATAAGTGATCAAGAAGCTAACTTTATGCCAAGCACCCAAGAGGATGGGCAACAATTGCAACATCAACCTTCAAGTTCTTTAGACTTCCAGTGTAGTGGGTGAATCAAACATCATGGGGAGGTCAGACAAGAGAGCTTTATATTAGTAGGTAGTCGCAAATATTTACATCTAGTGACTTCATTGAAATTATCAATGAGAAAGATGCACAAAGGAAGAGAAATCAGGACTTGCAACAACATAAAAAGAAACAAATGGGGGAGAGGAAGGTAGAACATGAAGTAGATCAAATAGAAGGGAAGCAATCAGTTTGAAGAAAAAAGCAAGAAGATAAGGAGAGGTTGATTATAAAAAATGATAAGGCAAGGAGAGAAGAGCAGGCCAAGGTTGATTGAGAACGATAGGCTGATGAAAAGAAAGCAAAACAAGCGAAGAAAAATAAAAATACGTGTACAACAAAGGATCCTCTATCCCCCCAACACTTGGTTCTAATTGATATGATCAACCTCTTGTCCCTGACCTTTTCATCTATCAGTAATATGTAAGTTGGGATTGCCCCTGGCTACTCAGATCACTTGCAACTAAATTCAAATGTGAACCAAGCATTGCTTGCTCATATAGCAAGTTTTCTGCAAGCTTCTCCTAACCAACAAACCGCACCTACAAGTGGACCGGAGTGTGTTGCCCATGGATATGTGACACATTCTCCTTTTCTTATCTGTATGGACAATTGATCAAGTCTATGAATTTTGCATTTTGATCGATGTTGCAACACATTTTGGGCATCTATTGTGCAAAGCAAATCATATACTTTTGGTTCATACATGTTGATTTTGTGCAATATATGGATATAATTCGAGTTAAGATATAACTTTGATATGATTAAAAAATCTCATAACGTCATTGTTGTTATATTTCAAACCTCACATTTGTGATGTCAAATGTTAATTTTGTGTTATCTGATATGATTATAAAATGTCATGATACTGCTATTGATATGATTCATCTTTGTTTATTGTTTTATTAATTTATTGTCTATGTTTTAGTCATATGTGTGTGTAGCATCTATATATATATATCACACACACACACACACACACACACACACACACACACACACACACACACACACACACACACACACACACACACACACACACACACACACACACACACACACACACACACACACACACACACACACACACACACACACACACACACACACACACACATATACATATATAGACAAGTATGTGTGTGTGTAGCATCATAAATTGTACTCCCCTACAATTTTGTCCTGATTTAGGCCCTCACCTTGGTGTTCATCTTTTGAGGCTTGATTGGAGCCTTAATTCTTCTCACACCATGCACCAAAATTGGTATTTTCAATATCTACACTTTCTCCCTCAAAAATTTGAGTCCCTCATTGGTCAATACTAGAGCACCCATGCCCTAGTCCTCCCAATTAGGGCCCATTTTGGGGCCTCTCAATGGTAACATCAAATGGGCAAAAACCTAGATCTCGTGTCAGCTCATGTCAAAAAATTAATTTGTTTTTAAACTAGCATGTATAAAAGAAGGTCTACCCCTCTCATTTTGACATCCACAAATGCATTCAACATTCAATCAAACAATCAATCATTCATAATTCAAGTGAGCAAGCAATCAGTCTTCATTTAAGCATTGGAGAATAGGTGAAGTCAAGATTCAAGCATTGGAGATGACATTCATTTTTTATGTTTTATAAAAACTACATGAAACCCTAATTCCTCATGGAGACAAACAAAACTTCATAAAGAGGTATATCATTAGTGTTTTAGACATTTTCAACATTTCTCTCAATAGGAAATCATTTCCATTATAGTACTTCATTTACATTTCAATTTTATTTCATGGTTAATTCCAAAATTGGGGTTTGACCTAAGGCAAACCTCTATTACCAACCGTTTTCCCTTCTCTACTATGTGTAGGAACAGGAATAGAGTTGCAATTTTCAGGATCGACATCATTTACAAAGATGAACAGGTTCCCCTTTGGATGGCAAAAAGTTTGGAGGGACATAGTGATGAGAATTCCAATCCTAACAATTTAGGTCAACCTTTTGGGAACACATCAAATACCCACACATTTCTCAGATCTAGGTTTGTGTCTTTGTTGACAATTGTAGCTCACTGTTTATGCATAATTGCTTCAATTTCAGCACATTTAACCTAATTTCAATATTATTAATCAAATCAATTCAATTTAAAAGGAAATAAGAGCCCCTGGACATCTAAAACCCCTAGAATCTAATCAGAATCTTTGCCTTTTAGGCTTAGATGTATTAAATTCCATCTTTCCCTAATGTAAAGGTCTCTAAGCAAAAAATAGTTATTTTACTACATTATTGTGCACTAAAACCTTAATTTTTCACCCTCTACAATATGTGTGTATTTGTCTATACACATACACACACACACACACATGTATATGTATGCATACATATAGATATACACTTATATATGTGTGTGTGTGTGTATATACATACATATATACATGTATGTATATATATGTATATATGCATATATGCATATATATATGTGTGTGTGTGTGTGTGTGTGTGTGTGTGTGTGTGTGTGTGTGTGTATCTATATATATATATATTGTGTGTGTGTGTGTATTTATACATATATGCATATATATATGTATGTATACACACAAAGAGATATATGTGTGTGTGTGTATGTTTATGTTTATGTTTATGTATATGTATATATATGTGTGTATGTATATGTATATGTATATGTATATGTATATGTATATGTGAGTACAATAAGGCACAAGATGTGCAAGATCCCAAGCATGCAAGGTGTTATCACTGTTTAAAATTGGATATTCTTGTTCCATAATTGGCTAAAGGTCTGCATAAAAATGTGTCTAGTATGGCCTTGTTGCCTCTGATTTTCTTGGGTCAGAAGAGGGTTTAAGGTTTTCGAGTTTTAACCTGTCCTATGTTTGCAAAAAACCCTTATGTTCTATTTCTGAGTTACTTTTACAACTTAAAGAAGGGTCGGTCTATCATGAAAAGTGTCCCCCCATTAGTTATTTCCCTAGGTGGTCCCTTAATATTTTAAATCTGTGCGCCTTTACCTTTATCCCATTTTAATGTTTGTCGAGGCCCTTAATTATTATGCAACTCATTGTTAATCTTGTGGTTGTCGTTGTTTCGCTAGGCAAAGATGCTAGCAAGTTGCCTATCACGAAGTAGCAAAAAGGTTAGGCAGGCCCGACCAGATGGATTGACCGTCAGATAAAAGGACTGCATCTTGTTTTAAATCTAACGGCTCGCGTTGATTCGCTAGCCCGAGATGCACGTGATATAAGTTTTGCGAACAATGAAAGACTTGGCAGGTCCCAGAGGCGAGTGGCTTCTTCGGTTAAAGGATGATCGGTTTAGAAAAGATCAACGACTTGCATTGATTCGTGGACAAAAGATGCATGTGTTCTACCTATCGTGAAATGGTGAAAGGGTTGGTGGGCCTGAAGGACAGACAGGTCATAGAGTTTTAAAGAACGAGTAAGTAAGTTTTGATCGGATGGTTGTCGTGGTTTCGCAGCCACAAGTCAAACGGAGATTAGTGATCGTGAAATGGTGAAAGACAGGTGGCAGGTTCGATGGTGCTCAGGTGGCGGTCCGTGGTGTGCTCGATGGTTTTGATGAAAGTTCCTGTTCAATGAGACCTATAGACTGCTCACCGAAGAAGAAATTCCACCGAAAGACTGAGACTAGACTACTGAGGTGGTGGACACATGGCAAGACAGATGGTTTGTTCCGTGGAGTGTAATGTGACCTATCAAGTGCATGTGGCTCTGAAGAGTAATTGAGGGCCCGCCTTGGTTCAACTGGCAGTTATGTGGGGAATAGTAAAGTAAAGCATGTGGCGGTTTTAGAATGGAACCCGATGGAACTTCTTGAGCAAATGACCGACTGCCACATGGCATTTGTTAATCGGTGACGAGATAAAGCAAGTGGTCTCTGAGTTAAAGGGCCCACTTGAAAGGTCTAAAGCATGTTGAAAGGTGTTCATCTAGTGTCTGATCTGACGGTTGTCATTGTTTCATAGCCTGAAGATGCTTGTAGTTTAGTCTCTGCGAAATGGCAAAAAACCATTAGCCATCAAGGTGATGTGCGGTTAGTAAATAAGACTGACGGTCACTGTTGGAGATAAAGACCAGGCAGGTAGATCATGATCTAGTGGCCGACGTTGCTTCGCAAAAGAAAATTGCACAAGGTTTAAGGCCCACGAAGTAGCGAAAAGTAGGTGGGGCCTGTCACTAACACAAAAAGACTGGACAAAATAAAAGCAGTGCAAGTTCCCATGATCCAACGGTTGTCATTGTTTTGTGAAAGAAAGGTGCGGAGGTTTAAGGCCCACAAAGTAGTGAAACAACGAAACAGAGGAAATACTCAGAAAATTTATGATCCGTTGGAGCCCATTTTTTGAATTCGATTTATGAATTCAATTATGAGGTAATGGCCGAAGCATGCGGGATTAATTTCTAAAATTCAATGCCAACTTGCTATATTAGAGTCTGCATCAACTTGAATGTTGGCATCATTTCAACGAGTCTGTTGTAGAGCAATTGGTGTGGAGCGGTTTTCTTCAAGCGAATATCAGGTTTTTTGTGCTTTTTCTTGCTAATTCTGGTTCGAAATTAGTGATTGCTGTGTGAATTGTTTCATTAGAGGTTTGTGCATGTCTCAATTGATATAGTTGCATTATCAAGATGGAACCAAGAAGGGAGTTGACACGAAAAGTCCATTACCAGGATAGGAACATTTGTGATGATTTTTTGGAACAGTTAACTATGTCAACCAATGCCGGGGCTAAAGCTAAAGAACTGGTACCAAAGAACCCTCGTCTAAGAATTGGGGATGGCTTATATGATAAAGGTAATTGGTTAAGGGATCCTCAAATAGGGCTGTCAGGTTTAGGATTGTTCAAAGTTGGTTTTTGTCAGAGACATTCCCTTGCCCCTTTAAATAGCATGTGGGGAAGGTTGTGGTCCCTAGTGTATTCATGGATGTAGATTTGCTGACTCTGATTGCACAAAATTATGACCCTATAGCTAGATGTATTAGGAGTGCAAAGGGATCAGCCCTGGTTGAAATAAATGATGATGAATTCAGAAATGTATTTAAGCTCAGTGAAGCTTCAAATCTGTTAGAACCTATTGATTTTGAGTCATTAGCCCATGTCTATAATGTACAAAGGGATCACCTTAGGAATGACCCATTGAAAGAGTTCTTTGTTAAGATAGGAGGGTTAACAGTTGTAGGCCCCAGTACAATGGAACCTTTCTCTTTGAGTCTGTTTACTCTAAGAGCTAAGGGTATGTATTGGGCACTGTGTTAGATTTTTGGAGAAGATGCTGAGAAAAACATGCCAACCCATTACATGCTGATGATTGCACAAATTCTAAACCCCTCCCTAGCAATAACATTTGATTATGCACCATACCTTACTGATGCAATTCATGCAGGACTAGTAGGGATAAAAAATGGTAAGGTGGACAAAACGTTTGGATGGTATTCCCTTCTGATGCACATGTTTTTGTTCAAAGGTGCTGACTATTTTGCAAAGGAAATGGATTTGGTTAAGGTAAAAGATAAGGAAGAGTTGCCTGTTGAACTTTGGAGCCTGTTTTATCCTGGGATAGAGAGGATGCTAGCTATTTGAAGTTTGATAGATGCTTTGCATCTAAGATCAGATTTCTTTTGTGCATAGAGAACCCTAGGATTCCTAAGGCTCTCTTGGAATTCCTCAGGCCTAAAGAGTTTGCTGAGGATATTAAGAGTGTTCACAATTGGGGAGATATGTATTTGTACCCTATTTCTACCATTTTCAGAGTGTATGGTTTCAGAGGTACTCCCTATCTATTGCCCTATCAGGTCCCATTGAAGATAGGGATTGCAGAAGTCTTGAGGCAGATTGGAGGTGTACAAGAGGCAGAGCTGACAAATAGGGGTAAAGGGTCCATTTTACCAACCATTACTATTGCCCATCATTTTGTAATCACTAAAGGTGGCTAGAAATATTTTGAAGAATTATTTAAGCCATATAGGTTGTCAATTGTAGTTCCAAGATGTGTAGAACCTGAGGATTTTTTCAACGACATGTTTAGAAAAAGGGTAGTGTGTAAAGGTAGGCCTCACCAATTCCAGTTCCCTGAAGATTTAATTAGAAATGAATTCAGTTTGGATGAGCAAGAACTGAGGAAAGAGAAATGGGTTGCATATAAGAGGGCTCTTGATTTCATCCATCAATTTGATAGCAGTTATGACCCTCTCTCTAGTTTCAATCCCTTTGAGCAGAAAATCAAATTCTTGGTTCTTTATTTTGAAGACCTCATGCAAATCTTAAAAGAAAAAAGGGAGGCTATAATGCAAAATGATCCTGATAAGGTTAAATTGGTCCTAGCTAAGCCTGCTTTTGGTAAGGCTATCCCACCTAGTGATTATGTGATGCATAAGAGATCAAAGTACAGTGTGATGATGCCAGTGACAGGTGAGTCTTCCACTTCAAGGAAAAGAGCAATTGAGGATGTCATTGACATCCAAGAATCCCCTAAAAGGCAAAGGATAGGAAAGGAAGTGCAAACCAATGAGCCTTTGTATTCTCCATCTCAGTCCCCTATCCACATAGGAGATGAGCAGGCAGTGGCCGAGTAGTTGTTATAGTTAGGGAGTCTCAGAGAGATTGCCTACACACATGAGGAGACCCAAGAGGGGATGCCAGAAGAGCCACCTAGTTCTAAAATGAACTTGACTGATGGTGAGCTAAAGGGCCAAGAATTAGACCTTACTGTTAAGCAAGCCAGTGAGGAGTTCCTTGCTGACAGTAATTTTGTTACAACAGGGGCTTTTATGCAATTTGTGTGGAAGAAAAATATGGAACAATTCAAAGCCAGATGTGAGCAAAGGAAGAGTGAACAACCTCACAGGGATATAACTCAGGTGGAAGAAGAGGTAAAGCAAGAAATGATTGAGGAGTTTAAAACTATTACTCCTGAGAAGGGAAGAGAGATGGTGTCTAAGGCTGGTGTTTTAATCCTCCCTGAATGGGATATAGCTAATGCTCTGGTCCTTGAAGCAGCAAGGAAGGAAACAAAACCCATGGAAGGAGTGACCTTCAGCAAAGATAATGCTGCTCTAGTCATGTGGTCACTGAAGAAAGATAAGAGTAAAAGGAGTAAAGGTGTATCAGATTCTAGTCTCCTAGGAGGTATGATTGTAAGAAGATTCCAAGATACAGGGGTGGTGGAAGCTGCAAGCACAGTCTTGGAAACTGCAAAGTTTAGTGTGGCAGTAGCAGAAAAGGAGGCAAAAGAGAAGGCTAATCTCCAATTAAAATTGGAAACCATCTTAAAGGCTTACAATGAGGCCAAAGAAGGATTAGCCAACAGAGACAATATTATTGCTAGACTTCAGAGTTAGTTGGCAGGTCAACACCATCTAGGTGAATCCTCTACTCTCCTAATAGCCTCCTCTCCAGCAAGACCTCCACCTACCAGTCCCATTATAGAATATCCCCCTTCTCCTATGCCTTTTGGTTTCTAGTTAGCTGAAACTGTCCAACATGAGTTGGAAAAGTTGAAACAAGCTCAAGTCTTGTTTGCAAGCAAGTATGAAGAAAAGGTGAAAGCCACAATTTTGAAGTTTGCTGATTCGGTTAAAGCCTCTATTGTACACTTTTCTATGAAAAGGATCCTGAATATCTCGATTGAATTAAGAGAGGATGAAACCACCTTGGAAACAATCCTTAATAAGTGGATGCCTAGAGGTAAGGAGTTATAGCTTATGTGCTTATCCCATGCAGATGCAGAGGAAAATGACAATCTTAGGTCCACTAGTGAGTTTATAAAAGAAATGAATATACTCTCAGAGGAAAGGGCAGGTGTAAAAAGAAAAGCCCAACTATATAGAAAATAATATTCAGATCACAAATATGAATTGTTTCCAGGTGCTTTTGTCACTCCAATTCAATTAAAAGAGGAAAAGGTATGGCTAGAAGAGCTGGATAACAAATTGTCCCAAAGGGTTAGTGAAATCATTAACATTGATGACACATCCTTGTTTGTCCAAACAATTAAAGAAATTGAAAAAGTGAAATCACATTATGGTTTCATAGAAACATAAATTGGGCAGTTAAAGGTCACTTGGAAAAGGCTGGAAGGAATGAAATAGAATATTATCAGCTTTGCTTGGCCAAGTGAATACGTGTTCCAGGATTGGAAGGATAAATATATCGGACAACAAGAAGATACTCCAGAGCAGATATAAAAGGTTGCAGCAGAACAACAAATAGAAGAAGCCGTTGATATTGAAAAAGACTTGTAACTATTTCTTGGAGAGTATTGCGGTTTGTAACAAACTTTTTTAGGAATGTCCGAAGCTTGTATGCATCCATAATGTTATAAATGGATACTAGGACTAGTGTAAAGATGATCACAAGAATTTTTTAAAGAAACTCTGGCAAAATATATTTAGGACCTTTTTTTGGTTTTAAGGAGATTGCTCCAAGTTATGTAATATTTTCAGGAATGAATATGAATATACAGATCAAAGTTTTAGGCCTAAAATTCCTTTGTCTTCTGGTGTGCATTCTTTAGTTTGCTGGTTTCATTTGGATAATCTAGGGTTATTCTATTGAACATGGATTGTAAGGCAATCTTGTAGATGTTATTTCTGGCTTTTCTCTTCAGGAGAGGGATTAAATGTGCATGAAATACTTCTGTCAGCAAGTCTATTGTTTGTTGCTATGATTCTGATGAATTGTTTTAGTTAAATGGGAGAGAATCTATATATATGTCAGGCATGTATAGGATTCATAAAAGCCAAAATGATGAGATGTATATGAGTGTTCCATTTTGAGAATTATTGTTTGATTTAGGCGACTCTGTAGCCCAGATAAGGCACTGGTATCAGATTGTAGGATTTCTTTCTATCCTTTCTTGAAGATCAATACTAAAAATGAATGCAAGTTTTTCCTTTAGTATTTCAGTTTATGTTGAGGTGATGAAATCCACTGGTTTTTGACACTGGTTTACTGTGGATCTCCTTTAAAAGTGTGAAAGTATTCATAAAAGGTATACCCACCTGAACTTCAGATAAGTTCAAAGTGTAGAAGGTTTTCAAAACCTTGTTATATGTTACTCTAAGGTTCTTTTTCCTTAATCTCTTCATGTGTAGACAAAGTTATTCACTTTCTTACAGGGGATAAGAGGGAAATCAGAATTTGAGACTAACACAAGGCATAGTGGCATACATGTATATATATACATATACATGTATATCTATATATATGTACATATACATATACATATACATATGTATATCTGTATACATGTATGTATGTATGTGTGTGTGTGTGTACATATATACATGTACATATATATATATATATATATACACGTATACATGTACATGTACATATACATACACATATACATATACATATACATATACATATACATATACATATACATATACATATACACACACACACATATGTATGTATGTATGTATGTACTATGCACATGTATTAGGTGTTATTTAATTTTGTACATACATATATGTATACATATATATTTGCATATATATACATACACACACACACACACAGATAGTCATAACACACTACATGTTACATTGCAATCCTAAGCCTTATAGACCATGCATGTTACAAATTGTGTGTGTGTGTGTGCACATGTGTATATCATATCAAGGTTTGTAGGCTAAAGACAAACACAAGTGCATGAGAAGAGATAAGTAAATTGACATTGATAGATTTTCAAAGATTTTAGATATCAAGGTTTGTAGGATAAAGACAAACACAAGTACATGAGAAGATATAAGTAAACTAATAGGGTCAGAGGATTATGATATAATGTAGTCTCATTCAAAGGGGAATTCATTTTAAGCAACTATAAATTGGTGGGCTACCTTCACAAAAACAACAATAAGTAGGAAATGAATACAAAGTGCATAAGTGTAGCTCACAAGCATGACATCTATATTTGGTGCAGAATGTAAGTGTGATGATGAAATCACTAAAGATTGGTGCAAAAGGCTTTTCAAATGTGAGGATAATAAGGTTAGGTAGATGATTCTGATGGTGTTAAAAAGGTGTTATGCCTTTGGTAAACATGTACATGATGGAGAGGTGTATAGGCCTTTTTTTGCTCCACTGGCCCAAACGGTTGACTCAAAGGATTGGGAAAGAAAGGTTGGGAGAAAGCTGGTTGTAAAAAATAATTGGTCTTTTGTTTCAAAATCTTTGGATGAAATCTACATGAGAGAGATTTCTGGTTTTCTTGGAGCAATTTTTGATTTGAATAGAGAGGATAAGTAAGAGAATATGCAATATGCTTGGTCCATTTTCAAGCATTGCGTGATGAAGGATGATTTTAGGTCCATAATGTGTTTCATGTATCTAATCCTAATGTTTTTTCTAATGATGATATGCAATGCATCTGAGATTTCGGTGCAAGAATTTCCTTGTCCTTGCACCATGACAAATGATGTAATGTTTTTTTCTTTTGATCAATGAAAGGAAGTACCCTCATATTGGTAGTACTTATCAATTTTAAAAAATGCATATGTAATTATATGTGTGTGTGTGTATGTATATCTACATACACACACATATATGTATTATACACATACACATACACATACACATACACATACACATACACATACACATACACATACACATACACATACACATACACATACACATACACACATACACACATACACATACACATACACATACACATACACATACACATACACATACACATACACATACACATACACATATAGACATATATACATATATGTACATGTATATGTATATGTATACATATATGTATATGTATATATACACATATACACATATACACATATACACATATACACATATACACATATACACATATATACATATACACATATATACATATATACATATATACATATATACATATATACATATATACATATACACACACATATAAAATGTATACAAATAATTATGTCACAATATAATGAAATCATTAAAAAATTTTAGAATGCATAATGTGTAATGACGAAACCGGTCAAAATATTGTCATAGTAACTCTATATTTTTAAACCCTACATGAAATCATATCATTGATGAGAATTTGATAAAATAGGTGTAATGTTTTTCAAATTGTAAATGGAGACAATAACAACATAGTCATTAAATTTCATGATTAAAAATCAAGGGTTTTGAATAAAAGTACACAATAATCTATCTTTCTGTGTAATGATTTTCACATTATAAAGTGAGAGAGATCATTGAAATGAAATCCTCAATTCCATAGAAAGAAATGATGAAAAATAGGTCAAAACATTGTGATAGTAACTCTGTATATTTAAACCCTACATAAAATCATATCGTTGATGCTAATTTGACAAAATGGGTGTAATAATTTTCACATTATCAAGTGAGAGAGATCATTAAAATGAAACTCTCAGCACACTATACATAAATGATGAAAAACAAACCAAACTATAGGTACGAAGGAGGAGAACTCCATCATTGAACATCCAATGATTTCATATATATGTATGGATGTCTGTATGTATGTATATATGTATGTATACATTTATGTATGTATGTATGTATTTATTTATATGCATTATGTATACATGTATATTAATTTTGTATAAAATAAAATAACACATTTTAATGGAAGCCTTGATTCCATATAGATAATTATTTCATAGTATAATGAAACCATATATATGTATATGGACAAGAACCCTATACCCATTAAATTTCAATATTATAAATTAGGGACATAGAATAAAAGCGAGAGATGCAGGAGATAAAACTTTAATTGTGATGTGATCAAAAAATGGATATTATTGTGCTTAACATGAATGATAAGATGCAAGTGATACAAGTGCAACTCTCTGATGTAGGAGCATCCCCAGTTGATGAGCAATCTTGCATCAACCAAAAATATTTCTTTTCAGTTTTGTTATTGTTTAGTTCTTTGTATAGTTTTCTGTATTCTTATCGGTATGTACCGATAGTTGCTTGTTCTTCAGGGAAGATATTATTTTTAGTTTCCAGATGGTTTCATGTGCTTGATTCTAGATTTTTCACTTCATTTGGATTCTTTTCCGGTTAGTTATCTCTTCCGGTTGGTTGTTTCTGAGTTCCCGGGGTAGTTCTTATGCTTACCAGTTGGTTTTCTTTCATTACCAACGCGATTCTTGGTGTGTGGATCCATTTTGGGTCTTGTCCAATGTTCTTTGGCATGTGGTTGGCCTTCCTACTAAACCGCATCACTTGGTTGTTATTTTCTACAAATATTTATCTAATTCTTAGGGCTGACCTAATTACACGTTTCATTTTCTTGCATTGGTGAATGTAATCTTATGAGGCTGACCCATATGTGTTCCGATGGGTATAAATATGGTGTTAGGTAATCATTTGTAAGGGAAGAGAAATTATAACTTGGAATAAGGATTGAGATTCACATGTTGTGATCTGGTTGATTCTTAGAGTCCCGATTGGATTGTATCTGGCTTGAAGCTTGCATGTAACCGATTAATTACCAGATGTTCTTTGATGATGTGTAGGGGAAAAAGTGAGACTAAGTATGGAAACCCTAATCCCACTCTCATACACACTCATAGAATACGAAAGAGCCTAGGGAGGTAACACATGTCGACTACTTCTTATGAGAAAGAGAGAGCCCTGGATTACCTCTTAGGTTTTCTATTCCTTTGTTGTAAATGAGAGAGAGGAATGATGCAGAATGCAATCTAACCTAGGAAGCAAATAAGAAAGAAAATCCTAATTTGAGAATACAAATCAAAGAAAAAATGATACACTGCTAAAAAATACATATCATAAGGCAAAATCAAAAGTGCACCTATGTCTGAAATCTGAGCAGAAATGTCCAGGACCAAGGTGCCATGCCACTGTCCTGATTCTGTAATTCTGGAGCTGCAACTAACATGAGGGATTATGAGATCTGTAAGTTTCTAATCTTCCAAGTCCTACTAACAAAGGGTAGGACCAGGGCGCCATGCCCCTGTCCTTGACAAATTTATGCACTTTTGAGGTTTCTAGGTAGTGTAGATGCCTATTCCAGACCTGTAACTACTTCCAGATTCCTGTTTCTGCACCTGCAACTGAAAAGAGAAGGTTTGGGGTGGCTATATAGGGTTTTGCCTTAGTAAAAACCTGTGTTGGTGATTTCCATCTCCATGAATAGCCGATAATATACTGAAAATGTGTGTGCAAGAACCTTGTGTACATGCAAGATCCTAAGAATGAAAGTAAACAACCTAGAGCAACCCTAAAGAGTAAACCCTAATTGCTTATAATTGACAAAGTAAATAATATAATTCCACAATGCAAAGTGATCTAAAGCATGAATATGAATCAAAATGAATCTTATGCAAAGATCTAAAAACAACATGAAACCACACCCAACCCCAAGGGAGAGGTACAAGTCAATTGTCAATCGTTGATCTCCTATTGTTCTTCTAAATCTTCAAAAGCCCCCAATTGATAAAATAATGCTTGATGAATGTTTGATGGATGAAAGATGAATATTCTTGAAGACTTCAAAGACCTACTCTTTCACTAAAAAGAAGGCTCTAATACTCTAAAAAAATGCTCTTAGATTCTTAGAAGAAGACCCCTTAAAATGAATAAAAAGAGATCTTAAGTATGAAACCCTAGATCTTACTTTCATGTTTAGGCCGACCTAGGATTTTAATTTCCTGCTGATATTTTGGGTTTAGGCATTATCATATCATAGGATTGTGCTCCCAAAATTTTGGGAAAAAATCCGTGGACTATGTGCATTCCCGCCACGATCTGACCAACTTATCACCAAATTTTCTGGGTCGTTAGATATGACGATTTTAGAGTGCATCCCAAAGTTACAGCTGATTTCAAGGTGTTTTGATATGCAAAATTGGATCTAAATGGTTGAAATAAGACAAAATTAGGGTTTATGATTAAATGATTCATTGGAGGAATACGATGAAAAGGGGCACACTTAGGGTAAAGGGCCCAGCTTTGTAATATGTAAAGTGATGAGACATGACCTTAGATTTAATTAAATTAATTAATTAAATGCTTAAAGGGGAATGAGAAATGCAAGATGCAAAAAACACTAAGACGGGTGCTAACCTAAGTGTGAAAATGTACCACCCTAACAAGGGTGTACAATTTATGACATTACAGATGATAATATAATGATTGCCGAATGATTTCCAAAAGTTCTATATCTTTAATATGATCTGTTTATGTGAATTTTGTTATGTTTTCTTTCTTCTTTCGTTGTGTCTCCCTTGCTACATAAGCCAGTTGAATCTGTTGAGGGTTTTTACCGATTACAACTGTATGAAGTGGTATCAGAGCTGGTTATGGACAAGCCGGTGGAAGAATCATTCCTTGGGGTGGACAAACCGCCAATTGGAGGCAGGCTGCACGTGTGTTCAATAGATCACTAAGGGGAGGCAATTGAAATTGGTAGTCAAATCGCCGAGTTAAGGCAGTTCACCAGAGTGGAAGAAGAGATGCCGCTGAGGAGGACAAACCCCTAAAAGATAAAGAAGATGATGGAAGACTTCAAGAATGAAGTGAGGAATGAAATCCGAAATGCATTGGCTCGTTTGCGAAGAAACCCTGATTCTGAGGATGAATATGAAGAAGCCGATGAAGAGCTTGAGGAATCTAGAGAACCGAAAGATGAGTGAGAGGAAAGATTCCTGAAAGCAATGGCGCAAGAGAGTAAAGTGCATAAAGTTGAGGTTTCTAACTTTTTTAGAATGCTGAACCTGGAGGAGCTGATCGATTGGATTAGAGAGTTAGAGGACTACTTTGAGTTTGAGGATGTCAAGGACCCGCAGAGAGTTTGGTTGGTACATAACAAGTTGAAAGGGCATGCTGCCTTATGGTAGAAGGAAATGCAGAAGGACAGAGTGGAGAATGGTGAATTGAAGATCACCCAGTGGAGACAAATGGTTGAAATATTGAAGGCCAAGTTCATACCGGGAGACTATGAATTGGAGCTATTCAAGAAGTTGTAGAACTTGAAATAGAGAAAGATGATTGTGAAGGAATATACTGAGGAATTATATAAGGTGGTAATGATATCTGGACATAGAGAGATGGATAGAGAAAAGGTGGCGAGGTACATAAATGGACTTGCTTTTAACATTCAAGATGAGATGAGTATGTTGAAGGTTTCCATAGTTGAAGAAGCTTACCAGTATGCTTTAAAGGCTGAGGAGAAGGTAAGAAGAAGACAACCGAATAAGGGAAAGGATAAATTCAAGATGAGTGATAATATGAAGAAACCAGTTGAAGAAGAGGAGTCAAAACCTAAGTGGAGTAAAGAACCAAAACAAGACACGAAGGAAAGGTAGCAAATAGTACCGATAGAGAATTTCTTGACAAAATTTTCAAGTGTGGAGAAGCCAGACATAGATCCTATGAGTGTAAGCAAGGAATGGCAAGAAGTTGTGTGGCAAGTGAAGAACCAAATGGTACCAGATTTGACTTTGCACCGAAGCAAGGAGAATCCCTTATGTTCAGAAGAAAGGATACCAGATCTACTCAGAGGAAGAGTCTTTTCTAGACCGTGTGTAAATTAGGTGGTAAGTGTTGCAAGGTCATTGTAGATAGTGGAAGTACTAATAACTTAGTATTTATGGAGATGGTTGTGAAGCTTGGGTTGAAGAGGCTTAAGCATCCTTGTCCTTATGAGGTGAGTTGGTTGCAAGATGATTAGATGATAGAGATAAAGGAGCAGTGTTTGGTGAGTTTCAATATTGGGCCTTTCAGAGATTAAGTTTTATGTGATATTGTGTCTATGAGTGTTTGCCATGTCTTGTTGGGAAAGCCTTGGCAGTATGATAGAAGAGCTATTTATGACTGTAGAAGAAACCTGGTTACTATTGAAAAGGATGGGCAAAAGTTCACATTGATTTTATTTAAAGGAGAGAGAGAAGGAGGTGAAGAAACTGAGTCCTAAGAGAAGTTGTAATGCTGAGAAACCGATGGTAGGGGCTATACCGGAAGGATTGATGGAACCAATTGTAGAAGTTATACTAGATGATTTGAAGAAAGACATGATAGAACCAGTTGCAAAGGTTATACCAGAGGGTGACATGAGCTTACAGAAGGATCTGATAGATGAGTCTGATGGACAGATGGAACCGGTTGACAGAGAGATGATGGTGACAAACCGGATGAAGTCTTGTGTCAGAACCAAATCAGAGTTGCAGAAACAAAGACAATTTGCTGATCAGAAACAAATAAAGAAAAATAAAGAGGGTCAGAGGTTAGAGAAGTCGGTTGAGGCACCAGAGGAGCTAAAATAGAGGTTGGCAGATAAAGAAGATGTTTGGATCATAAATGATAATGGGATCTTCATTCTGAATCCTTTTAGATGTTCATGAGTTGCCTCTCATGGAACATCTTTTTCTACCTGGGTTGTTTGATGCAGGAGCATCCCCGGTCGATGAGCAATCTTGCATCAACCAAAAATATTTCCTTTCAGTTTTGTTATTGTTTAGTTCTTTGTGCAGTTTTCTGTATTCTTACTGGTATGTACTAGTAGTTGCTTGTTCTTCATGGAAAATCTTATTTTTGGTTTCCAGATGGTTTGATGTGCTTGATTTCATATTTTTAGTTCATTTGGGTTCTTTTTTGGTCAACTATTTCTTCTGGTTGGCTATTTCTGGGTTCCTGGGGCAATTCTTGTGCTTACCGGTTGGTTTTCCTTCATTATCGGGCTCAATTATTGGTGTGTGGATCCATTTTGGGTCTTTTATGATGTTCTTTGACATGTGGTCGACCTTCCTACTAAATCACATCATTTGGTTGTTATTTTCCAGAAAGATTTATCAAATTCTCAGGGTCGACCTAATTACACGTTTCATTTTTCTGCATTGGTGAATGTAATCTTATGAGGTGGACCCAGATGTATTCCGACAGGTATAAATATGGTGTTAGGTAATCATTTGTAAGGGAAAAGGAAGTAGAAATTGGAATAAGGATTGGGATTCACATATTGTGATCCGATTGATTGTTAGAGTCCTGGTTGGATTGTATCTGGCTTGAAGCTTGCATGTAACTGGTTAATTATCTGATGTTCTTTGATGATAAAATAATGATTGTCGAATGATTGCCGGAAGTTCTTTGGCTTTAATATGATCTATTTATGTCAATTTGTTATGTTTTCTTGCTTCTTTCATTGTGTCTCCCTTGCTGCATAAGTCGGTTGACTCTGTTGAGGGTTTTTACTGGTTATGGCTGCATCAAGTGGTATCAGAGTTGGTTATGGAATGGCTGGTGGAAGAATTGTTTGCGAGAATTGAGGCATTCCTTGGGGTGGATAGACCTCCAATTGGAGGCAGGTTGCACGTGTGTTCAATAGATCATCGAGCGGAGGCAATTGAAATTGGTAGTCAAATCGTAGAGTTGAGGCAGTTCACCAGAGTGGAAGAAGAGATGCTGCCGAGGAGGACAAACCCCCAGAGGATAGAGAAGATGATGGAAGACTTCAATAATGAAGTGAGGAATGAAATCCAAATTGCATTGGTTGGTTTGTGAAGAAACCCTGATTTTGAGGATGAATATGAGGAAGCTAGTGAAGAGCTATTAGAAGATGAGAGAGAGGAAATATTCCTGAAAGAAATGGCGCAAGTGAGTAAAGTGCATAAAGTTTAGGTTTCTAACTTTTCCACAATGCTGAACCCAAAGGATCCGATCAATTGGATCAGAGAGTTAGAGGACTACTTTGAGTTTGAGGATGTCAAGGACCCGCAGAGAGTCTAGTTGGCACAAACCAAGTTGAAAGGGCATGCTGCCTTGTGGTGGAAGGAATTGTAGAAGGATGGAGTGGAGAATGGTGATTTGAAGATCACTTGATGAAGATAGATGGTTGCAAGATTGAAGGCCAAGTTCATACCAGGAGACTATGAATTGGAGCTGTTCAAGAAGTTGCAAAACCTGAAACATAGAAACATGACTGTGAAGGAATATATTGAGGAATTTTATAAGGTAGTAATCAGATCTGGACATAGAGAGATGGAAAGAGAAAAGGTGGTGAGGTACATAAATGGACTTTCTTTTAACATTCAAGTTGAGATGAGTATATTTAAGGTTTCCATAGTTGAAGAAGCTTACTAGTATTCTTTAAAGGCTGAGGTTAGAAGGTAAGAAGAAGACAACATAATAAGGGAAAGGAGAAATTAAAGATGAGTGATAATATGAAGAAACCGGTTGAAGAAGAGGAGTCAAAACCTAAGTGGAGTACAAAACCTAAACAAAAGACACCAAGGAAAGGTAGCAACAGTACCGACAGAGAATTTCTTGGAAAATGTTTCAAGTGTGGAGAAGCCAGACATAGATCCTATGAGTGTAAGCAAGGAATGGCAAGAAGATATGTGGAAAATGAAGAACCAGATGGTATCGGATCTGATTGTGCATTGGAGAAAGGAGAATCCCTTATGTTCAGAAGAAAGGATACTAGATCTACTTAGAGGAAGAGTCTTTTTTAGACTGTGTGTAAATCGGGTGGTAAGTGTTGCAAGGTCATTGTAGATAGTGGAAGTACTGATAATTTAGTATCTGAGGAGATGGTTGTGAAGATTGGGTTGAAGAGGCTTAAGAATCCTTGTCCTTATGAGGTGAGTTGGTTGCAAGATGATCAGAAGATAGAGATAAAGGAGGAGTGCTTGGTGAGTTTCATATTTGGGCCTTTTAGAGATGAAGTTTTATGTGATATTGTGTCTATGAGTGTTTGCCATGTCTTGTTGGGAAAGACTTGGTATTATGATAGAGGAGCTATTTATGACTATAGAAGAAACCTGGTTACTATTGAAAATGATCGGAAAAAGTTCACATTGATTTCTTTAAAGGAGAAAGAGAAGGAGGTGAAGAAACTGATTCCTGAGAGAAGTTGCAGTGTTGAGAAACTGGTGGTAGGGGCTATACCAAAAGGATTGATGGAACTAGTTGTAGAAGTTATACCAAAGTATCTGAAGAAAGATCTGATAGAACCAGTTCCATAGGTTATACCAGAGGGTGACATGAGCGTACAGATGGATTTAACAGATGAGTCTGATGGACATATGGAACCGGTCAACAAAGAGATAATGGTGACAAAGTGGATAAAGTCTTGTGGCAGAACCAAATTAGAGTTGCAAAAACAGAGACAATGTGCTGATCAGAAGCAAAGAAAGAGAAACCGATTGAGGTACCGAAGGAGCTAAAACAAAGGTTGGTAGATAAAGTAGATGTTTGGATCAGAAATGATTATGGGATCTTCATTCCAAATCCTTTTAGATGTTCATGAGTTGCCTCTCATGGAACATCTTTTTCTACCCATTTTGTTTGATGCAAGAGCATCCCCGGTCGATGAGCAATCTTGCATCAACCAAAAATATTTCCTTTCAATTTTGTTATTGTTTAGTTCTTTGTGCAGTTTTCTGTATTCTTACCGTTATGTACTGGTAGTTGCTTGTTCTTCATGGAAGATCTTATTTTTAGTTTATAGATGGTTTGATATGCTTGATTCCATATTTTCAGTTCATTTGGGTTCTTTTTCGGTCAATTATCACTTCCGGTTGGTTGTTTCTGGGTTCTCAAGGCAGTTTTTTTTCTTACCAGTTGGTTTTCCTTCATTACCAGTGCAATTCTTGGCATGTGGATCCATTTTGGGTCTTGTTAGATGTTCTTTGGTTTGTGGCCAACCTTCCTACTAAACCGCATCACTTGGTTGTTATTTTCTAGAAAGATTTATCTAATTCTTAGGGCTGACCTAATTACACGTTTCATTTTTTTGCATTGGTGAATGTAATCTTATGAGGCTGACCCAGATGTGTTTCGACGGGTATAAATATGGTGTTAGGTAATCATTTGTAGGGGAAGAGAAAGTAGAACTTGGAATAAGGATTGAGATTCACATGTTGTGATCCGGTTGATTCTTAGAGTCCCGGTTGGATTGTATTTGGCTTGAAGCCTGCATGTAACCGGTTAATTACCGAATGTTCTTTGATGATAATATAATGATTGCTGGATGATTGCCAAAATTTATATAGCTTTAATATGATCTATTTATGTGAATTTGTTATGTTTTCTTGTTGCTTTTGTTGTGTCTCCCTTGTTGCATAAGCCAGTTGACTCTATTGAGGGTTTTTACCGGTTATGGCTGCATCACTCTCATATGATTAAAAAATGAATGATGCAATTGTTTATATATTTGGACCCTAAGAATAATTAAAGTTGACTGTAAGACACTGAGTGAATTGACTAAAAACAATAAACTGATTTATGAAAACATGAAGTTAGTTATTTAGTGTCTACCAACTTGAATAATCAAGAATGTGCAGAAGGTGCCTTTCTAAGCTTTGAATATTTCAAATGATATTCAGTGAAAACAAAGAAGAATTCATAATGAAATGATCCTGGAAAATTCCTCTTATTAAATCATTTGAATGTGAAAAATGAATACACTTCATTTGTGGTAGTTGATTTTCAAATTTGAATATACGTGGGAAATAATCAGTCACTTCATACTTGCATTTGCAATTTATGTCTAATTTCTACGATGACTTCAATGAATTCAATTTTATATTTAATTTTATGGTTGTTTTTTGTTTATTGGGGAGCCTTACACAACTTATTGCAAACACAAGTACCAAAAATAGATGAAGATAATGCATGAAGAAGAGAAATGAAGTCTAGGAGAAAGTGCACTTTACAGCCCTATAAAACTGATAGTTGTTTTTTATTATGTCATATTATGCACCAATAATTGTGCACATGTAAATGTAATGTTTTTTTTTTGTATAAATGAAAAACAACTTATTTTGTGCAATTTGTCTTGTATGAGAATTAGATATGTATCGTTTATTTTTTATTCTTTTTGATCAACTATACATTTTCTAGTTAAGAAAATATTTATTAAATTAATTAAAATTATGTAATGATTAAAATATTTTTTTCTTTTGAAAATTCAAATTGACAAGTAATAATTGATTATTGAATCCACTACTAGTACTCTTCCCCTAAAATTCTCATTTAAGGAGCTGAGAATTCGTCATAGATTATTAAATATGTTGATCAGAATTCAAACTGTAATGGTGAAGCCATAGGACTTGATAAATCTGGTTTAGAAAGATGCTAATTAAAACCCCTCCCCCTCTAGACTCTTTAAACAATCATTGAGAAAGAAACAATTAAAAATATCCAATGCTATTTATGTTACAGTTCACATGCAAATCAATTCATTCAGTTATTTTTGAGAGAGAGAGGGGGGTTGCATTTGAATGCAGAGAGATTACAGAGGCAACAAAATGAGCTTCATAGGCTGCCCTGCAAGATCAAAGGGTGTATACTGCTACCATTATAAAATCTTCATTTAAGGAGGGCTTTCAATATTTCCTAAATAGGTAATAACCCTTTATGATATCTAAGTTGTATAGAGTTCTGATTATATACCTTTTCTAAGATTTCTATATAGATTTTTGATTACAAAATATTCGTTGGACAACATTCATAGTTGTTCTTTTGTGAATTGCTCAATAAATCTGCCATCTCTGAAAAAACATGAGAAATTTCATAGAAACATGCAAAATGAAGCCCCCCGTTTGGGGTCTTTACATAGTCGACCAAATGACTATTGAGAAAGAAACAATCAAAAGCCCCCAATTCAATAGGTTGCAGTTCATATGGAAATCAATTCATTCAGTATTTTAACATAGGGAAAGTGAGGGGATTGTGTTTGAATACAAAGAGACTAGGAAGGCAACAAATGAGCTCCTTAGGCTCTCCATCAGGGAAAAAGGGTGTTCAATCCCCATTGAAAGGTGTTAAGTCTCCATTAGGTCTGACAAATAGGATCATTTGGTCTCCCACCACTCCTCAGCCACTGAGGAAAAAATAACACCATGAAGATGATATTATGAAGTTTTCTCTTGCTGGTTATGTAGAAAATTGCAACCCCATTGCTGCTATTGTAAAATCTCCAAATGAGTTTCAAAAATATATTTATGGGTTTCAAAAGTATCGTAATGGGTGTGAAAAAATATTCAAAGTCTCAAATGGGTGTCAAAAGTCCTTTAATGCAAAGGGAAAATCCTCTGAAGGGTTTTAGAAATCAGCCAGTGGCTCTTTGAAACCATCTAAGGTGTCTAAATTTGGAATGCATGCCTATAGATCTAGAAAAAAGGGTGTTCAATCACTAGTTCCATTAGGTCTGATGAACAACATCATTTGGTCTCCTACTCCTCAATCTCCAAGGAAAGAACAAAATGATGAAGATGATATGAGGAAGTTTTCTCCTTCTAGTTACGCAAAAAATTGTAACCCCAATGTTGCTACTGTAAAATCTCCAAACGTGTGTCAAAAATCTCCTCAAGGGTCTCAAAAGTTTCCTAATGAGTGTGAAAGAATCTTAGAAGTCTTTGATGGATGCCAAAGTCCTTTAATGTGTAGGAAAAATTCTATGATGGGTTTCATAAATTAGCTGATGGCTCTCTAAAACCATCTAAGGTGTCCAAATCTGGAATGCATGCCCGCAAGTCAAGAAGATGTGGGATAAATTACCTAGATTGGGATTGTGGCAATTTGAGGCCTTGCCAAGGAACTTCCTTGTGGCATAGAAGATTGAAAATCCTAATCAGGAGGGCATTGTTGGCATTGCATGAAGATTGCATTGATGAAGTATAGTGTTGTCATTGATGTCAATTGCAATCGGTAATGAAGCTAGTATAGCTATCGATAATGATGCAGTAAAGCAAGCGGTGTTGATGCAGTGAAGATCAACTAGTTACCCTAACCAGTTGAGATTTAGAACCCTAATGGATGAAGTTTAAAGAATCGGTTGTGATGATCTATGACTGAATGGTGATCAGAGATGAAGATGCCACGTATGCATGTTGAACGTGATGAGTTTTGAAATGGATTTGGTATGCAGAGATAACCGTTTATCTTGGGAAAGATCAACTGCGTAGTATGAAGTGACAAACGTGTGATGAGCTACAAGATCCAATGTGCAGTGATCCAAAAGTGGTTGAAGTTGTCTAGAACAATGTATAGTTGATTGCTATGTAATCTAATGGTCAAGATTGAACCGATATGTTTGTAATCTCTATGAGATCTATAGGGTTTGTGTTGTGTTACCAGCCTAATGTATTTGCTTATAAGGTTGATGATTTGTTTCAATGAAGTGTTGGAATATTTGGTTAAGTGTGATTGTTGCCGAACTAGAAGGTCTGTCTGCAGAATGTTGTGAAGGTAGATATGAGTGATAAAGGATCTGATTCAACAAGGAAGTGCTATTACCAGATCAACAAATAACCTTTTGTTCTCTAACCATTACAATAGTTAAATCCCTTAACCGGGTAAGCTTTAATAGGCTTGTTGTTGAAATCCTCTAACAAGGAAATCCATTAGCTTGGATTTGAAATCCTCCACCAAGGTTACCTTTAACAGGGTATTGTAGTCAATGTTAGATCCCAGAGACAATCGAGAGGGGGGGTGGGGGGTGAATCAGTTGTCAAATAAATTCAAACCAATATCAACTTAACCAAAACTTAATGCTTAATACCGGTAAAGAAAACTTTATGTCGGTAGACAGTTTATCAGTTAATTGCAATACCGGTAAATATTAATGCATGAAATAGAAAGACAATAACATCCACAACACATACCACCAATATTTGTATGTGGAAACCTTGTAAGGGGAAAAACCACGGTGGGAGACCTTACCCACAATCAGATGATACTACTACAGATAGTATGTGTGTACAATAGGGGGTCTGTACATGCAGAAAGGCCAAGTGCCTAGAGCTCACTGCTCAATCACAAAATGAGAGTCACACTAACTACAATTGGATGGTTAAATCCAATGATAATGTACTGGCCAAAATAGCATCTTCATATGCTGGATTCAGTACTGCTTTAGCTTTGATATGCCTTCTTCAAACCTTCCTTCAACCTTGAATGATGTTTGCGTGTATGGCTCTGCTTATATTTGCATATACCTTATTATAATCCTTTTTCAAATCCTTTTCCTTACATATCTTAATCTCACAAATGAGATCGTACATTTATACCATAACCTAAGACCAATTGAGTAGGTTGGATCACTAAAAGATATTACAATTAAAACAATATCTGATGCATGATGTTGGCTCAATGCATTTACAATAACAACAAATCATCTCCATGACGTGCCGTGCTGATCTAGAATAGATATGCTTGTCGATGTATAACCTAGACCTATTTGCTGGTAACAACAAATATTCAAACCCAATCAAAGCAATGAACAAATCACCAAAACAAAGTGTCCAAACAATCTCTATGACATATCCAAGTAGTCTCCTAGTTATTCCAAGTGCCGGTGAACAATATAACCTGCAAGTGAACCAAATACTGGTGATTGTGCATAGGTCACTTGCTTTCCGGTGAACATAACCAAATCTCCAAATGCTAATAAGTATTTGACAAGTGTTGACATCAATGAAAAAAGCATATCAACATATCCAAAATACCAACAATCAATTCCTTAACTGGGTGATCCTTAACAAGATCTGTTCCTAACATGAAATTATTGTATAAGTTTCTAACAAGGCTTGGCTCCTAGCAAGGTGAACTTCAGAAGAGTTCAGAATACTTGTGGGTATTCATCCCCATTGTGGTTCTTCCCATTTGGGATTCCATGTGAAAATTCATTGTGTCAAGTGGTGAATGAATTTGTGGATGTGTTTTTGATATGGTTGATATGAATGACTAGTAAATCCACTTAGATATATTTAGATGACCGAAAATGATCTGAAATGAGTTATTATTCATATTAAGTGAAGTGGTTTAATGTTTTGGTTAAATGGTATTCGAGTTTCAGATCTATTGCATTATATCATTGATGTTTTGGTCAACCGGTAAAGTTAGATGGTGCAATTGCAGTTTTTGATACAGAGACTAAACCGGTTAGTTTAGTGATTTGATTTTGAGTTGAAAGTTCATTTGGTGAAATTTTAGTTTGTTTTCTATCTTCTGATTCACCCCCCTCTCAATAGTTGACTAGATCTTTAGAATTTTATCATATTATCAATTGGTATCAGAGCTATCCAGGTCCTCTTGAGTTTAAGCCTAATAGCTTGAGGAAAAGATCTAGGAGAACATGATGAAGAAAGAAGGTCCGAAATTTAATAGAGAAAATTACAAAATCTGTAGTGATAGGATGGAGATCTATATCAAGAGCTTAGGAAGTCAATATTGGGAACATGTTATTACTAAGTATACCTTTCCTAGTGGGATTCTAATAGATGATCAAAAGAAGGAGCAACAGAACAAAAATCAAGCATTGGAGGCCATCATCAGTTCCTTGTTTGATTCAGAGTATGTTGATGTTCTTGGATTGGAGACTGCATATGAAGTTTGGAAGAGACTGGAAGAAATCTATAGCAGTGATAAGCATGTTAAAATTGCCAAGGAAGAGAGTCTTAGAGGAAAATTTGATGATATGTGGATGGCTGAAGGAGAAAACATTCAAGAGTATGGTCAAAGGATCAAGGAGATAGTCGAAGAAATAAAAAGTTATGGAGGTACAGTGGAGGATACCACAGTGGTTAGCAAGGTGTTGAGAACCCTTCTACCGGTCTACGCTATTTGAGTTTCAGCCATTCAGGAACTCAAATATATTGATAAGACTAAGGTAACTCTTGACTCTATCATTGGTAAATTAACTGCTTTTGAATTAAATGGTTTTGATGGAAGTGTTTAGAGATCAGAATTTGCATTTAAAGCCTCAGTCTCAATCCCACCAATAAGGAAAAGCAGAGAAGTGAGCTACAATCATGAGTCTACATCTAGCAGAGAGGTAGATGATGAAGATAGCCTGATAGAGCTTGAAGCATTGTTGGCCAAGCGGTTACCCAGAGGTACCGACAAGTATAGAGGTAAACTACCATTGAAATATTTTGCATGTAACTGGATTGGACATATTGTTGCTAACTGTCCAAATGAAGATAATGAGGAAAAACGAGAGAAGTATAGGAAGTATAAAGGGAAAGGTAAAATAAATTGTCTTATTGCAGTGGATGGAGGAATTACAGATGAAGAATTTGAGGAAGATGCAAATGAGGACATTGTCTTTGTTGCTATCAAAGAAGAGATATCCGATCAGAAGGCATTGGTCTCTCACTCGGATAATTCAATTGATTGGATTATAGACAGTGGTTGTTCACACCACATGACCAGTGACCGGAGTAATTTTCTTACTTTGAAAGAATTTGATGGAGGTTTTGTGAGATTTGGGAAAGACACTACCTGCATGGTGAAAGGGAAATGATCCATCTCTCTAAATGGTAAGAGTAGTGCAAATGATGTCTATTGGGTTGAAGGTCTGAAACACAATCTTTTGAGTGTTGATCAACTCAATAACAAAGGTTACCAACTAGAATTAAAGAATGGAGTGTGTAAGATTTATGGAGGCAAACTTGAACTGATTGCAACTGACAAAAAGACAAAAGGTAACTTGTTTCACCTAAACTCTAAAGTCAATAGTTGTTTGATTGAAAAAGTTGAAGATAGTTGACTTTGGCATCGAAGATTTTGTCATATAAATTTTGATAACATTGTAAGAGTAAGTAAGTCAAAATCAGTAAGAGGTTTTCCACAGTTGGACAAACTGGTGAATGCTTTGTGCAAGGAATGTTAGTTAGGGAAAATGACATCCTCAACCTTCAAGAGCAAACCTTTTTCAGCTTGACATTTGCTAGATTTGGTTTGTACTGACCTATGTGGACCAATGAGGACTAGGAGTCTTCAAGGAGATTGGTACTTCATGATACTTACCAATTACTACTCAAGGATGATGTGGGTCACATTCTTGAAAGATAAGACAAAATCATTGAGTAATTTTAAGGCACTTAGAGCCTTGGTTGAAAATGAAAGTGGAAGAAAGATTAAGTGCTTAAGAACTGATCAAGGTGGTGAATTTACTTCAGAGGAATTCACTAGATACCGTGAAAACAATGGGATTAAGAGGCAACTTTCTGCACCTAGGATACCACAACAAAATGGTATTGCAGAAAGGAATAACTAGTCAGTAGTTGAAGTTGCTAGGACTATGCTAATTCAAGGAGGTGTAGCTAAGACATTCTGGGGAGAGGCTGTCAGCACAACTATTTATACAATGAACCAGATACTGGTTAAAAGAGGTAAGGAAAAAACACCCTATCTGGTATGGTAGATCACCTAATGTTAGTTTAAAAATTTTGGTAGCAGATGTTTTATCAAAAGAGGTAATTATATTGGTAAGTTTGATGCCAAGAGTGATGAATGCATATTTATTGGTTACTCCACCAAAAGAAAAGCTTACAAGTGTTGCAACAATCAAACTAAGAAGATCATTGAAAGTGTCAATGTCCGAGTTGATGAATTTCTTGAGAAATCAAAAGAAACTGAGAAGGAGAAGGAAGAAGAACCTTACAAACATTTTTTGGAACTGGAACCGATAAAGCCAAAAGTTAGAGAATAGAACAAAGAAGCCCTAGTTGAACCAAAACATGAAGGTCCACCAGAAGATGAAGAAAGTGAAGAAGAAGAACCTGAAAACAAAAATCATGTTATTCCAAGGTATGTTAGACTCAATCATAGCCCTGATCAGATTATTAGAGACAATGATGCAGGTGTGTTAACTAGAAGAAGGCAAATAGAAAAATCTTGTATGATCTCCAACATTGAGCTTCAAACATCAAAAGAAGCCTTTGGAGATGAACACTAGATCAAGGCAATGGAAGAAGAACTTGACCAGATAGAGAAGGCTGATAAATGGTCATTGGTACCTAGGTTGGAGAACAAGAATGTAATAGGTACAAAATGGGTATTCAGAAATAAACTGAATGAAGATGGAGTAGTGGTCAGAAATAAAGCCAGACTAGTATGCAAAGGATATGCACAAGAGGAAGGTGAAGACTATAGTGAGACATTTGCACTAGTAGAAGGATTGGAAGGAGTAAGGACTCTACTTGCATTTGCAACATGCAAAGGATTCAAGGTGTATCAGATGGATGTTAAATCAACATTCCTAAATGGAATATTGGAAGAGGATGTCTACATTGAACAACTAGATGGTTATTCTTTAACTGTAGAAAAGGATATGGTGTGAAAATTACATAAGGCATTATATGGATTGAAGCAAGAACCTAGAGCATGGTATGGAATATTGCACTCTCACTTAGTGAAGATAGGTTTTCAAAGAACCAGTGAAGACAATAACATATTTCTCAAGATAGAAGGAGATAAAATACTGGTAAGTGAGGTATTTGTTGATGATATCATTTTTGGAGGAAATGATCATATGTGTCATGATTTTGCTAATGAAATGAAGAATGAGTTTGAGATGTCACTGGTAGGTGAGATACAAAATTTCATAGGTTTGCAAATCCAAGAGATGAAGGAAGGTATTTTTATCACACAATCCAAGTATGTGAAGGAAGTGTTAAGAACTTTTGGAATGGGAGACTATAAACTAGTTGGAACACCAATGGTTATAGGTTGTAAATTGTCAAAGAAGGATGATTCTGCACCAGTTGATGAAAAAGAGTACAGATCCATGATAGGTAAGCTACATTATGCTGTCCACAATAGACTGGACATTGTTGATGTAGTAGGATTGGTTTCCATATTTCAGAAAAGTCCGAAGGAGACACACATGGTTGCAACCAAAAGATTTTTTAGATACCTGAAAGGCATAATTGATTATGGATTATGGTATCCATATGCCGGAGACTTTGATTTAAAAGTCTATATAGATGCAGACTAGGCATGTAATGTTGATGATAGGAAGAGTAAAACCAGAGGAGCATTTTTTTTTGGAGGTAGACTAGTGTCTTGGAGCTGCAAGAAACAAAGTTGTATCTCTCAATCAACTGTAGAAGCTAAATATGTTGCAGCTTACATGAATTGTACCAAAGAAATTTGGATAAAACACATTTCAGAAGGTTCCAAGCTGAAGATATCAGAACCGGTAAGAATTTTCCGTGATAACACAAGTTTTATAAATGTTTCTAAGAACCCGGTGTTGCATGCTAGAACAAAGCATATTGAGTTGAAGTATCATTTCCTAAGAGAGAAAATGCAAAGAAAAGATGTATCATTGGAGAATGTATCTACTAAAGAACAACTAGCAGATATCTTTACTAAACCTCTACCCAAGGCTACATTTGATTACCTTAGAGGTAAGTTAGGGGCTATACCCCTACATGAAGTCAATTAAGCAGATGTGGAAGACATCAGTCCTAGAGCCTATTGAAAATATTGAAGAAGGATTGCTGAAGAGTGGAGCTACTCCATAGGGGGAGCAACTAATTGCAGATCAGTGAAGCATGGATGAGAACCATAATGGTTTACCTTCACTTTGGCATTGTTGTCAAAGGGGGACAAGAACTATATGTGATTGATAGCCAGTTACCAGTTGAAGATATGAAGATACAGTTGAAGGACAAAATATGATTGGAAAATGTAAACTAGGATTCCTATACCTGTGTATGTGCTTTACTCTCAATCATGAAAATCAATTGGTATTTATATTTGTATTGCCATCAATGCCAAAGGGGGAGAATGTTGGCATTGCATCAAGATTGCATTGATGAAGTATAGTGTTATCATTGATGCAAATTATAATTGGTAATGAAGCTAGTATAGCTACTAATAATGATGCAGTAAAGCAACCGGTGATGCAATGAAGATCAACCGATAACCCTAACCAGTTGAGATGCAGAACCCTAACTGATGAAGTTTGGAGAATCGGTTGTGATGATCTATGGCCGAATGGTGATCGGAGATGAAGATGCCACATATGCATGTTGAATGTGATGAGTTTTGAAATGGATTTGGCATGTAGAGATAACCGTTTATCTTGGGAAAGATCAATTGCATAGTATGAAGTGAAAAATGCATGATGAGATATATGATCCAATGTGCGGTG